>NC_091697.1:34562954-34865984 GCF_041296265.1 Equus caballus | reverse complement strand
TATATATAATATGATGTCCTCTGCAAATAGAGACAATTTTACACCTTTCTTTCTGATTTCGTTGCTTTTTATTTCTTTTTCTTGCCTAATTACTTTGTCTAGGACTTTCAGTACTATGTTGAATAGGAGTGGTGAGAGTGGGCACCCTTCACTTGTTCCTGATCTTAGAGGAAAAGCTTTTACCATTGAGTATGATAGCTGTTAGTCATAAATGGCCTTTATTATGTTGAGATATCTTCCCTCCAAGTTTAATGAGAGTTTATATCATGAAAGTATGTTGAATTTTATCAAATGCCTTTCCTGCATCTCTTGAGATGATCATTTGATTTTTATCCTTCATTTTGTTAATGAGGTGTATCACATTGATTGATTTACCTATGTCGAACAATCCTTACATTCTGGAATAAATCCTACTTGATTATGGTGTGTGATCCTTTTAATGTACTGTTGAATTCTGTTTGCTAATATTTTGTTGAATATTCTTGCATCTATGTTTATCAGGGTTATGAGCCTGTACTTTTCTTTTCCTGCAGTGTCCTTGTCTGGCTCTGGTATCAGGGTAATGCTGGCCTTCTAAAATGAGTTTGGTAGTGTTCTCTTCTATGTTTTAGATTTTGTTGTGCTCTTTCAATGCTGCTGCCATCAGCTGAATGATGCCTGTCTGAACTGTGATTTGACATGAGGCACTGCGTCAAAGACTTCAATGACTTCCCCAATAAATGGATGGTAATTAGGGCCTCAGAGCTCTGTACTTTGTTCCAGCAGATGGGCATTCGGGAGCACTGCCCATGAATCAGGGGATGGGTACATTCCGGGTTGCCAACAGTTCCCGTATGGCCTTGACCCTGAAGACAGAGACAGAGGCATTGACTGACAACATTGCTTGCTTTGATGCCCTTGCCAATGCTTGGCCCTTCCAGGGTAGTAGGTGGAGCTGTACAACCTTGCCACCACCACTGTTGCTTATCACACAGTTGCAAGGGGCTGCACACACTTCCACACAGGCACTGCTCTCAGGCCCCACTACTTGCCTCTGTGGCCATAGCTGGGCAAGGTTATTAGGTGACTTGTAGTAGAAAATTCTTCCTTAGCAAACAGTCGGGAAGTGTTTCAGTATTTTAACAACTGATGTGACGTGGTAGATTGAATTATTCTCAGATCTTTACTCCTTCTGCCATGTCATTCTATAGTGCACTAGAGTGGGAGGAATATGTTTCCCCACTACACTGATCTTGGGGTTGGCCATGTGACTTGTTTTGCCTAAAGGAATGTGGGCAGAATCAACAATTTGTCAGGTCTTTCTGAGAAGTGTATGCTCCAGATTGCCATTACCCTGTTACCCTGAGCCCAGAGTGAGACAGATGGATTAGATGGAAACTGACCTGAAGCTGGAACCAAATGTAGCTGCCCTGACACCTGAAACACCCTGTAGTCCCGGGAGAAAAAAAAATAAGTGCTTGCCATTACAAACTGAGTTTTGGAATGTTTTGTTATGCAGAAGTATTGCATAACAGCTGCCTGATACACAGGGCCAACTTGATGCATACCAGTGTGAGTAAGCACTGAGAGTAGATAATGAAAGATGTCCTATTATTACAGTTGTTTTGACTGTCTGAGAAAGTGCCCGGGAGGAGGGAGAGATGGAAGAGGCAAGGGCAAAGATTCAGTTGCAGAGATGTTCAAAGGCTACAATGGGGCAATGATGGACACCAGCGTGTTTGCATGGAAAAGTAAAGCACCAGCATCCAGGGAGAGGCTGCCAGGCATTTTTTGAGATGTACTTTCTTTCCAACTGGGGCTTGCAAGTCCTCTCTTGTGAACACTGTCATGTCACTGATGTGGTGTCCACTGGTCCAGGCCTGGAGAACAATTTGACAAAATATATCAAAGGGTTAAAGTGGGTATTATTTTCCTTTAACTCAGCTATTCTTCTTTAAGAATGTATCCTAAGGGAATAATTGAGCAGGTGAGAAAGATGGTACAAGTTTTTTTTCTTATTTTATAATCTTGAAAAACTGGATATCTAACAGTAGAGAATATTGGAAAGCCTAGGTATCTAACAGTAGAGAATTACTTAAACAAATTAAGGCATGTATTCAATGAGATACTATACAGCCTTGACAATGAAATTATAAAAGAATGTTTATTGGTGGGGCTGGTCCGGTGGCGCAGCCATTAAGTTCGCACGTTCTGCTTTGACAGCCCGGAGTTCATCGATTTGGATCCTGGGTGCGGACATGGCACTGCTTGGCAAGCCATGCTGTGGCAGGCATCCCACATATAAAGTAGAGGAAGATGGGCATGGATGTTAGCTCAGGGCCAGTCTTCCTCAGCAAAAAGAAGAGGATTGGCGGCAGATGTTAGCACATGGCTAATCTTCCTCAAAAAAAAAAAAAAAAAAAGAATGTTTATTGGCAAGTAAAGATGTTTGTGATGGAGTAAATCAGATTAAGGGCCATATATTTATATTACATGTGAATATAGGTGAAGTCTTCATTGTGTGTGTGTTTATGCGACTTTGATTATAAAGTACCACACATACACACATCATTGGAGACGACTCCATTCCTTAGGATCTCTTTTGGGCAGGACGCTTTGTCTTTAAAAGAAATACTTTGGTGGAGATGGGATGTGAATCCTGAATAATAAAAAATATCCTAAGTGACAAATGGTTGCTAACTTGCCCTGAATAGTGAAGAAGTGTTTTGGAAGGAGGCGGGATCGGACAAGGCTGGACATTATGTGTGGGGAGGGAAGAGACCCTCTGAAATCTTCCTTGGCCTCCCCCCTCCTCTTCCTCCCTGACTCCCCCGCCTTCCCCAAGTGCAGCCCAGGAGGGACTTTGAGAGAACAGAGGGATCTAATGAGGGGAATTAGAAGTGGTTTCTGTGGAGCGTGTGATGCGAACTCCCTCCTCTGTCTTGCCTCTGGGCTCTTCCGTCTCATCGTCTACATTGTTCCCTGCTCACTTTGTACCAGTGGCTTCTTTTGAGAGAGCTTCAAGTGGAGGTTGAGGGGACAGCTCACAGAGTGTGGAAGAATGCACTTAAAGTATTAACAGTGATTATTTTGGGCAATAAGAATTTGACTTTTCCCTTCTGTTTCTTTGTTGTCCAATTAAAATATGTTAATTTGTATTGAAAGAATACCCCTCTTGTTGCTCGGTTAAACTCGGAGGAATTGATCAACGTCTTCAGAGTCTTCCCTTGAGAAAGCGGTTCCCCGGGACAGTCCCTCCCCATGGGGCAGGCGCAGGTGGTCGGCTTCACCGTCGCTCCTCCGCATCCGTTGCCATAGGTATGGGTGCCTTTCAGCCATCATTATGGGAGAGTCTGTTCAGGACACTCTGATAAGAGTTTGGAATCTGGGTATTTGGATCCATCCTTGATTCATAGTTTTTATTTTTTATTCTGCAATTCTACCTTAGAGAGTAGACTTGGAGAGGAGAAAGCCAAGACCTAACACATACTCAGTTTTTACAAATTTTGTTTCATTTATTTCTCACAACAGGCCTGATTTAATAGTGGAAAAAATTGAGATTCGGAGAGGTTCATGACTTGCAGAAAGTCACACCGTAGACCTGGGTTATTCCAAATCAATCGATACTAAAGTGCTTTTTTGTTTTTGCTTTTTTCTTTATAATTCCAAGGGGCCAGAGGTGAAAATTTAAAGAATCTGGCTGAGGCTATTTAATCAAGGGGGTAAAAAGTATCTTACTTATAGACAATGTCTACCATCCACTACTTTCTTTTTCTTCTGAGCAAGAAATAGGAGGGAAAAGACAAAAACTGCAGCTTGAGGGAATGAGGTTAGCAGTTATGGAAAAAAGAATTCTTGACAGTGACGTGACGTTCCTCGGACACTGGAGTTGATTACCAAGTATTTATTCAGACTGAGCTAAAGGTGCTCTTATCTATAAACTGCCTGAGAGGTGAGAGCGCAGACAAGTTGATCTCCACAGCCCCTTGTAACAAGTTTCCTATATCAATCGTGGTCCAGTTAGAGAAACATCAATGGAAGAGAGATTTAATGCAAGGAATCAGTTACTGCATCAGTTATCTGTTGTGCGGTAACAACACCCTAAAACTAGTAGCTTAAAAGAATAGCTATTTATTATGGCTCACCAGTCCACTGGTCAACTGGATTCTTCTTCTGGTCTTGAGTACACTCTCTTATGTGTCTGTGGTGGGTGTCAGGGCAGCTGGGTGCCTCTGATTCTGGGGTCTGGCTGATCGTTGGTCAGGGCACTAGGATTTTCCTCCATGAGGTCTCTCATCCTTCAGCAGGCTGGCCCAGGCTCCTTCACAAGGCAGCTCTGCAAGATTCCAAGAAGAAGCATGCCAGGTCTTTAGGTCTAGAATCAGAAGTCACACAATATTGCTTTGGCTGCAATTTGTTGGCCAAAGCAAGTCATGAGGCCAGCCCGAACTCAAGAGGGGAAGTCTAGGGAAACAGACTATCTTTTGATGGGAGGAGATTTGTAATCACATTGCAAAGGGGAAATAATTGGAAGGGATTAATTGGGACCATTTTGCCAACAACCTATTATAGTTATAATGGTATTAGGAAAGCTGGAGGAGTAAAAGGAAAAGAAAGGTTGTGCTAAGGATTAAAAAGGAGCAGAGGAGGTCACTTGATGAGGAAGCTGCTGGTCTGGAGCCCACATAGGCAGTGCTGGGACCTCTGAGGGAGGTGTGCCCTGCTGCTGCTTTTGCTGGAATTGCTAAAGAGGCACCACCTCTGCTCATGGTAGAACCAGGACACTTCTCCTCCTGGTAGTTCATGTTGGCTGAACCTAATCAAAAGCCCCTGGCAAGAGAATCTGGAAATCCAGTGTGCAGGCTTCCAGGCCTGGCAGTATAGAGTAGGTTGTAGGAGGGAGAGTGTGGGGCTGCAAGCAGACAGGGAAACAACTGCCTCACCCCTGTGGAATTCTTATCACATTAAAGCTTTCAGATCTATTGATCTAAGGTGCTAGGATTCTCAGGGAGTGGTGAACTATGAGCCCCATTCCAAAAATAGACACTGGCTGAGTCAACTGTGAATTGGTGAAGAATTCTCGGGGAATTACTCTTGCTGATTTTGACCTGTAACTTGGCTGGAGATGGGGCCATGGACAAGATAACTAATTTGAATGGGCCAGAAAGTTGGATTTCAGTCCCATTCATCATTATCTCAAAGGAGATTATCTGTATGGAGAAGCAAAAGATAAAAATCTTGATGTTTGCCGTTGACATGTTGCTTGGCCAATGGTCTTAGCCATCAGCTCAAAGTATTTGCATGGAGGTGCACGTGACTGGGGTATAGAGAGGTGGGTAATCAGAATGAAATCATGCAAGAATATTAATCAAATGGAGATGATTAGGCGAGTCAGTCTGGTGAAGGTCTGTAAAAAGACACAACTCTGGGTTCTTTAATGAGAAGAATGAATTTACGGACATTGTTAGAGAAATCCAGTAGCTTCCACTTAAGAGTCAGTTGATGACTAATTACTGCAGCTGTGGCAACACCCCAAAGATGGGGCAAGTGGCGCCAAGGCAGAAGGCAGGGTGACAAATTATACAAGGATGACTCTGCTACTGGGGAGTTTATAAAAATTCTGCACTGAGCACCTCACAATCCTAATTATGGATCCTGAAGTCATTTAAACATGTAATGGACTGATCTGGCACAAATATGTGTTAAATATGCATTACTTTCTCTAAGAACTATTTAACAGTGATTATTTATACCAAGGCTTTATCAATTAGTATTTGAAATTGGCTGCAAATGTGAACAAACATAACTACATAACCTGAGCTCTTTAAGACACTTTAGAAATCATCTCCTTCTCCCCTCATCATGCATAGAATGACACTACGGTCCAGAAAGTTGAGGGGCTGGTCTGAGGTCACCCAGCTGATTCGAGAGAAAATCAGGACTAGAACCCAGGCTATGTGACTCCTGTTGAGTGGGTTTCTAGTGCTTTTACTATAATTTGTAACTTGTATTTGGACAGAGGCCAGGCCTGTGTCTAAATGAAACTTCAAGATAGTATTTTCTGGATTCATCTGGATCACCCATGGTACTTTTTCAAAAGAGATCTGCCCGGAGCCCAGCCCAGAACTTCAGAGGCAGAATTCTGAGGTGGGAGAACACCACCTTAGGACTTTTTGTTTTCAAAAAACTTCCTTACGCATTTCTGATGCCCTGCCCGCCTCTTCCCTTGCCCAACCCTGTATAATCACATGGTTTTAGGCATTGGTTGACAGAAGAGAGAATTCTTTCTGGATGCCTACACACTTCCAGTTAGATAAGGCTTTTTCCTGAAGCCCTTGACTGAGTGATTTCCTGAGGGGCTCACGTGCTGTACACCCTCACTAGAAATTTCCATGTGCCCATCCTTTATACTGAGAGTAAAAATGTTGAAGTTGCAGCATTAGCCATCCTCAGGTTGGCTCCCCTAAGTATCCATTGTCCAGAAAATTACAGGATGATGCCCAGTTCAGGCCACCTCAAATATCGATTCCCCTGCGCCAGGCTGTTGGCGAGTTTACCAATGGTGAGTGTAAGTTATAATCAGAGAGAGGAGCCAGCTCTAGGGATAAATGAGTCTCTCTTATCAGTGTGGCATCTGCAGCTCCTAAAGCAGTACCTGGCACATTTTGGTGCTCAGTAAATATTTGTTGACTGAATGAAAAGGAGCTCCTTATTGGGTGCCAGCTTGAGATAGCTGTACTTAATGTATCTTGAGTCAGTAAGTTTCCTTGTTCCAGGAACGTGGTTGGATCTGAGTGTAGTTGGGATTCATCCGGTAAAGCTCCACAGGGCCTAATGTACGATGATAAATCATAACCCTCCTAGGTGTTCAGAATCAATTTCACACCTCATCTGTTATCCTGAGCAGAATGTGTGAGAAAGTCCCCTCACTGTGGCAATACATCAGCTCACAAAAATAAAAAACGCCTGAAGATCAGAAAAGGGAACACTGTTATAGTCCGTGGTGCTTAATCAGCTTCCCAGACATTGATGGATTTCAGGGGATATTTACATTTGAATCACGGCATTCAGAATGTCTCAAACAGAGCATAGTTTATGGGCAGCATGGAAGCAATTAAAAAAAATCATTTCTCCTTATCTCTGGTTAGAAACTAGGTCTCTCTTTGTAGAACTATTTTCTCTGTAAGTAGAAAAATAAGAAAAAACAGGATAAAGTGCTATCTAGAGTGATGCTAGGCAGGGCTGCCAGAATCCTCCCTCTGTCCACGACAGACAGCATAAGCTGATCAGTCTGTTTTCCTGCTGAGCCTGATACAGTCTCATTACTTCTCAATCCAAGGCTCTACGAAGCCACTGCTGGTTGATCTGAGCTGGCATCTTGAACTGAACTTCACTGGCCAATGGTGATCTGGAGTTCTTCTGTGACTATTATTTCTCTGGAAAGCTAATATTAGTAGGCAATTAGACGATGAAGGGCAAAGCAAATGAAATACCATAGGTTTGGATAGTATCTTGAGTTAGTCAGCTGGGCCATTCTCTTGCTTTTGGGCAGGATAATAGTCAAAGCCAGGGACTGAAGATGATTTCCTCAATGGCAGTGTTTCACCAACTGAGACTTTGGGGCCACAGGCATCAGAATCACCTTGGTGATAAAGTAGGTGTTAGTGCCTCACTCAAGACTTACTGCATCAGAACCTCTGGGTTTGAAGCCAGGGACACTGCAATGGGACAAGTATCCCTGTGTGTCTGAGTCACTCTAAAATTGGAGAACCACTGCCCTGTGGAGACTTGGGTTCTAGTCCCAGCTCCGCCACTCACTTGCTGCGTGAACTTGGGCACACCCCTTAGCTGAGCCTCAGTTTCCTTATTGCAAGGAGGAATAATAACATGTGTGCTGTCTATGTCTAGGGCAGCCATGAGGCTCATTTGAGATGAAGACTCCTGAGAATGCTTCGAAAGGAAATAAGTGCTAAAAGCCTCTAGTATATTCTTGTCCACCTGTTAAACTAGGTGGGAGGGTTAGCGAATTTGGGTGGATTTTTGAAAGTTTATTTTAACTTTATCAGGAGTCAGTGATCTACTAAAAACCAGAATGACACAGGAGAAAAACAAAACTTTGCTGGGGAGACCAGGGCGATTATTAGCAACCACAGTTACAAATTAGAATCACGTGGGGAAATTTTAAATCTGCCTGAGCCCTGGCCCCACCTAAGACGGAGTTGAGGAGAACCCAGGGAGTGGGCTGGAGCTGTGGCAGCTCTTTTGGGAGCCATTCTGGTTTCTCTTCTTCCCGAGGAATGGCTGACTTGTTTTTCTCTTAGGTCTATTGACTTCCCAGCATTCTCTTAGCACATTTCATTTTATTTAAGTTACTCAGGCTCACATTTGTTGCTTGCAACCGGAAAACCTTAACTGCTATCTCATTAACTGGTTTACCCTCAAAACTGGGGACTGCGGGTGTCTTGTTCACCTCTGGATCCTGAGAGATTAGCACAGTTCCTGACACACATTGGAGATTAAAAATCAGCTTCACAAATAAATTGAGAGCTACCCAAGTGTTATCCCACCGGGAGAGATACAACCCAGGTTTCCTCAGAGCGAAGAGAGAAATACGTGCAGAGGTCCAGGCATTTAAATCTAGACACTCGGAGATCTCGTCAAGATGGTGCTGAGAGCAGACGTTGAACTTGCCTCCTCCCATGAACACAACTAGGTTACAACAATTTTGGGAAGAATCACCCTGGATTGAAAACCGAAAACTGGATAAAAGGAACCCTCACGACAAGGGACAGTCCTAATGAAGGCAGAAGAGGCAGTAACTCCGGCAAGAGAGGAAAAAAGCCACCTTTGGGAGCAGCAGAGCTTCTCAGCTGGCCAGGCGGGAGCCACCCTAAGGTACGAGCTCTCCCTGGAGAAGTGAGGTCCGGAGCAGGGGCAATACTGCTATAACCATCCTTTGGACTCAGCCCAACTGAGACGGGGGTCTTACTGTCTGGCTTTGCTGGCTATTAACTGCAGCGAGGATGCCCCCAGAAAAGCTATCGGCTGAAAGCCGAAAAGATCCGGGTCTTAAAGGGCCCACGCACAAACTCACTCATTGCAGAAAACTAAAATCACCAGAGAGAAGGCTGACTGTCCTTTGGTGAAACAAGACTCACCTGGTGGGCTCTGGGGGCATCTTGGTGAGAGGAGGGTCCTTTCCGGAGACTAAGACGTTGGTGGGGGCCATTGTTCTGAGCTGGTCCAGGCGTGCTGATATGGACACCGGTGGGGGCCATTGAAGTGCATTCCTTGGGCTGTTAGCCCAGGGGTCTGCCACACCCACAAGAGCACGGATTTAATCCAGTTCAGCCAGGGCAGGCAGCCCACCCTAGGGACTGGCCCCACCTAACAGCAAGCCCTCATACTTCTCAGCCTGCATTGACTGAGTGCCTTGATCCTCTACAGGTAGGCAAGGGTGTCTGCCTCTGTGGGGCAGGGCCTGTGTGAGGACCAGGTGAACTGTGGGGGGCATTGGGGGAGAAGTGGGGGCCTCTGCAGTGTGGCGTTGGGGTACGCTCCAGGGGGTTGAGAAGTGTGCACGGACCAGGACTGTGTTGACAGTGTATGTGGTCCGGTGGGGGGTGAGGCTTATCAGTGGCAGAAGACTTGTGCTTCACAAATAGCCATAAAAAGGATCAGCCCTACCTTCCAAAGCCTGAAACAACTGAGGGCCCCCATGCCAAGGGCCAGCACCACTCAGCTGCACTCCTAAGAGAACTGACAACAGCCTTGTTGGCCTCAGGCCTATCCAACTGTAGCCCCTGAGTCTAGCAACCAGCTACACTGGGTACCAATTAAGAGGACACTTGCAATAAGAGTGTGCTAATAGACTTTGTAGCCAACAGTGCTGAGGCCCTCCAAACCGGATTTACAAACAGCTGGCCAGGGAAGGAAAGATCAGACTCCCTGGGTACCTGCACTGGGAGCAACCCTGCCACAGCAGAGGAACACAAGTAGCCCACAAAGGGGTCACTCCTGGTTCTTATGGACTGGTGATGAGAGGGAAGCACACTGCTGGGCCTCATAAGGCATCTCATACATAAAGCCACTTCTCCAAGATCAGGAGACATAGCCGACTCACCTAGCACAAAGAAAATAGCACAGAGAAAGAGGCATAATGAGGAGGCAAAGGAATACTTTCCAAGCAAGGGAACAGTACAAAACCCCAGAAAAAGAACTAAGTGAAACAGAGACTAGCGACCTACTGGACAAAGAATTCAAACAAAATATAATGAGGATGCTCACAGATATGCAGAGAAGAATGGATGAATACAGTGAGCACATCAGCAAAGAACTGGAAGACATAAAAAAAAACCAATCAGAAATGAAGAATACAATACTCGAAATGAGAAATTCACTAGAGGGACTCAATAGCAGAGTAGAGGAAGCAGAAGAATGGATCAGCGAGCTAGGTGAAAGATTAGAGGAAATCACCTAAGCAGAACAGAAAAGAGAAAAAAGAATTAGACAAAATGAGAACAGTGTAAGGGAACTCTGGGACAATATCAAGCGTGCTAACATTCGGATTATAGGGGTCCCAGAAGGAGAAGAGAGAGACAAAGGGGCAGAAAATTTATTTGTCGAAATAATAGAGGAAAATTTTCCTCACCTGAGGAAGGAAACAGACATCCAAGTTCAGGAAGCACAGAGAGCTCCAAACAAGAGAAGCCCAAAGAGGCCCACACCAAGACATATTATAATCAAAATGTCTAAAATTAAAGAGAGAATCCTAAAAGCAGCAAGAGAAAGGCCCCAAGTGGCATATAAAGGGAAGCCCATCAGGCTATCATCAGACTTCTCAGCCGAGACCCTACAGGCGAGAAGAGAATGGCACGACATATTTAAAGTGCTAAAAGGAAAAAACCTACAACCAAGAACACTCTATCCATCAAGGTTGTCATTCGGAATGGAAGGAGAGATAAAGAGCTTCCCAGACAAGCAAAAATTAAAGGAGTTTATCACCAATAAACCAATTTTGCAAGAAATGCTGAAGGGACTTCTTTAAGTGGGAAAGCAATGATCACAAATAGAAAAAAATTATCAAAAAACCCCAAAACAACAACAACAAAAAACAGGCAATAAAATCACTTGTAAGGTAAAAGTATAATAAAGGCAGCAGATCAACTACCTGTGAAGATAATATGAAGGTTAAAAGATAAATGTACTAAAATCACCTATTTCAATGATAAGAGGGTAATGGATAGACACACACTAAACAAAAGACTATATATGATGTGAAAAACATAATATGGGAGGAGGGGAGTGAAAAAGTAGAGCTTTTAGAAAGAAGTGAAGCTAAAGAGTCTATCTACTCAATTTAGACTGTTACATGCATAGTGTATTAAATAGGATCCTCATGGTAACCACAAACCAGAAACCTATAACAAGCAGGAAAAAAGTAAGACAAAAGAAATCAAACATATTACTAAAGATAGCCATCAAACCACAAGGGAAGAGAGCAAGAGAAAAAGAAAGGAATTGAGAAGAACTACTAAAACACACCCCCCAAAAAAGAAAAAGTGACAAAATGGCAATAAATACATATTTATCAATAGCTACTTTAAATGTCAATGGACTAAATGCTCCAATCAAATGCCATAGGCTGGCCAACTGGATGAAAAAACCAGATCCATGTATATGCTGCATACAAGAGACATACTTCAGACCTACAGACACTCACAAACTGAAAGTGAAAGGATGGAAAAAGATATTCCATGCAAATGGCAAAGAAAAGAAAGCAGGGGTAGCAATACTAATATCAGACAAAATAGACTTCAAATCAAAAACTGTGATAAGAGACAAAGACGGGCACTACATAATGATAAAGGGAACAATCCAACAAGAAAATATAACACTTGCAAATATCTATGCACCCAACACAGGAGCACCTAAATATATAAAGCAATTATTAACAGACATAAGAGGAGAAATAGACAGTAACACAATAATAGTAGGGGACTTTAACACTCCACTTACACCAATGGATAGATCATCCAAACAGAAGATCAATAAGGAAACACTCGCCTGAAAGGACACATTAACTAGATGGACTTAGTAGATAGATACAGAACATTCCATCCAAAAACCACAGAATACACATTCTTTTTACATGCCCATGGAACATTCTCTAGGATTGATCACATATTAGGCCACAAAACAAGTCTCAATAAATTTAAGAAGATCAAAATAATACCATGCAGCTTTTCTGACCACAAAGGTATGAAACTGGAAATCAACTACAGAAAGAAAACCAGAAAAGCCACAAAAATGTGGAGATTGAACAAAATGCTACTGAACAATGATTGGGTCAATGAAGAAATTAAAGAAGAAATAAAAAAATTCCTGGAGACAAATGAAAATGAAAACACGACATGCCAAAATCTGTGGGACACAGCAAAAGCGGTTCTACGAGGGAAGTTTATAGCAATTCAGGCCTACCTCAACAAAGAAGAAAAATCCCAGCGCACCTAAAGGTACTGGAAAAAGAACAACAAACAAAGGCCAAAATCAGCAGAAGGAAGGAAATAAAAATCAGAGGAGAAATAAACGAAATAGAGACTAAAAAAACAATAGAAAAAATTAATGAAACCAAGAGCTGGTTCTTTGAAAAGATAAACAAAATTGACAAACCCTTAGCTAGACTCACCAAGAAAAAAAGAGAGAAGGCTCAAATAAATAAAATCAGAAATGAAAGAGGAGAGATTACAACGGACACCTCGGAAATACAAAAGATAATAAGAGAATACTATGAAAAGCTATATGCCAACAAATTGGATAATCTAGAAGAAATGGATAAATTCTTAGAAACATACAACCTTCCAAAACTGGACCAAGAAGGTGTAGAAAATTTGAATAGACCAATCACCAGGAAGGAGATCGAAACAGCAATCAAAAACCTCCCAAAAACTAAAAGTCCAGGACCAGATGGCTTCCCTGGTGAATTCTACCAAACATTCAAAGAAGACTTAATACCTATCCTTGTCAAACTCTTCCAAAAAATTGAAGAGGAGGGGAGGCTTCCTAACTCCTTCTACGAAGCAAACATTATCCTGATACCAAAACCAGACAAGGACAACACAAAAAAAGAAAATTTCAGGCCGATATCACTGATGAACATCGATGCAAAAATCTTCAACAAAATACTACCAAATTGAATACAACAATACATTAAAAAGATCATACATCATGATCAAGTGGGTTTCATTCCGGGGATGAAGGGATGGTTCAACATCCACAAATCTATCAACGTGATACACCACATTAACAAAATGAAGAATAAAAATCACATGATCATCTCAATAGATGCAGAGAAAGCATTTGACAAGATACAGCATCCATTTATGATAAAAACTCTAAATAAAATGGGTATGGAAGGAAAATACCTCAACATAATAAAGGCCATATATGACAAACCCACAGCAAATATCATTCTCAATGGAGAAAAACTGAAAGCTATCCCTCTAAGAACAGGAACCAGACAAGGATGCCCACTGTCACCACTCTTATTTAACATAGTATTGGAAGTCCTAGCCAGAGCAATTAGGCAAGAAAAAGAAAGAAAAGGGACCCACATTGGAAAAGAAGAAGTGAAACTGTCACTCTTTGCAGATGACATGATTTTATATCTAGAAAACCCTAAAGAGTCCACTAAAAAACTTTTAGAAATAATAAAGGAATACAGTCAAGTTGTGGGATACAAAATCAATGTACAAAAATCAGTTGCGTATCTATACACTAACAACGAAGTAGCAGAAAGAGAAAGTAAGAATACAATCCCATTTACAACTGCAACAAAAAGAATAAAATACCTAGGAATAAACTTAACCAAAGAGGTGAAAGATCTGTACACCGAAAACTATAAAACATTGTTGAAAGAAATCGAAGAAGACACAAAGAAATGGAAAGATATTCCGTGCTCTTGGATTGGAAGAATTAATATCGTTAAAATGTCCATACTTCCTAAAGCAATCTATAGATTCAATGCAATCCCTATCAAAGTTCCAAGAACATTTTTCACAGAAGTAGAACAAAGAATCCTAAAATTTATATGGAACAGCAAAAGACCCCGAATAGCCAAAGGATTCCCGAGAAAAAAGAACAAAGCTGGAGGTATCACACTCCCTGATTTCAAATTATACTACAAAGCCATAGTAACAAAAACAGCGTGGTACTGGCACAAAAACAGACACACAGATCAATGGAACAAAATTGAGAGCCCAGAAGTAAACCCACACGTTTATGGACAGCTAATATTCGACAAGGGAGCCAAGAGCATATGGTGGAGAAAGGAGAGTCTCTTCAATAAATGGTGTTGGGAAAACTGGACAGCCACATGCAAAAGAATGAAAGTACACCATTCCCTTACACCATGCACAAAAATCAACTCAAAATGGATTAAAGACTTGAATGTAAGACCTGAAACTATGAGACTTCTAGAAGAAAACATAGGCAGTACGCTCTATGACATTGGTCTGAGCAGCATATTTGCAAGTCCCATGTCTGACAGGGCAAGGGAAACAAAAGAAAAAATGAACAAATGGGACTACATCAAACTAAAAAGCTTCTGCACAGCAAAGGAAACCATCAACAAAATGAAAAGACAACCCAACAATTGGGAGAAGATATTTGCAAACCATATATCAGATAAGGGGTTAATACCCAAAATATACAAAGAACTCATACAGCTCAACAACAACAAACCCAACAATCCAATTAGAAAATGGGCAAAAGATCTGAACAGAGGTTTCTCCAAAGAAGATATACAGATGGCTAACAGGCATATGAAAAGATGCTCAACATCATTAGCTATCAGGGAAATGCAAATCAAAACTACAATAAGGTATCACCTCACTCCAGTCAGAATGTCTTTAATTAACAAGACAGGAAACAACAAATGTTGGACAGGGTGTGGAGAGAAGGGAATCCTTGTTCACTGCTGGTGGCAGTGCAAACTGGTGCAGCCACTATGGAAAGCAGTATGGAGTATCCTCAGAAAATTAAGGATAGATCTACCATATGATCCAACTATTCCACTGCTGGGTATTTATCCAAAGAACTTGAAAACACAAAGGCATAAAGATACTTGCACCCCTATGTTCATTGCGGCATTATACACAGTAGCCAAGACTCGGAAGCAACCTAGGTGCCCATCAAGGGATGAATGGATAAAGAAGATGTGGTATTTATACACTATGGACTACTACTCAGCCATAAGAAATGATGAAATCGGGCCATTTGTGACAACATGGATGGACCTTGAGGGTATTATGCTGAGTGAAATAAGTCAGAGGGAGAAAGTCAAATACCATATGATCTCACTCATAAGTAGAAGATAAAAACGACAAAAAAAAAACCCACATAGCATTGGAGATTGGACTGGTGGTTACCTTTGGGGAAGAGGGGAGGGGAGAGGGAAAAGGGGTGATTAGGCTCACGTGTGAGGGGATGGACTATAATTAGTGTTCGGGTGGTGAACATGATGTAATGTATACAGAATTCGAAATATGATGTACATCCGAAAAAAATAAAAATTAAAAAAACACACTTTGCCCAATAAAAATGCAAAAAAAAAAAAATCTAGACACTCAGGGACTGTGGTGGTTGTTTGTGAACCCTGTGGAGATGCAGATGTGGGTAAGTCTTAATGAGTTTGCAGTAAATAAAATTTTATAAATAAAGAATGAAGGAAAGAAAGTAAATTCTTGTTGGAACACAGCCACGCTCACTCACGTATGTGTTGTCTATGACAGCTTTTGCACTCTGATGGCCGAGTTAAGTGGTAGCAACAGAGACTGAATGGCCTGCAAAGGCTAAAATATTTACTCTCTGGCCCTTTACAGAAAATGTTTAATGGTCTAATGGTCTAGATTCCATATACGAGTGTGGGCTGGATATCCTCCTTTTGCCCCTCCAAGACACCGTTCCACCCCTTCCAGCTTGTTCGGTGCTCCAGGAGGCTGGCCTGTGTGGTAGGATCTATGGCAGCTTCTCTCAATGTGTGGGCCTGCGTTCAGCATTACCCGTGATCTTGTGGCAAATTCTTGAGCCCACCCCAGACCAACTGAATCAGAAGCTCTGGGGGTAGGGCCCAGGAAGCCTTGTTTTGACAGCCCTCGGGTGATCCTGATGTATGTTAGCTTGAGAACCACTGGTCTATGGCAATGTGTTCCCTTGTCCTTTGGCTTCAGGTCAATATCTGCCAGTGAGGAACATTGGTAAGAGAGGGAAGGGAGGAAAGAGAGTAAGGTGAGGTATTTATTCACTGTCTCCCCCACCATGGGTTCCTTCTCCAAACTGGGTTCCATTAGGCACAACTGTTCTCTCTCCTCATCCCATTTAGGCCTTGTCACAGAAGCCTCTACTGCCAGACTGGGGTTCACACAGCTGCAGCGTTTCCCTATAGCCTTCCTTCACCTTTGTAAATAGTCCCTTTATTAATGCTCCTCAAATTATGCTAACATGACTGTGCTTCTTGCTGGAAACTTGACCAATATAACATATAAAATAGTAACTTGTAAGCTGTCTTATTATAAAGACAGAATGAGCGATAGGAATGGTTTTGGGAGTCCAGAGGGTAGAAAATCTCTACAGAAAATTTTAGGGCCTGAAATACTCACAGACGGCTTCAGAGGAGGTGTGACCTCAGCTGCTCTATTAAAGATGGGTAATATGCACCTAAATAGGAGGCAGGCTTCCAAACTAGGGGATTGCTGTACGTAAAAGCACAGAGGTAGGAAGTATATATGACTTTTTGGGCAACAGTGAGTCACTGAATTTAGCTGACATATTTATTGGGTTCGAGAACCAGTGTTGCAGGCCGTGGGGTGCTACCGAAACTTTCTAAGCAGATAAATGACGTAGAGATAGCTTAAGAATGAGCCTGAACAATCCAGAATTTGGTGCTTGGGAAGACAGACTTTGGGACAGGAGAGACTCAAGTTAAAATCCAGCTTTGCCTCAGACTGGCTGTGTCATTTGTAAGTAATTTAATCTCTCTGAGTCTTAGGTTCCTCTATAAAACAGAAGTGGGCTACCTTGCACAGACGTTGTAAAGACTGTGAGGAGTTGCACGTAGAACATTAGCACAGTGCCAAGAACACTCAGGAAATGGTGTCATTACTGTGGTCACTCTTATTATCCTTCTCAACTCCAAGAATTTATGGAGTGTTTGATAAGCATGAATATTAAAAAGGGGTGCCCTGTGGCCTGGGCTCTGACAGCCGGCGGATACAGGATCATTGAGTGCTGAGCCTTTCCTTTGAAGGCCTTCTGGAGAAGTGGCTGTGCTGGCGCTAAGCAAGCTACTTTGCCTACGGCCCTCTCTAAGGGACGTAGGGTCAAAAGGCTCTCGTTTAGGAAAATGAGAAATCACTTGTGCATCCTTAATTTAAAATGCAAGGGAGGAGGTAGAATTTTCTCCTCAGAGAATGCCACAGAGAACAAAAATACGTCGCCTATGAAGACACTGGTGTTTCCTTGGGGCTTATTGGCAGGTGGTTTCATTTGGGGGTGGGGTCTTTTGACCATTTTTAAAATGAGCAATTCTCCACCAAGACGTATTAGTGGAATGCAGACAAATAACTGAATAATTTGGGTGTGGCGGCCTCTGTTCTCTCCTGATGCTGCTTTGAAGTAGGATTTGGAAGTCTGATCCATCTCCCAAGTAGATACAGCTCTGAAGAGTGTCCCCAAGAAGTGACATTTAACTAAAGGTTGTGCGGGGCGATTAGAAGAGGGGCCTACCTTATACATGATAGGGCAAAATCTCCTATGGACTCCCTTTATACCTCTCCTCCTTCTCCTTAGAGGAGTTCTTCCTTGTAAGACACCTTTTGCATCCTTTCTTTTTTTATCACAAATGTCCAATATTAAAAAAGACTTTGCTCTCTCACTCTGAACTATGTCACGCTCACCTTGTGCTTGCACATCTTCACTCAGCAAAACCCGCCATAATAAGGTATGTTACTGATTTCATTTTTCCCCTTACGAATCAGGGTAGATTACATTAAAGCTTCTATTCACCATGTTCCAGTGGGAGTGAGGTGGCTGGAGTTCAGCTAATGGTGGTGTGGTGAATTCCAAATATAAGGATGCTGGGCTGTGACTTTCTAGGACTGGACAGAGAGAGAGAGTGAGCCTTGAAGACAGTGGACTTTCCGATTGATGCTCTGCCTACCCTCTTTTGATGGTAGTAATTGAAAATCTTCTCTTGGGCTAGTCAGCTTTCTGAAATAGAATTATCTGATCTGCTTGGGAGGGGCCTCGGGGGTCTTGGGGCCAGCGTTCTAGGAGCTGAGGGTCTAACTTTTTGTTCAGGGAGGGCCTCGCTTTCTGCCTGGGCTCTCCTGATTTTCCCTCTTGCAGAGGTTTTGTTTCATCCTCTCCAGAGAGGAAACCTCCCCGCTGGCTTGAGGAGTGGCAGTCTCCTGCCTGCACCCTTGAGGAGAGGAGAGTGGTTTCAGGCTTTCCACTCCTTGTTTTCAACCCTACTCCTTGGCCACTCTTTTCAGCGTTACCTGGTTTCTCTGATTCCAGAGCCTTTCTGAGGTCTGCTGGCAGGAGCTGCCTGGATTCGTCTTGGTTTCTCAGCCTGCATGTCCTTTGCAGAGAGAAGAAGGCTGAAATCTAAATCAGTTACCACGCTTTCATTTCTTTTCTTTTTTCCTAAGTTTTGTCCACTTCTTTTTTGCTTCTATTTCTTTCCTTTTCTCTTTGTTCTTGAGGATTTATACCTCTCTACTCCCTTAACTCATATTCTAGTGGGCTTTTAGGAGACAGGAGAGAGAAACGTGTAGTCAATCTACTATGTTTAAACGGAAGTTGGGCTGACGTTCCATGTTTCAAAAGTTAACTCTGTCATCGTTGGTTATTTGGGTTTGTCTGGCTTTCATTAACCAGAGTCATTGGATTTCATCTTGGAAGACCTAGGGAGATTTCTCTTAGGTTTCAGAATTTGTCTTTAGAAGACTTTCATCCAAGGAGCTGATACCTTCCCTATTGTCAAAGCTTGCATGGGTGAGCAATGCATCCATTCAAGAGAGAATGGGGCAGAAAGTCTTATCAATCTGGACCTATCAGCCTGGACCAGGGGGCCTTCCATCTGCCTAGGAAATCTGCCATTATTGCTGAGCTATATGAGTTATTAAAGAAGGCCTAAACATCCCTCAAAGTCATAGTTTTTAGGCCCCTGTGTTTATATATCTACAGTCATTATTATCATTTCTAGGTGTGTTCTCTGCTTTGCGGGGATTCCATGTTAATCTGTTTCTTTCTTCTGTCTCCCTCTTGTATCTCTTTGGCCATTCAAAACATACTGATGTGGCTGCTTCTCCACTTGCTTGGTGGGGTCCTTCTACCATTTCACTTCTACTTCTTCATAGACTCTTGAGCTATGAAGCTATGAAGGATTTTAGAGATCATCTAGTGGCTTCAAACTTGTTTCTACAGATTAAAAAGAATTTTCCTTAAACAAAATCTTGGGGGAATGCCTTGTATGGGAAACACGTAGGATGAGAGCTGCTCTGGGGAACGTGGGGAAGGAACCTGTCCATCCGCACGCAGGGGATGGAGGTTCAACAGAAAGGGATTCAACACCCCTGACCCCATTTAACTCTGGTCTTGAACATGAGGGGCTGAGTCCTGGAGAGGGAAAGTAATTTGCACAAGGTCATGTAGTGGATTAGTCCAGGATTTGAATCAAGGTGTCTTTCCACTTTACTTCTTTTTCAAGATCCACAAAGAATGAAGCCTGAAGAGTGATTGTGGAGACTTGAAAGTGAGTGATCAAACACTGGCTGCCTCCTATTAGCCTGACTGTCCCTTGTTTCAAAGCCTTGCAACCCTCTACTCCATCCATAGTTTTGTATGCAAACTCATAAATAATAATTCTCCCTGAAACAGCCTCCTTCCTGTCCAGTATTTGTGTCCTGCTAGCTTGTTAATTTCTTCTTGGGAGTCAGAGACCTAGTGACAAACGTTCTGGTGCAGGTCCTTTGCTGTTCAATAAATGCTGATAAACCATAATCTGCAATCCTAACAATCAGTGCCGCCCAAACCAGAATGCAAGGGCAAGGATTACTTTGGTCTGAATTGGATTTGAAAAGGCTGAAAGAACAGGCTTTGAACGTGCAGTGGAAATGCCAGTTGAATATTAATTATCATGGCACTGCTGGCCTGCGGAAGGTGCAATGGTTCAGCAATGAGAGCTGGAGAGGGATGAGCCAACGCAGACGTGTCACTTCTGCATGTGGAATCCAAGAGTGGGGCTTCAAACAGAGGCCGGGGAGCCTCGGGTGGTTTTCTGCAGCTCTGCTGGTGTTCAGAGAGGTCTTTCTGGTCTTCCAATTTGTTCTCTTTATTTGCTGTTCAGAATCACCAGGATGACACGGCCCAGAGCTATCTTTGGGGCAGGTTTTAATCAGTAGCTTGGGTATTCGGAAAGTGGCAATGAGGTAGTTGGGGGTTCATAATTTCTTTGCCCCATTGATTATTTCCCACATTCCAGAAATAGAATGTGCACATCTACAGTGATCCAGACACATAATTACAACCCGTCCCTTTACGCAGTTGGCGTCTCTATGCACAAACAGTATTAGTAACATGGGGGTGGGGTGGGCAAGGATGGAGGTTTGCTCGTGGACATACTGAGCCATACACAAGCGATAATTTCCATGTATCTCAACCCCTGGCAAACTTTTAAATTATGTATACTGAACAATTTCCTACAGATCTAATGCCCAATAGATTGTGTGACTAATTGTTTCTTTCCACTTGAAACAGGAGCCTCCTGGTAGGCTGTATGTTTTGGTGCAATTATGTCAGCCCAGACCAGGGCCGAGGCTGTTTTAGCCACCCGAGGAGTGTGCTAATTGTCCTGAAGTATGCTGCCTGGTGTGTGCCTCATTGCTGTAGTGGTTTTAATGGAACTTCTAATTAAAAATAAGAAGAGAGGCAGGGCTGGGTGCATTCCTCCCACGTCAGGGGTTCACACAGAGCCCCTGTGAGCATGCCCATGGTGGGAGCCAGCTGGGGCGGAAACTAATGTGCTCCTGGTATGATGTGTCTGCTAGGCACAGTGTAGGCTGTTGGAGCTGTAATTAGAGCAGGGCCAGTGTCAACATATCTTCCAGGGTGCTGAGTCTCCTCTTAGGCTCTGTGTCAGTGTTTGGAGGATGTGCCTGTGGAGAAGCAGGGTGGAAAGGAGGCCGGAAAGTATAAGTAGCTGGAGGTGCAACTTGAGACCCTGAGGGAGTTCATGAGACAGGACTGTTCTAGAAAATCACATGCTCTGCTGCTTCCCAAAGACCAGGCTGCCCTGATTGTTAATTACAGGGGGCTGGGAATCTGATCTGGGTTTGGCATACTGGTTCTGCATCTTATTAACAGCGCATCTTTGAGTACCTTACTTAACTTTTCTGAGCCTCAGTTTGCTTACCTATAAAATGGGGATAAAAATACCAATTGAAATTTAATGGAGTTTGGTAGCATCATGGACATAGAACTTGGGAATGTCTGCATCCCACATAGACGATCACTTTTCCCCTCTCTGGGTCTCCACTTCCCCGTTTGCCTACTCCCTTCTCCCCAGACTGGTACCACAGGAACATTGGCAGAATGGGAACAAAGAGAATTTATTTATAACTGAGGCCAGTGGCCCAAAGTGGAAGCCAGAAAAGGGAGTAAAAGTGAGATTGGCCTTCCTCCTATGATGAGTCTCAGCCTAGTTGTGCTGGCTGATCTCATGGAAGGAGGAAATGCAAGAGAAATTGAAGCCCAGAAAGTTTCTGGAGCCCTGTTAAGACAGAGGCCCTCAAGAACCACCGATTTTCCTGGAACTTTGACCATTGGATCATCCTCTGGTCTTTGCCTATGAGGAAGAGATGAAAGGGAGGCCAAGACAGAACTCCTGGTATGAATGAAGCAGAGGAAATGTCTCTGCCCACCTCTTCTCCTGGATTTCTGCTCAGGACTAGATGAGAGAAGATTCTTATGAGCCAGTCTGCTACTATCATTGGCCAAGACTTGCTTCTAGTCCTAGGATGACCTAAAGTCCAATCATTCATGACCTGTGACTTCAGGCTCAGACATTCTAGCAGGAATGATCCAAAAAAAAGAAAGACATGAGTAAGTATCAGTGAGTCTGCACTGAGTTCCATATGTGGTGTGCAAAGAGCTTTGGGAGTTCAGTGACTAGGGATAGCTTTGTGGAAGAAGTGCTCTTTAGAGTTTTGAGTTTGAGATTTGGGCTTTGAGCAGGTATTCTAGGTAGACGAGATGGCTCGACCAAAGGCACAGAGGTTGGAAAGTATAAAATATGCTCAGAATAGCAAGCAGTTAGTTTCCCTCAAGCTTGGGCTCTGAGCCTGGGAGGTGGCTCGGAGTCAGGTGATGGAGATTCAGTGTACACCTGGTTCAGGAGCTGGGGCACAAATAGAGCTCATAGCTCTTGCTTATTTCCTTTCCGTGTTATCTTAATATCCTTCAAATTCCTTTCCTACTATCTGCTTACTCTTCCTGTCCCCATTCGCAAGCAATATTTGTGATTTGCTAATGCTTAGCCAGTCAGCAGGTTTTCGGTTGACTTACTAGTGGCTTTCATTATCTTTTTCAAGAGCTGATCAATTTGGTTTCTTACACATCTACTCAAAAAGAAAAAAAAAGTCTCATTGATAGCTAGAGTGGAAGCCTCAAGGGTATTTAGGAGGGAACTCAGTGTGTGTTCTTACAGATGAGGATCATGAATTCAGAAAAATTTGAAGGCCTTAGAAGTCTCCAGGCCAACCCCTTCAGTTTACACATGGAGAAGAATGAGAGGGGAAGAAAAGACTCACAATAAGAAATTTGCAGATTTTCCAGATCTCCTGACCCTAAATTCAGTCAGGGCTCTTTTCACTCCACTGTGGAAGGAGTGTAGCCTAATGGTTAACATTTTGGGCCCTGAAGTTGGGTGGCTTGGGGTTGAATCTTGGCTCTCAGCCACATACTTTGGGAAAGGTATCGAGCCTCAGTTTTCTCATCTATAAAAGGGGACAAGGAAGCCAAATGGAAAAACACATTAGAATTTGCAGGGAACAAAAGAAGGGGAGATATTCCTCGTTTGTCCTGTTGTACAAAAGCCACCTGATGTGTAGGCCATCACTTCCAAAGGGCTAAGCAAGGGTCTTATAAAGAAAGGGTCTTCTGGCCCAAGGTGTCTTTCTCCCCACTCTGGCCTGCCACCCCGCCTGAAGAACTCCCATACCTATTTCTTCTTCTTTGGGATGAAGTGCCCCAAACTGCTGTTAAAATAGATGAGTTACAAAGATGGGATCTTACCTTACGTCATTAAGACCATGGCCTGAATGACGTCCTCTGGTTATCCTGAGCCAATCGATTGATGGCAGGGCCAGAGGGTGATATGAGGTCCTACTTGGGAGGGCAACAGCGGGTCCTTTTCGTGAAAGCATCGAGTGTGGGTACCCCAGAGGTTCCATTTTCAACATGGAACGACCTTGTAAATCACACTCCTCTGGCCACTGGGGGCAGGCTCATGGGGCAATTGAGGGTAGCAGAGGTGATTCTCAACCTCTGGCAAGTTCACATCCCCTCTCTGGTTCCGTGCTCTTTAAAAAGAGGCAGGCGTGACTAGAGCTAGCCCAGCAGACGTTTGGCTGTCCAGGGTTCTTGTCCTCCTGAAAGAGAACTCTCATTGTCCAGCACACCAGTCTGTTTTAAATGGGGAGAGCAGATGCATGCTTCCTTTCACACTTTTGTCTGTTGCATCCAGTAAAAGAGACAAAGGTTTATAGATATTTTTTTTCGTGGGGAAAAAGGTGGATTGTTTTAAAGGCAGGATTAGAGGCTCAGCAGCAGCAGTTGCTAGGGCTTCAGATTTCAGTTCTGCCTCTGCAGACAGGAGAAGAGAACTCTCAGAGGTGAGTTCTTCCTGGTATAGCCCCACCCTTCACTCTTGGGCTGCCCTTTTGCAAACATGAGTTCTGGAAGGATTTCATAGTCAAACAGATCTACACTGACTCACCTGCCATGTGGCCTGATGTTTTTTATTTTGCCCTTTTGTGTTAATCTTCTTTTTTTTTTAATGTCCAAGCAGCCCTGGAAAGGATTGCCAATTAATCTCTGTCTGATGAGATTGTTGATGAGCCCCCATTGAGGGGTGTCAGGAGACCCCAATTTCAGTCTCAGCTCTAATTCTAGATTACTAGGCGATCCTGGGCTCGTCCACTTACCTTTTGACTTGAGTTTTGTCATCTGCTGGAATATCTTTCACTTCGTCTTTTGGGAACATAGGTTAGCTGGCGTAGGAAGGGCTCATGACACTGTAGAAAAAACATTTCTCTCCAAGTTCAGTCAAGTGTCAGCCAGCCAGCCTCCCTTTGCTGCACTGGGGTCTGAGGACAGCCTCTGAGGACACTGCCACCTCCCAAGTGGTCTTGGCCTCTGAGGAGCCTGGGTTCACCTTTCCCCTGGCCTGACCTGTGAGCGGCTGGCCCCTCTCGTTGACCGAGAGTCAGGGGAGAGGTGGTGGCCGTCTGAAAATGGGCAGAGGGCTCAGGGGCAGTGGCAGACGTGGAAGGGGGACTGGAAACTAGTCTTGGAGCTTTCTTTACATAGTAACCAGCTATGTTTATGGGGGTGTGGAGGTGTTGATGGAGATTATAGGAGATTAAACTCCTCTTTCTGTTCATTTTAGCACCTGGAGGGAGCCCACCATGACCTGAGAGAGGGAAAGAGGCGTCCTAGCTCTCACCTCCTCCTGACAGCAGGAAATGGTGGCTGCCCAGGTCCTCCTTGTGCATTTGCAGCTCCTTCACATCCGCTGATCTGAAAAAGGCAACCTGGGCCTCACAAAGGCTTAGGGGGTCATTAGCGTCCCAGATAGGGTTGCCGCCCTCCACCTTTGTATATCCCCTCTGAGACCAGCTCCCATCTGCAGTTGTCTTCAGCAGCAATAATCACAATGTTGTCGAGCACTGCCGCGTCCTGAGCTCTGGGAACACAGCAGAGAACAAGATCGCAGGGTCCCCTCCTTGTGGGATCTTCCATCACGTGTGTGTGTGTGTGTGTGTGTGTGTGTGTGATAGAGAATCAAACAACTGCACAAATAGTAAATCACAAGGCTTCGAGTGTGCCAAGGTCATTCCTACACTGTAACCAGCTTTTAGAATCACAGAATGTTAGAACTATTCCAGTTCTCCCCTTGAGCATTCGGGGAAACCGAGGTGAACCTCAGTTTGAGGTTGAAAACTGGTGAAGGGATTTGTCCAGAGTCACAGCAGAAACCACTGGCAGAGCTGGTGTTGAAATCTGGCTTCCCAACTCTGGCTTGGTTCCCCCTCGGCCCTGTTTTCCCTGCTCTGGCTGCAGGAAGAACCCTCAGGTGCAGGAGCTCCTCCACCGATGCTAGGTGGCACCAGAACGCCTTTGAACAAAAAGGCTCCTGGCCTTAGCTCCTGTCTGAAAATGCCAGAATCCTCATCACAGCATCTTGAAGTATTGGTTCACAGCACTCCTCCTGGAGTGCCCTCAAAAGGCCTCCCTGCTCGAGGTATTGCCCCATTCATGGTCCCCACCTTCTTATCAGTGGAGTCCTACCTGGGTCCCAGATTCCCTTGGAGGTCTACTCTCTGATTACCTGGAAGAATTTGCCCCTGTGTGATTCATTTCTCCTGGGGCCTCTCTCTGCAGAATGGAAAGTTCTAGCTGGGTGATCAGCTCAGGGGGAGATATTTAGGGCAGTGCAGGCACGAGTTCTAAGGGGTGTAACACCTATAGGGTGTTAGGAGCTTCCTTACTTAAGCTTTTGTTTGGGTGAGCAATTCAGCTGATCACGGGGGGTTCTTTCTCTAGGTCATGTTGCCAGCCTGTGACAGAGGTGGGATGGAATTCTGGCTCATGACTGCACCACCTTGCCTCTGAGGAGAAGGTCGAGATGATGAGACCCTCTGTCATTGGTTCCTACCTGCCCCTCCAGCCCTGTCTCGCAGTTGTATCTCTGTGGCCAAGAGCATAGCCTCTGGTTTCAGACTCCTGAGGTTAGGATGTCTCCTCCCTACTTGTTAATTATGTGACTGTGCCATGTGTATGTAACTGCTGTCTGCCTCAGTTTCTCCTTTTGTAAATGGGATGTTGTAGATTGCAAATGGCCTCAAATTTCTTTGAGCTGCTTCTATTAAAGGAGGTGTATATTTTCCCACCCCCTTGAAACTGAGCTGGCCTTGTAATTTGCTTCAATAGAATGTGGTGGCACTGATGATGTGGGAGTGCTGAGCCTGCGTCTCAAGAAACTTTGCAGATTCTGTTTCCATTCTCAGAACACTGCTGTCATGAGACAAGGCCAGCTGATGTCCTTGAGGATGAGAGACCACGTGGAGGGAGATCCCAGCCCAAATTGCCCACTCACAGCATCATGAGCACGTAAACAGTTGTCATGTTAATCCACTACACTTAGGGGGTGGTTTGATATGTGGCAGCAGCTAACTGAAATAGGGGAGAATAATAGTACCCACCTTGTAGGGTTGCTGTGAGGTTCCGTGACAACATGCACTTAGATGAGCACCTAGCTCACAGCAAGCTAGTCCAGATGTTACTAGAAACATCATCATGGGGCACTTCCTCTTGCTTATTGGGTTCTAGTCACACTGATCATCTTTTTTTAACTATACCAAACTCTTCCTTTTGCAGGGCTTTCATACTAATTTTCTGTCTGGAATGGCCCTTCCCTGCTGTCTTGTTTTCATGGTTAAGGTCTCAGCTGAAACATCTCCTCCGTGAAGAGGCCTTCTCTAGTACCCTGGGAACCACCCCCCGCCTTCCTCTCCATTCTTGCTTATTTTCATTGTGTGTCATTAGCACATTTATTGACTTCCTTGAATATTGTCTATCTCCCCTTCTAGACTGTAAATCCCTGAGGGCAGGGGCTGGGTCTGCTTTTGTTCCCTCTCTTCTCCTTGCTGCCCACCACAGTGCTGTGTACAGCAGGTACTCACTTGGTATTTGTTGCATGAGTGAATGAAAAGAGGCACCTAATCAATATGGGTTTAAGGTTGGTGTCAGGCTTCCAGGAAGAGGGGAGGAGCCAGGCTGGAGTTTCTGAGAGAGGAGACTGTGTGCTGCTTCTAATTCTTACAACCATTTTGGTTTGTGTCATTCTCTTATGTTGGATCAAATATTATCTTCCTGATAATGTGTCCAACAAGACTATGAGCTTCTTTAAGATGAGGACTGTGTTCCTCATAGCCTCTAGCACATCACCAGTTAGCTGGTAGGGGCTTAACAGTTGATTGGCTAGATAAGTGAATGGATGTGAATGAGTGAATGCAAAGAAGGATGGAAGGAAGAGAGAGTACTCAGAACTGCAGCAACTATGGAAAACCATGTTTATTTATTTTTCTAACAAAGGGTGACACATTTCCAGTCAATCAGTAAAAGGTCATAAAAGTATAAAAATGTATTAAGTACAATCATTAGCATTATGTTATAGGGAAATAGTTGTTTTAACCTTTCCCCCTAAGATGGCACATTGGACAGTCACAGTTGGTTTGGTTTACAAAGAGGGAGGGGAAAGAGTAGGTGACCAGTTGTCCCAGGACTGAGGAGTTTCCCAGGATGTGGGACTTTCAGTGCTAAAACTGGAAAATCCCAGGCTAACTGGGTTGGTTGGTCATGCACAAGAAAGAGAGCAGCATCAGAATGTTGGTTATGGTTTGGCATTTGAGGATAGTATACTTATGTATAGTAAGTACATTTTTCTCAACTTCCCTATCACTTTATTTCCTCTTAGCTCTGACATAAAAATCCCTTTGTTATTATCAAGGGTGTGACAGCTTTCAAAGGGTTTTCACATCCCCCATGTATTTTGACCTAATCCTTATGCCAAGCGTGGGAGGTAGGGCAGTTCTAACCTAATTTGCAGGTAAGGCATCCTGCTTCAAGGCTCCTGGCTCCTCGAGAGTACAGAGGAGGAGCAAAGACTCAAACCCGGATCTCCTGAGGCCAGTGTTCTTCCCACTACTCTGTTCTTTTCTGAAACACCTTACCGTCTCATCTGGCTTTTGGGAGTGGGCAGGAATTGTATGGGGGAAAAAGAGGACCCTGAGATCCAAGTTTTGGCTCAATCCCCTCATTTGGGACAATTCATATCATTACTGCGTCGCCTGATGTGTTACCCACTCCTCCCTCAGCAAACCTCCTGTAGGATTCCCCTAAATACCCACCAGCTGGCCAGTGTGGCATCAAGATACGGCAGAGTCAGCCAAAGTGATCCAGTGTATTGACTCCAGTACGATGCACTGAATGGCCCCTCTAGGTCAGGTTTGTCAGTAGGATGGTCAAAGGACCAGCTCAGTCTGCCATTTGCCAACTTGATTGTTACGATCTTTTTGGGCATCTTTGCTGAGAAGTTAAGTGATAAGTCAACTCAAGGGGTGGCTATATCGCTTAGGCTCAAAGACTTGTCACACTTGTTGCACCCATCCCTAATGTATAGGGATTTTTGTCTGATATATGGCACCACCATAAGGAGGGGAGGGCTTCAGTAGCCCTCCCCGACTTACCTTAAAAGACTAGGGATGGGCTATCCTTGTCTATAGTAGACCTAGCTTCTCCTGACAGCCTATTAGAATTCTACCATCCATTCTTCTATTTCAACACTTTTAAGCTTTTTCATATATTTGGCATTTACAGCCTCCAGGGATAAGAAGTCTATACAATCCTTCTTTCCCTGTGACATGAGACTTCCTCTGACTCTCCCTAATTTAACAGAGGCAGGTGCCAGTGTCTTCCAGATGGTGATATTCTGGCATAAGCTTAATGAATAGGGTTTCACAATGGCCCTACTCTTAAACATGTCATTGTTTGGGCTCAGAGTTGCTCTATCATATGGGTCTAGTCTGGGTGCAGATGTGCAAAGATCTCCTGATCTTAGAGTTTTCCTATCCTGAGAGCTGAATGAGGAGGGGTACTTCTATTTAAAAATAAATAAAATAAATAGCTTTAAACAAAGAATGCTGCCCACGTCCTCTTGGTAGATTCTCCAGACTATGGGACGTGTGGTAAATCATGGGGTTTCTGGTGCACCTGTTTCCTTTAGCATGCTTATGTTCTTTCCGCTGCTTACCCTAGCTGTGGCCCTACAACTCTTAGAAGTGTCTGTGGCACTGGCTTCAAGTCATTTTAATCTTCAGATGTGGTTTTCTTTGGCTTAGAGACAAAAAGCAGACCCAACTTTCTGAGAATGAAAGGGATGTTAATCCCAACACGGCCATCACTGCAATACACTAGAAATGAAGCACTTGTGTGCATGGGTCTCTTCTGAAACTTTAACTCTTGGCACCAAGGGGTGGGGTGATGGTTTGACAAGCCCAGAAACTTCCATATCCTGAGATATCGCCTGAGTCGATACACTTCTTGGAATCTTGGAAACATACAACACAGTTGCATTGGTTGTAGACTGTACTTATCCAGAGGATCAGAAGAATGTTTCTGGGCTAAAAAATTTGAAAATTCAATACAATAGAAACATAGCCTCCTTATAAAAAAACTCTGTTTGCAAGATGTGCTGTTGGCAGCAGAGAAAACTAGAGGTCAATTGGTTTCTAGTCCTTTTTTGTCAAACCCCTCAGGGCCGGCACTTTCTTTAAGGAAGTCAAGCCTGGTAGGGAGAAAAGAGTAAGACTGGCACATTCTTTCCTCCATGAAGAGGAAATGGTTAATTAGGCCAGCGACTGGATGACCTTCTCTGACTTTGTACATATTTCTGCAGTCTCCTCATATGGTCAGCGAACTCTGGGATCGGCGATGGCTGCCCCTGTTTGAGGGCCGGTAGGCATCAGTCTGTCCACTTGAGTAGACTCCAGAAGCCATTGTCCTACCAGGCCCCAGAAGAAGGTGCTCCCCTGATGAGAGTTTAGCTGAGGAGTCCCCTGAACATGGGTCATCCCTCATGTGGTCTCTGCTGCATCTCTCCCCATGCACCACCCAGTTCTCCTTGTACTTCCGCTTGGAAGGCCTAGAGCTCTTTGGGGTGCTGGCTCTGAAGCCCTGTTCTGAGACAGGTGGCTCTGGATGGTGGGTGGGCTGAGCCTCCCCAGGGACAGGGGCAGGCCTCTGTCTGCTTCTCCAACTCTGGATTTTCAGATCTCTTTTGTCCATGGGGAGTCTGTCGATTTTCTGAGCTTTTGAGATCAGAGACTTCCCATAAGTCCCTTGTAGAGACAGGATAAAGTACCTGGTGGGAAAAAATCAGAAATTGTCTTTATTTTATTGTGTTGACTCATTGAAAGTGGTCTTAGAATCCAACTCCCCACCCAGCACGAGATCCTCTTTGCTGCACTGACTGCTGATTATCATATCTAGGCCTGGGCACCTCTGCTGTTGGGGAGTTCAACAACAGAATATAATGGCTAACATTTATTATGTACCAGGACTACTCTAAGTGTCGTATGTGTTATTAACTCATCTTATTCTCCCAACAATTCCATGCAACTGCATGGTACTTTTGGTTCCCCCTGAGTCCAGATGAGGAAACTGAGGCACCAAGCGATTCAGTGATTTTTCCAGAGCCACACAGTGATGGAGCTATGGGTGGAACCAAGCTCTCCAGATCCCGGGGCTCTTCTCGTATCTATCACATACAAGGCAGTCCATTCTATTTCTGGGCTATTCTAATTTGCCAAATTTACTTGCTTTGTAATGTTCAACCCTTTGTGGAACTTAATTGTTAAGTAGTTTCTAAATACATATTCTTTTCTTAAATCAATAGGCCACATGGACTTCACAGCATCAGTGTATTATTACAATTTTCCAGGTGAAGAAACCGAGGCCCCAAATGATGAGATGGGTGTCCCAAGGTTTCAAGAAGTTAATAGAGCTCCCTGATGGAACTCAGAGTTCTTCTCCCCATGCAAGATGCATGTTGCCTGTAGTGGACTCTGGAATGGGAGTCTCTATCTGTGCCTAGGTTCTCTTCGCTGTTACAAGATTAGGAAGAGAGGGAGTAAGAAGGTGAATAAAATTAAGTGATGTATGGAGGGAGCACACACCATCTTGTGATAGTGGGCAACTCATATCCCTTCTGGGTGTCAGTTTCTTTATCTAAAAAGTAATCCAGTTGGTCCAGAAGACATCTAAGGTCTTTTCCAAAAATGATCCTTTTTTCTTCTGAATTTTTATTTCTTAAGCCTTGTAAGCAGAGAGGCTCCCATCCTTCCACTGTGTCTAAAAGCTTCAGGGTGACCTCACAGTGGGCAAGGGTTTTCTGAAGACTATAGCAGATCCCAAGAAATCAGACATACTTTCCCCATTCTTTCTCATTTCTCCCAGGGAGGCAGTACAGGTGGCCATGTATGTGTTTCAGGAAAGACTTAATTTATTGCCTGGAAACTGGAATTTTCTCAGTTTAAACCTTTCCCCCAAGCCATCACTTTCCTTCTCTGTTCATTTATTCAACAAATACTTGTCAAGTCCTGACGACGGGCCAGGCCCCAAGGGATTAAGCTGTGAACAAGACAGACAGGGTTCCTGTTCTCATGTAGCCCATGAACAGAGTTCGAAGCAGAGGGAGCAATGAGAGTGTCAAACACCTGATCTGGTTGTGAGAGACCTTCCCTGAGGAAGAAACATTAAAGCAGAGGACTGAGGGATGCATGGGCAGTAGCCAGGCAGAGAGGAGGTAGGAACCACTCCAGGGTACAATGGCTGAAGTGTGGAGAGTGAGGACAAGAGTGGGGAAATAGGACACAGAAGGGGTTGGCAGGGACAGAGCAGCCAAGGACTGTGGGACACATTATGGTTTTTGTGCTTTATTATAAAGGCTGTGGGAAGCCCTTGAAGGGTTATAAACAGATGACATGATGACACTTTGACACAATGATAATGGATTAGGGCAAAACCCATTAGGAGACTATTGCAATAATTTAGGATGAAAGGATTATAACCCATCCACGGTGGTGACTGTAGAAATGGAAATAGCAGATGGATTTGAGAAATGTGTAGCAGATAGAACTGTCAGCTCTTGGTGATAGGCTCCATATGGGCATGAGGTGGTGGGCAGTATCAAGCATAACTCCTCCAGGTCTGCCTTGATCTAAAGTGGGTAACTCTTTGGGGAAAGGGACTCTGGAAGAAATCCAGGTTTCTTGGATGGCAGTAGTATAGAGGATGAATCGTAAACTAAATTATCGATATCTCCTGCTTTCTTCAGACTTAGCATGCCCAGGGGAGGTGATAATTAGGTAGCTAGAAAGATGTGCCTGGAATTCAGAAGAGATATCTGGCTGGGAATTTATATTGGAGATTCACCTGTTAAAAATATTTAACTTCACAATAGTGGTTGCTAAGTCTGTAGAGAGAGCAGAAGTTAGAAGACAGGGGAACCTAGGACCAAGGATTGACATACACCATGTTGAGGACTTGGGCCAGCAAAGGAAACAAAGGAGATGCAGGTGGAAAACCAAGAGTGTTGAGTTACTGAAGCTGAGGGAAGAGTTGTCCAAGGACTGTTATCCTCTGTTGTAGCTAATTAAGATGCTGCACTGTTTTTAAAGTTTGTGTTAGGTTCTTTTGTTTTATCCGTAAAATAATTTACTTGTTCCTAGTTTAAGAGAATCTGTACAGTTCTTTCATACTGGTTGAATTAATTAGACCAAGATTAGTGAGGTCACGGTGAGTGGGATAATTATCACAATCTTGGTAAGTGAAATCAATCTCCATTATGATAAATACAGCTTACGACTTTAAATGAACAAATACGGTTTTCTGTGGCAAACATTCTGTCATGTGGATTTCAATAAAAAACACTAATTGTTCCAAGGTTACAGTTCAACAGTATGTGGAACCATTAAAATAATCCTTTCATGATTAGAGGAAATCTCTTCGCCTTTCTTAGTAAACAGAATTAAACAGAAATTCAATATAGAATAAGCAAAGATTTAACTTATGCACTATGGTAACCAGCAAGTAAATATTTGCTAACTGTTCCCTAACTCATCCCTCATCTGTTTAACAAGCTGTAATGTTGAGTGCTTATTTTTTCAAAGAAAAGTGTCAATAGTCTTTTCATAGTTTTCAATGATCCTCATCAAGCTGGTAGACTTTGGCTTCAAGTGTGTTTTCTAGCCAAGGGTAAGACAAAGAATATGGGGCTGATAATTTTCTATTTCCATACTCCAAATAAGAAACAGAACAGAGGAGCTCAGTCCATGGTCAGTGATGATCACAACCGTGTTTAACCCCAACAGGGTGGACAAAAATATTTAACCCATGTATCTGAAGCCCTTTTCCAATGAGGGCACAATCCTCATGGTATCTCCAGGGTCTGTCTTCCCAGGGGTTGGGCTGAAGAAGGGGTTGGGTGGGAAATCTGTCCTCTGAGGCTTGTGCTTATTCTTGATTGCTTCCTACTCTTCACTCTCAGGGCCTTCTATGAATACAGAGAGGACCCATAATACAGGTTGAACTTATGTCTGAATTGTCTGCTGGATTGCAGGCTTCTTGAGAGCAAGGATCCCATTTTATTCATCTTTCTGTTTCTTTAGCATCCATTGCTCATTTATCTCTGAGTGTAGCCTATGTGGCAGGAACTGTGCTAGGTGTTGGTTACATAATGATAAGCAGACTACATTACTTCCAGGAGTTAATGGTTAGACCAACACAAATAGACAATTTATAATAAATGGGATAAAGGCAGCGACAGACATACAACCTAAGTGATGGGAACACACGCAGGAAGGGGACCTGTTTCAGCCTAAGGAAGGTAGGTGAAGACACAAAAGTCTTCTGGAATTGGGCATGCCTGAAATTTTGTCAAAGCAGGAGGAGGGTTGGTAATGGGAAGGGCATTTCTAACAGAAGGAACAGTGTGAACAAAGGCAGGGAGGTGAGAGGGCCTGGGGCCTTTAGGGAAGTGCAAGAAGGTTGGTGGTATGGAGCCCAAAGTTGGAGGCAGGGAGTGGAGAGATGAGGCAGCAGAGACCAGTAAGGGCCAAGCAGGGAGGCTGTGGACACAGTGTGTACTTGGAACTCACCCAGCATTTGTGGGGTTCACTGACTTCAATAGTATTTATCATCTTGGTATCTTCAAAGGTCAAGGTCTGAGGTGGCTTAGGAAGAAGATATGGAGACCAAACTAGGGTATGCAAGCTGCCAGACTTACTAAACAAAGCAAGATCTACTGATGGCTCTCTGCCTAATTTTGGATTAGAAAAAGTTTGGCAGAATGTTGCAATGGCCTGTTGGCTACAGCTTATAATGATAAAGTGGCTGAATTTGGATGTTCAGAGTTGTGAGACCCTGAGGATGGAGAGGGGCTAAGTCTTGCCTATGGGTGCATGATCATCAAGTTCACCAGTTACTCTGACTAGACAGTGTGGGCTGGAGAACAGAACATTGGCGTCTGAGTTGGGAGAATCTAGCTCCACTATGATTTGTGGTGGGCATGTGGACACATTCTGGTCCCTCTTGGGACTTGAGCTGTCCCATAAGCAAGTGGGAATAGAACCAGAGATCTGCTTAACTTCCAGGTGATTTAGTAAAAGCAAAATGAGGAGCTCGATAGGAGAGCATGTGTCAAGACTGAGCTCCAGGGAAATGCAAGGCATTATTGCTGTTGCTGCTGTGGTCTTTCTGGAAAAGGCAAGTGTACAGGGTTTAGGCTGGAAATGTTAGAAATAGTCCCTAGGCATGAATGATTTATTTGGCTAATACATGTTGTGTGTGTGTGTGTTTTAACAAATTTGAGTAATATTAAAAAGTTGGCTATTTCATGCAAAAGTTGAATTTCCAGGAAAATTCTGAAGCTCTGGAATGCTAGACTTGATCTTTCCTGGTGGCAATGACAGGGGGAAGCTGAGAAATTCTTTCCACCAATGTCAATGTCTGTACTTTACCTGGTTTTCCATAGTTGCTTACCTGTCCTTGCAGGCATTTGAGTGGGAGATTCCTGGGCTAATAAATATAGGACCATAGAGCTTTTCAAAATGATTCCTTAGATACAACAACATTTATAAGGCAGGAGGGTAGGAATTATTACTCTGATTTTATAGATGTCACAACTGAGGCCATGCCAGATTGGGTGACTTGCTACTCTGTGGCTGACCTGGGACCAGGGTCCATGTTATTTGCCTCCTAGTTCATTGTTCTTTCTGTCCTAGCACCTTATCTTTGAAACAATAGCCTCAAGGATCCCAGTAGGAGGCAAACTCTTGAATCTAGGATCATGAACACGGCTTATTAAGGGGAGATTGGTAGTTCTAGCAAGAAAACAGCTCCCACGTTCAAACCTTGGGAGAAGAGCCACGACTGGTGTGAGGAAGCAGACGAGGTAGAAAGTGGGGTCTGCGAGCTGGCCTTCCATCACCCAGTAGGGATTGGTGGGACTGTTGCAGGTGACGCAGGCGGCATTGTACACTAGGGACACCACAAAGTACAACAGGAAGCTGCCTATGAGCACAAGCCCGTGGATAATGGTCTGTGGAGAGAAAGGAGAAATAAACGCTGTTGAACATTTAGGTTAGGGGGCAGTGCAACCACGCCGCTTGGTTAACTTTGTTTTCAACTTTTTTTGGAAATGCAACACACATATAAAAAATTCAAAAAAGCATACAGTTTAATGCCTCCTTATAAAGCAAACGTCTATGTTGCTACCCCCCAGAATTTGAACACACATACCCCAAGATCTCCTAAATCTTCTGTCTCGTCCTTGATTTGTGATAGTTTCCAAGTTATCCTTTGTAGTTTTACCACCTACGTATGCTTCCCCTTGTAGCCCATTTTTAAATGTTAGATAAATCACATTTTGTGTGATTTTTCTTTTTTCCCCTCAATGTTATGTTTGTGTGATGAATGCATTTTTTCCACATGTGGCTGTAGTTTATTCATTTGCAAAGCAGTGAAGGGTTCTGTTGTCTGATCTTTTGTCCTGCCTGTTTTGTGCTTCTTTCCCCCCCATTCTTGTGCTCTTTTAAACTTATTGACTATTTTGTCTAGTTTCATTTTCCCCCTTTACTAGTTTGAAAGTTATACACTCCATTTCTGTTCTTTAAGTGATTGCTCAGTAAATGATAATAAGCAATCTTACCACAGTCTAAAGTTTATAACTACTTTTTCCTCCTCCTGAGTTATACAAGGACTTTATAGCACTTTAACTCTCTTTACCTTTTTCCCGACTTATCTTGTTGCTACTGTGTATTTTAATTCTATCGTCTTTTTAAAGCCCATAAGTCATTATAGTCTAACACGGTCAGTATTCATTAAGATTTACTTTCATGTTTACCACTTTCTATGCCTTCATTCTCTCTTGCATCTTGGACCTTCCATCTGATATTTCTTTCTCTTTGCTCTAGGGATATCCTTTACCATTTCCTTCAGTGGGAGTCTGCTGGTGATATATTCTCTACTGCTTTGTTTCATTCTCCTTCTTGACAGATTTTCTTGATGGATGTAGAATTCTTATTTGGCAGTTATTTTCTTTCACTACATTTAAGCTAGCATTCCACTATCTTCTGGCTTCTGTCGTTGCTATTGAGAAGTTAGCAACTCTATCTATTGTTCCTTAGAAGGAAATCTTTCTCTCTTAAAACCTGGTTGCTTTTGATTTTTATTTTGTCATTAGTGTTCTAGAGTTTTGCAGAACTTTTTGAGTCTGTGGATTGATGTCTTTCATTGCTTCTGCAAAATTCTCAAGTCATTATCTTTTCATATACTGCCTCTGTCTCATTTTCTCTCTCCTTTCCTTCTGAGATTCTGATCAGATGTGTGTTAGACCTTTTCAGATACCACTCTATCTTCTATGTATTTGATATCTCTTCCATAATTTTTCCTCTGTTTTATATTCTGGATAATTTCTTTTGGCCAATTCACTAACTCTCCCATTCAGCTGTGTCTAATTTGCTTTTAAGCCAGCCATTGAAACTTAAATTATAGTTACTGTATTTTTTTAAATGTCTAAATGTCTTATTTGGTCTCTTTTCAAATTGACTGGGTTGCTTTGTATAGTCTGCTAATCCCTGCAGATATTTTACATCTTATTCTTCTTTAAACATAGCTTTCCTACAATTTATATTGAATAATATCAACACCTGAAATATATATATATATATATACATATATATATATATATATTTTTTTTTTTGGTGAGGAAGATTATCCCTGAGCTAACATCTGTGCCAGTCTTCCTCTATTTTGTATGCAGGATGCCACCACAGCATGGGTTGGTGAGTGGTGTGTAGGTTTGGCTCAGGATCCGAACCCAGAAACCCCAGGCCACCAAGAGGAGTGTGTGATCTTAACCACTACATCACCACGCTGGCCCCTGATTTTTTTTTGACCTTCATTAATGGGTTCTTGTTTCCTTGAGAGCTTGGTTATTTTTGAATATGTGATGGTTATCGCCCTTGAAAAGTTCATAGGGACAATTTGAGCCTTAGGATGACATACTTTTCTCTAGAGAGGGTGTGTGTGTTTATTTTGCAGTATCCTTGGCCACTGAGTCATTTTAAACTGAATTCATAGGTCGAAGTTTGGCTCACCCAGGTGATGCAAACCTAGGCTGCAAATCTGTCTGAGGCCAGCACGTGGTCTATGTCCCAGCGCAGCTTCTTTATATTGATTCTCCTTGCTTTGTTCAGCACAATGGGAACAATCCTTTTAGTCCCTGTGGGGGAGGGTGTACAAGCTGGTCCACTTTCGGGTGGTATAGCCTTTGGGGTCCTAATTTAATGTAATCTCTTATTAGACTCCTACCTTTGGTGTCTGGGTTTTGATTCCTGAACTTTTTGCTCAGTCAAGTCTGTCAAAAACCAAGTTCCTTTTGGGTAGGATTGCAAAGACCCTCAAGAAAACAGAGGCTCTGGCTCACCTTGTGTCTCTAGAATTCCCCTTTCCCAGAGCTTTTTGTTTTTACTATCCTGTCAGCTCTTTTATGCTTTTAAGGAGTGTTTTTTTTCTTTTTTTTAAAATAAGTTCTTCCTTATCTTTAGTTGTTTTCAGTGGGAAAGGTGATCTGAAAAATCTAGACTCTGTTCCTGAAGAAGAAAGCAGTTAGCTAATTTTTTCACTGCTTTCGTGGGGACTGTGAAAAGTGACACAGTTATTAAAATTCATGTTAGGTTTCTACCCAGGGAAGAAACAGACTCCCCCTGCTTCAAGCACTTTCATAATGATTCTTGCAGCTGACTCCTTTCCCGAGAGCACCAGAAATCACCGGTAACTATTGGGATACCTGGTCTAGAGATGCCTTAGGTGGATTAATAATGCTGAATGGTGAGTGAAAGGAACAGCTACCCTCTTTCAAAGCAGATGAATGCAGTGCTTTGAGAAAGTGGGCTGAGTGAGCAATCAGAGGATGCAGAATCTTGAGTTTCATCACCCATTTAATACACAATCGAGGCCTGATTATACTTCACAGGGCATTTTGAAAGGTCGAAAAAAATCTAATGGTTAAGAGGGTCATAGAGAGCAGAGTTCCTCTTGGAAAATATCTTGGGCTAGTTATTTAAAAATGTAATTAAATTGTGAAATATTTCAAGCATACAGATAACAAACCTCATATATTCAACCTCCAGCTTTATCAATTTTAACCTTATATCATATTTGCCTGAGTTTTATTAAAAGACTGAGTCTTACAGATACACTTAAAGCACCCATGTATCCCTTGCAAATGTTTTCTCTTTAATCTTGAACATAAATTCAGCATTCATCATTCTTATGCATATTTTGTATATACATGTTTCTGTATGCACGTTTATGAATACTGTTTTACTTTTTCATGTGTACGTATCCTTCTGTAACTTGTTTTTCAATAGACATTGTGTTTTGTAGTCTTATCTGTGTTGATAGATACGGCTCTAGTTTATTCATTTTAACTGTTTATTGTATGAATATGCCACAATTTATTTATTTTTCTGTTGATGAAGATTTAGGCTACTTCTAATTTTTTTTTCTATTAAGAACAATGCTGTAACAAACATTCGTGTACATGCCTCTGTATATACACGTAGGAGTATTTCCAGGGTGCATATTTACAAGGGGAAGTGTGTCACAGCATATGAGTACTTAAACTCCTCTAGCTATTTGCAAATTGTTCTCCAGAGTGGTGCTTTCAGTTTACCGTCTACTAACAGGATATGAAAGTTCCTTGGTTGGACGTTATTATCTTTAATACACTGCTCAGTTGGTTTGCCAATAATTTTATTTAGAATTTTTACATCTATGTTCCTTTAGTGAGACTGGCCTAAAATTTTCTTTTCTTGAACTGTCCATGCCCATTTTGGTATCAGGATTATTCTACCCATGAAAAATGAATTGCCTGTCTTTTCCACTTTTCTAATCTGTGAAAAAGTTGGTTTAAGATAGGGATTATCTGTCCCTTATAAATTTGGTCAAACCTATCCTTATAATACTCTGGGTTTGTGGCTTTGGGGACAGGATTACCAATTAAATTTCTTTAATGGTGATTGTTTTATTCAGGTTTGCTGAATGATCTTGACTATGTTTTGGTAAAGTTCACATTTAAAGAAATTATGAACTGGCTTACATTTTCAAAAAAATATTTAAAAATTGATTATATCTATGATTACAGTCTTTTGCATTCCTAGTATTGTTTTTCTGGTTCTTCTTTCTGTGTCTTATCCTGGATCAGTTTTGCCAGACATTAGTTTCTATTGTTTCCTTGATTTTTCTCTTATCTTTTTTCTTTTCTTCTATTTTCTTTAGGTTTACATGGTAATTTTTTTAAGTTCCTTAGAGTTGAATTCTTAACTTGTTTTTCTTCTTTTTGTTTTTAATAATAAAAGCTTTAGCTGCATGCCACAAGTTTGCAAATGTGGTATTTTTATAGTCATTCAGCAACAAGTATAATTTCCATCATGATTTACTCCTGACTGTGTGAGTTATTTAGCAGTGCATTTTGAAATTTCCAAGCATGTTAGGTTTGTTTGGCTATCTTTTTCTTGCTTGTTTTTAATCTAAATGCATTGTTGTCAGAAAACACGCTCTTTACGATACTGAGTCTTTCTAATTCCTTTGTGATTCAGAATTCACTCTTTTTCTTTGAATTTTTGGTATATGGTCTGTGTGTGTTTGAAAAGATGCATGTTTGCTATTTGGAGCAGGATTTTATATATTAGATCTAACTATAGTCGATCAAGTGTGCTAATTTATTCAAAGCTTCCATATCCTATTTGATCTATATCTGTTTCTGATAGAGTTGTACAAAAATCTCACACCATAATGGTGAATTTGTCTATTTCTTCTTGTATTTGCTGGATAACATCCAATCTGATAATTTTTGCTTTTAATAGGTGAATTAAATCCACTTACATTTATTATAAGTACTGATATATTTGGATTTATTTTGAACCTCTTATTTTGTATGTTTTATCTGCCATCATTTCTTTTGCTCTTTTCATCTTCCCTATATTCTGCTGAATTGAGTTTCCTACATTCCTCTTAAGTTTTTAAGATACTATTTTTAAATATTAAGATAACTTAAGTTTTAAGAGACACTATATAAATGTGGACTTTTATGGGAAAATTTATAGTTAAATGTGGTCGTGATGAAAGCTTTAGCATAAATTAACTACCTATTGAACAGCTCTTCTTTACCATTATGTTGTTTCTCACAGTTTTAGATTTTATGTTCTTGCAGAAGTAGGTTTCTTCTTTTAGTGAGGGTCTATGAGTTTGTCTGAGAATGTCGTGTCTTTGCCCTAGCATTAATAGGGTAACTGTTGTTCCCCTCAGGCCTCTGAAGATTATTACTCCATTGTTTTCTGGCTTCTATTGTTTGTCATTTTAACTGCTCTTCCTTTTCGAGTGATTTGTTCCTAGTCTCTGGTAGGCTTTAAGATTGTCTCTTTGTCTTTTACTCTGCACAGTTTCCATTTGATATATCCAGGCCATATATCCAGATTTATTTTGATTAATTTTCATCCTCATTGATTATCTCTTCATCTATTGCTTCTCTACCATTCTTTCCTTTTTCTTCTTTTATCACTCCTATTTTGTGGATGCTGGAGTCATTTAGCCTAGCCACCACTCCTCCTAACTACTTTTCACATTTGAGCAGCATTCTGGATGAGTTCCCAATACTACCTTCCAATGTGGTAGTTGACTTTTTGCCAGTGTCAATCTAGAGTGGGTCCTACGAATTGCATTTTTAGTTTCAATGACAAAATTTTTCATTTCAAGAGTTCTAAATGTTTCCTTAGCTTGGCTCAGTTTCTAGTACTAAAGTTCTATCTCTGACTCTTGCCTACCTTTCTCACAGCTTCTGATAAAACTGTAACTCCAAATAGCTTGTCATTGTCATCTCATCTTTAGCTTTCTTTCTTGAGTGGGGGAACTCCAGCCCAGACCTGGGACCCAGCAGTAAATGGGGCTCCAGTCTTCCTTACCCCACAGGAGCCAGACTCCCACTGCCATGGTCTGTTTCCTGTCCTGGATTCCAGAAAACCTTCAGTTTGAGCCTGTGGAGTACTTTCCCCTCCCCCACCCCATTGTGTTTCAGCCTCTTTCGGTGCTGGTGGTTCTTGAAGAAATTTATCCTATCTTTAAGCTTGGCTATGCCTTTTTGGTTTTATTACTTTGTTCTATCTGTCATTGGCATGAATGGGAGAAGAAGGGGTTTTCAAAATGGGAACTCTGTGATCCGGAAGTTCCCTTGTATGGCTCTCATCAGCTACTGCCCAGCAGGTCAGGGCCTGCTCTAGCTTGTAGGGGGTAGGAGGTTGGGGAGGAAGTTCCATTGCAGAACGTAGGGAACACATTGAGCCTACTTGGGGCATTTTCGAAATTTTTAATACATACGCTCTCCGAAAGAGCCCTTCCGCTTGGCTAAGGACACATCTTTCTGTCAAGTGGTTTTCCTGCACCATTCAATCTCATCTCCTCAGACTATTAGCACAGCAGTTAAAAGGTCAAGAGTCAGACTGCCGGCGTTCATATTTGCTTCTGTCTTGAACTGCTTGGGGAAAATTTCTTGTACCTTTTTCAATATCTATAAAATGGGAATAAAAAAACACCTAACACACGCATATATTGCACAATGATTACCACAATGAGTTTAGTTAACATCCACCTCTTCACAATATATGTGTATCATTATGCTGTGCACCTTAAACTCATACAGTGCTGTATGTCAATTCTCTCTCAATAAAACTGAAAAAAAAAAAAATACAAAAAACCTCCACCTAACACAAAGGGTTCTAGGAGGTTAAATAAGATAATATATTAAATCATGTAGATAGGTATCTGTATATAATTTTAAACTCTTTGTTGTTACAATTATCACTGACTTCAAGAATGTAATGAGAAACCTGGCACTGCCTTTTTAAGATATGAAAATGTGATATTTGGACATGTTTGAGATGTGCTTACATGGAGGCAGTCTTCTAGCCTTTTACCCCGGAATTAAATGGGGAACATACCTTCCCAACACAGCCTTGAATACCATCAGTCTAATGTTTTTCTTGTTTCTGAAACACCTCTGATTTTTTAATTAAAAAAAATATCTTTTTTCGCAACAAATTTTCATTTTTAAAAATATAAGTCTTAATTTTATCATCCTGACTAGATGATAAGTAAGTTGAAGCCAGGAATTTTATTAATTTTATCTTCTATACCTCTTTCATCCCTGCACAAGTGGGACACAGGTAGGAGTCTAGTATGTATCAAGTAGATCAATAATATACAGTGAAACAACTCAGACATCTGGATGTGGTCAATGGACAGGAAGACAATTGTTAGGCGAAAGGGGCTCTGAGGCACTCACCCAGGTCTTCATTTCCATCGCTTGGTGCAAGAGGATTGTGGCGAGGGAGATGGTGTTGATGGGTGTCCCAAAGGTAAAGACATCGATATCAGAGTCCTTGTAGGTCTGCAGAGGAGTAACAAACAGGCACTGTGAGATGTGCCCAGGGACTCAAGGCCTTGGCTTGGACACAGTGATTATAAAGCATCAGTGAAGGCAGGTGTCAAGGCAGGGGAAGGAATGGGGAGAAGCTTTCCATCCAGCTGCCATCCATGTGGAACTGACCCGAGGAATAGACGAGACGAGGAGTGAGTGGACAGGATGAAATTCTTTAGAAACACATTTGCAGAGGAAGCCGTGATGGGTATTCCAGAACATTGTGGAATGAATGAACAAAGAATATATCGAACACCCACTAGACACAATGCCAATTGCTGAAGATACTTCTCTGTCCACCTTCAAAGAGTTTACAGTTCACTAGGCAGGGCAACTGTACTTCAGGGGGTAAATGCTATAACGGAGGGCAAGTATAAGGCCCCCTGGGAGAACAGAAGAGGGGAGATATCAGCTGAGACCATAATAAGAGGAGTTAATCTCTTGAAAAGAGAAAGGAAAGGCAGACCAGGCAGAGGCCAGAATTGAGGGTGAAAAGGTCAAATGGTCCTAGATAGCTGATTTGTTGAGCACATCATGGGGACAAAAGATGAAGCTGGAAAGGCAAGCAGAGGCCTGGGCAGGGAGGGTATTATAAGTGAGAAAAGTCAAACATAGCACAAAACGTCTGCTTCGTTGACACCCATCTTGTTGCTAGTTGCAAAAGTTTGTGAGCCCAGAGGTCAGATAGACACCATTGTTTACCTAGTAGCAATTATCTCACATCCTGGTTCCCTGTCCAGGAAGAACGCAGATATCCTTTGCTATCTAAATTCTTACTCTTTTAACTAGGGGACCAAATTGAGATGCGGCTGGTATCCCTTGTTATCTGCATTCTTGCTTTTATTTCAGATAATGTAGTATTCCTTACTATCAGAACTTGCTGCCTGAATGCTTGCTGCTTTGACCTTAGAAGCACAAATCTAAATATAAATGTAAATTCAAATACCTTCAGTGCTCAACTTAGAAAGAGTAAATGAGTGAAGAAGGCCAGGTATAAGACAAAAGGGAGTGGTGGGGACTATGGCAAGCTGGAGAACATGCACCCTATCTAAACAGGTCTGTTGAGTCAACTCTGGATTTTTGCCATGAGGGAAAATCACCCAGTGTACTGATAGCTTTCAGTTTTTCAAAAACTGGTAGAAATTAAGCTCTTTTAGTAAAGTGTTCTGACTTTTCAAATACCCTGGTGTGGATGTAATCTGCAGGCCACCTGTTTGGAGCCTCTGCTCTAAAGTGTCCAGAAAGACACTGCTAGTCTAGGACTTCATATAAACAGGAGCAATGCTACTCTGTGATTTGTATGGTTAGAATGGGATTAGATGACTTACCAGGTAAGGAATAAAGAAACAGATGAGGCTCTGGTAGAATGCATCCATCATGGAAATCCAGAAAGTGAACATGTTATAGCACTGCCAGGAAAGAATACATCAACAGTTACCGCCCTCGAAGCAAGCCTCTTTGCTTTGCAAGCAACTTCCTCATGCTGAGCTGGAGCACACTATATGGCACTTACAACACCTCTTATCTTAGAGGCAATAGAATGGAATGATTTAGAGCATGGACTTGAGGGTGACAGACCTCAGTTCAAATCTTAGCTCTATCACCAACTGTGACCTTGTGCAAGTCACTGAACTGATTTGAGAATTGATTCTTCTTCCGTAGAAAGTGGAAGAAAACAACACCAACTATTTTCTTGGGTTTTGAGAGGTCTAAATGCAATTGTGCATTAGTGCTCAGTTATTAATGACTACCATTCATTTGCACGTTGCTAGTGCTAAGACGAACTTGGTAAGTCTGGGGATTCTAAGGTTTTTAAAAAGGAGCTCTCAATCACAGCCCAGGATCATAGGTCCCAAGAGACAGAGCTCGGTGGCTTCAGAGATAAGACTTCCCATTTTGTGCTTCAGTCTTCCTGCCTTCCCTGGGAAAAGTGAAACCATTTACAGTTTGTTTTTGCTACATTAACTTCTTTTAATGTTAGATACTCAAGGAATGCATTATGCAGCCAGCTTGCCTACAGGAAGGGGACAGTTAGAATGGCCCAGCATGTACATGTGCCACCCCCACGTCTCCCTCGCCTGAAATGCTGGGCTGTTTTGCTCTCCTCCAGTCTTTGGGTCAGGATTGGGCTTGGTTCTTTGTTGGCTGTCCACCCAACATCACCAGCTCTCAAATACCACATGTGACTTGGCTCTCCTTTCCCCCAGGTGCAAAGGTACTCTAGGCATTTTGATGTCCCTTTTCCCAGAGCTCCTCCTTCGAGGTGGTTGGTTTCCCTCTCTGTCTCTTCCACCCAACCTCCTGGCCCGTGTCTGTGCCAGTCTGACCACCTGGACTGGTGCTGTACGACTTCTTCAAATCATCCTGGGCACCAGTGGGGCCTCCCTGTGCCTTCTAAGAAACTATCCTGATGGCTTCTTGGGCCTCCTTCAGTCTACTTGATACTAGCAAGTCCTAGACCACGTGTAACCTTGAGTTTTAAGTTTTGCTTTCCCTGATGTGACGTAGAAGCCCTCATTTTTGAATGTCTCACCCAGTAATGAGCAAACTAGCTTTAACCCCAGGGGTTCCCAAACCAAGCCTTGGGGGGTTCTGTCGAAAGCCTGGAGAGAGAAACCAGCTAAGAGGGAACTTTCTGCATGTCCTCTCCCCCTTCAACTAGGGCAGTCACGTATTAATGTGTGATATAATTAAGAGAGAACTAAAAAGAAAAATACCTATGGGTCTGGTCCATCACCCTCAACAGCAAATGAGAAACAGGCCAGCAACAGGGAGTCGAGTTCCTCCGTCACATGGGAGGTAAGTGGCAGAGTGGGACCCCCAGCCCAGTGCTCTTTCTCTGACACCTCCAGGGAGGAATCGGAGGTCAGGCAGAAGCTGAGGCCACCTCCCCCGCCTGCCCGGGCCCCTCACCTCAGAGTTCTGGCCGCGCTTGTATAGCTCAGGCAACGCCAGGAGAGTTTCTGCAGAGATGTCTTTATCGAGGATTCCAAAGACGAGAGGAGGCAAGGAGGTGAAGAAGAGATTGAAGAATATCATCTGCCAGTAATCAATCATGGTGGAGCCAGAGAAGCCGCAGAAGAACTGGTACCAGAAGAGCAGGTTGACGTAGCACTGCGGGCAGAGAGCGTGGCCTCATGAGCGCGGACCTGCAGGCAGCTTGTCATCTGCTGCTGCTCGGGAGCTCTGACAAGTCACCTGCGCTGACTTGGGGCTTTAGTTTCCTCATTCATGGCATGCAGGATGTGTAAGGTTTGGAGAGAACGCTAATCCTCGGAGCAGCAGGTTCTGCTGCGATTACTACTACTACTAACTAGTCTTAGTGTTCTTCAGGACCTGAAGGAAACCCCACCAGCTTGTTAAGGTAGTAAACTCTGGTGGGTAAGAGCACAGGTTTTGGAGGCAAAGAGGCCTGGTTGTGAATCCCCAATTCTGTCATTTACTAGCTGTGTGACCTTAGGCAAATGGCTTAACTTTTCTGAACATCATCTTGGCATCTTTCAGATGGAAATAGAAGTACCTAGACTACAACACGTGACACATAAAAGGCAGTGGTTCTTAGTAGCAGTGTGGTAAAAGATAAGGATGTCCCTGAGAGAGGGATGACAGAAAACTGGACCGCCAGGCAGGAAGCCTGGCGGGAAGATGACTTCACGAGGTTTTCCTCAACAATACATCCCTAATGGTCATGCAACTCTGGAGGGTGAATAAGAAATCTTCTGCCTAAACTTGCTTTATGTTTTCAAAGGTCCTTCCCACTCCAGGCCTCCCCGCCTGAGATGGGCTGGGTCACTATTATTGTCTACCATATTGTGACGTGGTTTGGTGACTTGACCAAGGTCATGTAAGCAGCCGGTCCTGGAGTGATCACTAGAACTTCTCAGCTCGGTGTTGAGAGGTAAAGGGTACTCTAAGAAATCATTCAGCAGGTTTGTGTTCAAGCTAGAATTCTCATTCCCTAACTACCAGGTCAATGTTATTTTGCTCTCTATTTATTATTGTAATGATAATAATATGAACATGTTAATATTATTAGTCGTAGTCAGAAATAATTATTATTGAGCTATTTGTGCCAGGTGTGTGAGAGGTATTATAGGATCAGTATATAGTACATTATTAGATGCGCAATATACATTACAACTTGTCCTAACAATCTTGCAAGATTAATATTATTGCTAATATAAAAGTATATTTGTGTGTTATATTAATATATTACATATTGATAATAAGAATATTAGTCCCACTCTACAGCTGAGGAATCTGAGGCTCTGAGATACTCAGCTACCCCTTGCTTAAGTTCAGAGCTAGAAAGTGGTACAACCAGCCACTGAGTTTTGAAAGCTCTCTCTCTTTGACCATCCCTCAAGCTTTCTCAGTCCCATCTTTGGATGATGCAGTGACAATACCGAACGAGATCCTTCCAGCCAAGGAGTTCCATCCTTTGGCTTTTCTGCCCAGATGACTAGTGGGCAGCGTCCTGGCTCTGAAAGAGATCCCAGTGCTCTGAGAATCCTGGACCTTGCATCTCTCTGTCTGAAGGCCAGGCTCGCCTCCCTTGGCGCTTCTGGCCTCCAGGTCACCTCCTCCCACTGCAGTCTCGTGCTGCCGCAAGGGCTTTCCTCCTGCACTCGAGTTTTGGTGAAGTTATTTCTCAGAGGAGCGGATTTAGGGGGAAGCGGCTCAGTCTATTTCCTGTGCTGTAGGTAGGTTTGAAATACACTATCGGCAGACTTTGAGTCCTCAGATCAATATCAACCACTTGTGTACTTGACACGGTGGGTTTGAGAAGAACCAAAGTATTAGAAAGTCTCTTTGATACCAGTGTTCAGCAAATGTATGAGGCTTCAACTTCTCTGTGTATGTGGTTTTAAAAATTCTTTTCGGCCCTTTGTGCCCCTTGCCTTGCTTCTCCCTCCCCAACTAGATGGGTGAGACGATAACTCTCACATCCATCTACACATAGGCAGATTGAGTGGCTCAGATGGGGTAAGCAACTAAATCAAAGTCCCTCAGCCACTGGGGTTGGAACAGTGACTTGAGGTTCTAGAATCCTAGGATGACAGGGCTGGAAGTGACATATAGTTCAACCTCATCATCTTACAGATGAGATCAATAATAGCAACAATGGCAATAAAGACTCATAAAGCACTTACTCTGTGGCAAGCTCTGTTCTGATCCATACAATTCTCCTAATGGCCCTCTGAGGCAGTCACTATTATCCCCATTTTCCATTTGAGGAAAGTGAGCCTCCGAGAGGTCAAGTGACTAGGCTGGGATTATAGAGGTAGTAAGCAGTGAAGCTGGGATTCAGACCCAGATGTTCTGGCTCCAGAGTCCACCCTCATCATATGTGGGAAGTGGATGCGCTTGTTAAAGTGAATTCAAGATCTGAGAGCACAGCTCAGTGTCCAGCACTCCAGTGCAGAGTCCTTTATCCCACACTAGGAAAGGCAGTAGGTTCCACCCTGGGGTGCTGTGTGGGGAAAGCATCGCACACAGATGGCTGTGGCTGGCAGTTTCTGCCATGGATGCCAGAGGGGGCGAGGCAGCACGTGTACTTCCACAGGCCATCCTCTAACGTCTCACAATGTAGATCTAGCCCTTTTACTCCAAGCCTGAATCTCCCCGGACTGCGAGCATCAGCTTTGTCTCACCAAACTGCAGTTTCTAAGTTGTACACCATTATCATCCTGTACGAGCCATGATGCTTGATCCAGTGTTCACTCAAGCTCTGGTCATAGGCAAAGGTGAGGAAGGAAGAGGGGCAATGGCCTTGGCTGGTGTGGAAGGGGTGCGGAAGCTCTGTGGCCAAGTGTGACAACATCATCATGTAACATTCTTGAACAATTTGTGTTGAGGCATGGTGCTAGGGAGGCTTGGAGAGCAGACACACGACCTGTGTCAGAGTGACCCTTGCCTGCAAGGAATTTAGCAGCTACCGGAGAAGAGGGTGCTTGGACCTCCAGGAGGCACGAAATGCCGTCATGACGAGGACAGTGGGGAGTGTGGAGTAGACTAGAACTGGGTCCAATCCTGATTCTGTGACTTAGTTAGCTGTGAGATCTGGGTAACCCCGTTGGCTCTCAGCTACCACATCTATAAAATAGATAATAACTGTCCCCACCCCATAAGGCTGTTAGCACCTGTTGTTGTCATTGTCATCATCATCACCTAGTTTAATCTGGACAAACTAAGCATACACTGTATTTGGGGTGCTGTTCTAAGCACCTCACACATTTTAACTCATATATGCACACAATAAACCTGAGAGTTCTGTGGTATCCCCATTTTACAGACAAAGAGACTGAGATACAGAGAGCTTAAATAAGTAATTAAGGACACATTGCTATTAAGTAGCAGGGCGGGGCTGGGGTTTGAGCCCAGTCTGGCTCTAGCACATATGCTCTTAACCCCTACACCACACTTAGCTCTCATAGTTACGTATGTATGTAAAGTTCATAGCACAGAGTCTGGTGCACGGTAGGTTCTCTATAAATGGTGGTGGATGTTAATGTTAGTATGCCAAACAGTATCAAGCAGTACTAAGCACCAAGGAAATAGTACAGGAACCAAGGTGGCGTGGAGAACTTGAGTGAACTGCCTGTTGAGGTTTATTGAGCTCTTTGCCCTACCCGACACAGCAGCGGTGTCAAAGGGCTTCATCTAAGCCCTAGTTAAAGCAATAAAGTGCTATGTGTTTGGATATCATTGGCTCAGTTTCCCATTGAGATGTTCTTATTGAATTATAATTTAATATTGATTTTTATTAAGGGTTGTTAGAAAAACGGGTGACCATACAGAGGTTAATTTTCGTTTCCTATAAAAATGCCACTGAAGACAAGTTCCTGAAAATTTTTGTGTGACCTTTTTCTAATTGCTTGCAAATTGATCTCTGGATTTAGATGAAAGTGGGAGTCTTTCTCCTGGAGAACTGGTCTGCTGTTTTAACCACATATTTCATACTCAGCATCTTATCTCAGGTTCCTCTCTCTGTTTCCTGATCCAAACCCTTATGTTTCCTTTATAACTTCCCTATTGCCTTCATGTTTTTACTGTATGCCACTTAGACTTTTTGGAATTAGATACAATCTATGCTATAGAATAATAAACTGCTGGAAATATTTCCTTAAAGGACTCATTATTGACCTCTCCTTCTTGGCAGGGAGTCTGGTTAACTCATAGTTGTAGCTCCTCTTCTTTCAGGTCATAGCTTACACATTATTTTCCTCCTGGTTGATTAGGTTGAGGCTCCTGGTGATAGTCCATCATATTCTAACCTTCCTCTAAGAAGATGCGCCATAGGAAATGTTTTTTAGATTTTAATTTCTTTTTCCCTATACTAGTGCTTGTCAGTCTTTAAGGTTCATATCAATCACCTGGGGGGTCTTACTCAACATGCAGGTTCTGAGTTAATATGCCTGGGGTACAGCCTAAGGATCCACATTTCTAACCAGCTTCTAGGTGATGCTCATGCTGCTAGTCCAAGAACCACATTTTGAGAAGATTTATTGAGACCAGGAGATGACAAACTACATCCTACAGAACAAATCCAGCCATAAGTAAGGTTTCAGTGGGGCACAGCCACACTTCATTTGCATATTGTTTATAGCTACTTTCATGTTGCCACAGCAGAGTGGAGCAGGTGTGACAGAGGCTGCGTAGCCCACAAAACTGAAAATGTGTATTATGTGAGCCTTTGCAGAATAAGTTTGCTGAGGCCTGATTTAGACTGTAAGCCTCTTGAGGGCGGGGACCAAGTCTGTCTAGATCTCTGGTCTATACCTAGTGCCTGATAATATTCCTGACACAGCAGGTGTTCAATAATGATTTGAATAAATGAAGTAAATCTAAGTTGTTCTATTTTCCTAACACTCATCCTGGAGTTTCAACATTAAGGAGCATTCCATTCCTCTGCAGGCATGTTCGGACCTTGTTTCCATTTCCCCTGCCTGCCTGGAATCTTTGTGCCCCGGAGCGAGCACGTTGAACCCAGTGATGGCATCGCGGAAATTGGGTGCCTGCTTTTCCTCCCAAGAAGCTACAGTGCAGTAATTAATTCATTGTTCAAATTTCAGAGCAGGCAGGGTTTTAATCCCCTCTGAAATTAGTTTTGGATGTGGAAGTCATAGTTCTCCACCCTTTAATTGCAATGGGGAGATAATGCAGCATCAGTATCGCAATTTCAAGCGCGGCATCGGGCTGGAAATAAATATCATTTAAGCTTTAAAAGCATGGCTGGCTGGAAACGTTTCCTTTTCTATTTCACAAATTTAATGCGGAGGAGAGGTTGTGCTTATTCAAAAGAACAATTCCTTTGGAGGCAAGAAAAAAATTAAACAGGGGCATTTTGAATTCTAGGTAAACAGGCTTTCATGCTGAGAGTGCGCTTCGGGTCAAATAGAGAGTCATAATATTACCATCCAGTTTATCAAATTTACATTATTTTCTTGTCATCCTGTTTATTTACATATACATTAAACTTTGCACAGAAAGACTCACTCCTGAGCGAGAGTGCCTGTGTCAGTGCCTGAAAACAGGACTGGGATAATGGAGCAAGAGGGAAGAAATAGCAATTTCATAGCTGCTATGTGGCTAATTTCTCTTCCATCACCGTGGTCTTAATCTTCTCTTTTTCCTTATGCAAACAGGAATCGGATACTATTTGGAGACACTCGGGAATTGTTCAAAGATCCTTGAACCAGAAAATAAAAACCTCAGGCCCTGTTCCCTCCCTTAGTACAGCAATGTTCTGACTTCTTCTATACCCATTGTTAATCGAGGGCTTTTCATAAGAGCCTCTGATAGCTTTAACACCTCAGTTGGTGTGGGCCTGCTTTGGGCACTTATGAGCAGAAAGAAGTAATGGACATATTTTTTAGGAGAAACAATAATATCTTCATACGATTGTCTGTATTTGTATAGTGATTTCCTGAGCCCTGACACCAAGGCCTCTTGATAATACTTCTAGAGACAGGGAGAGTCAGTCTCCCATCTTATTGACGAGGAAACCAAGGCTTAGAGAGGTTATGTGACTCTTTCAAGTTCTCTTGGCATGCTAGAGTCAGGCAAGACTAGACCCAGATGAACTCCCTGCTCCAAATATTTTTGCCAGTAGGTATTTTACTTAGTGTCCTCACCTCTATGCACTCCCTGCTGGGAAGGCTGGTGATGCTGAAGTGTTAGGTAGAAGCCACCTAGTCCTAAAGCCTTCCTCTCCCAAGGGTTGGCATGTGGTGCTTGGATTGGGGTGGCTCTATCTGGGGAGAAAATCTAAGATATAGGTCAGGCCAGTTCTTCAAATCTTCTTCCCTGATGTCAGAAAATAAATCTTATTTATGGAGGCCCTCTAAAAGTAACGACAGCAGCAAGAATGATAGTAAAAAATAATGGCGAACGTTATAGGGTGATTACTACATGCCAATCACTTTGTGTGTGTGTATACATATGTATATATGTGTATGTTTGTATGTGTGTGTGTGTGTATATATATATATATATATATATATATATATAAGCTCTCATTGAATCCTCATAGCAAATATGTGAACTGTACTATTACCATCCCCATTTTAGAGATGGTGAAATGAGGGTACAGGGCCATTATCAAAGATAGGAGCCCTGGATTTGAATCAGGTATGTCTGACTCCAGAGTCCACACCTGCAAGTACTCATGCTGCCTCCTATGTGTCAGGTGCTTTCCATATAGTCTTGCAAATCCTCATAGAACTGCACAAAATACATAGTATTAGTCCCATTTTATCAAAGAAGAAGTTGAGGCCCAGAGAAGTGAATTGTCTTGCCCAAGCTCACAGAGCTAGTAAGGGACAGTTTCAGGATTCAAAATCTAGGCCAGCCTGACTCATTCCCTTATTCTGAGATGCTTTGTCTATCACTGTGGGGAGAGCTGGTCCCCAGCAAGGACTGGCAAGGACTCGCAAGGCTCGGGTAGGAGGTTAGCACAGGGCTACTCACCACATTCTTGTAGAAGTAGTACACCACCATCCTGGCCAGGCGTGAGTAACACCAGTGGCCGTGCACGAGCAGCAGCTTCTTGAGGTGTCTGAAGTGGGAGATGGCAAAGTCGCTGGACATGACGGCCTGAGAGGGCAGAGCAGACACCAGTTTCCATCCGTGCTGCCAATGCGCTGCAGAGGCTCCCTTAAGGGCACTGCTCTTTTCTAAGTCCACGGCTAGTGGGTCTGAAAGAACCTCTGTCACTACGTGGCACCTTGGGTGGCTTTTTGGACTCTGACACCTCACTCTCTCTTCTGGGAAATCCAAACCTCACCAGAATCTGAGAAGCGCAGGTCAAAAGGGACCAGTGGTCTAGTGTGGCCCTTCATCTCCTTCCATGTATCCAACAAGCATTTATTGCGGCCCAGTACATGTCGGGTACCATGGGATGCAATGGTTATCCAGAGAGTAGGGGCTTCCATGCAGGTAATCCTCAAACATCTGCACACCCTTGGCCACCCCCTGAGGCAGGCCATTTGCCTGCCCCATCAGATGGAGCTGATGGGTGGATAGTTCTTCCTTTACATGGAGTTGAAACGTGTCTTCTGCCTTTGGGATTACTCAGAACAAGACACAGCTCACAGTACTCTTTAAGAGTATGAGGCTTGGACATGCCTGGTTATAAATCCTGGTATGAGTCTTGGTCAGGCTGTTTTACCTCCTTCAGCCTCAGTTTCCTCATCTGAAAGAAATGGAGTAACAATCCCTAACACACAGGGTTGTGGTGACTGTTAAATTAATTGGGATAATAAATGTGAAGTGCTCAATAGGCTCTGGCATATGGTACATAACCAAAGGGAACAGTGTCCCTTCATCCTCACCATCAAATATGGGCAATGCCTAATATCTGCACTAATGTCCCCTAATGTGGGGGGACACAATTGTTAATGGTTCAAAACCACAAAGTGGGGTCTGTTGTAAAGGGAAACATTAACAGCTCAAAGCTGAATTTTGACTAAATTAGGTACACTGTTAATTAAAGTGTACCAAGCAATTTATAGGTCAATCTAGCCATCAAGACTAAAATGGCAATTGAAGAATGTTTTCAGATGTTCCTATATCTGTCACTGCTCACGGAGGGCACTGCAACTTTGGATGTGAGTGGAGGTTACGGAGGAAGCGTGGAGTCAGAGGAAGGCTTAGTCTTCCCTGAGTGGTTGGGTACTATTTGGCTTTAGAATACACGTATCGCCAGCTGTCTGTAAAGAGCCGAGCATGCTTTGATCTCCCTCTGTGTTCTGAAGGACTGAGCAGTAGGGATGTGGTGATGGAGGTTACGTCTAGGCATGGAAGCCTCCTGACTTTCAGACAATAATTCTGCAAGCCTCTTTGGGAGAAGTTCCTCCAACCCTGTGGGGAGTTCCTTAACTCTCCAACAAGGATCAAAGAGAACAAGGAAGAAACAAGAGTTGCAGGGAACAATACCTGCATGCCTTCCTGTCCAGATATTCCAATCCCAATATCAGCAGCTTGAATCATGCTTACGTCATTTGCTCCATCACCTGAAAGAAGAGCGGGCACGAGGCGTCTTTATTCCTGGTCCAACTGCTGCGTGATAATGAGAAGGGTTTCACAGAGTGGCTCTGAAGTGTCCCCATTTGTACATAATTGAATCCCTTTAATGTGCCTCTGAATAGTCCTATAGGAGAAGCCATTGCTACAGTATTTGGCCTGAGAGATATCTTTTCTTCCTTGGACAAGAAGCCCTTCTTTTTCTTTGTCATTCAACAAATATTGCATCTTTTTTTCTAGGCACAATATTAGGTATTGGGGCTACAACGGTGAGTGAATGAGACATGGGTAGTGCTTCACAGTTTACAAAAAGACCTCCACAAATGTTACAACTGACTTTACTGATGAGCAAATGGAGAATGTGAGCGATGTAGAGACTTGGCAAGGGTCATCCAGCTAGTGATGGACCCAGGAGATTTGGAACTCAGATTTTCTGATTCCAGGGCTGGCATACCTTCCCTAACTCAGCATGAGTTAAAATACTGACTATATCGAGACACCCGGAATGTTTGGACGCTGAAGTATCAGAGATTGTCAATTGTGTCCAAGGACAGGGACAGTGTTCACTTTTGTTTCTGAAGATAGGAAAATGGGGTTGACTAATTTTTTTGGTTGAGGCACCTTTAGTCACACTGAGTTCCTATTCACGAAACTAAGTTGTTTCAGGAAATTGGAGGTGTGGGCATGGAAATACATATATACACACAGCCTCCTTTTATACCAGCCCTGCCAAATAGATTTTCCTGTGATGATGAAAATGTCCTATATCTTTACCATTCATTACAGAAACTACTAGCTCCACGTGACTATTAAAATGCGGCTGGTGAAATTCTATTTCAATGTAATTAATTTTAAATTTAAATAGCCACGTGCAGCCAGGTGGCAGCCATTTTGGACAGCACAGATCTGTACAGTGAGGCCTCCTTCACAAGCCTGGCTTTTCCCAGTGCCTTTTCTTTCAGACTAGAGTTTAGCAAACTTTTTCTGTAAAGGGCCAGATAGTAAATATTTTAGGCTTTGTGGGCCAAGAAGCAAAACTGAACAACTGTTCTTGCTGGGAGGCAAATAGTCTTTTACACATTTTGCATTTAAAAACATCAAAACCATTCTTAGCATGCCTACAAAAACATGCAGTGGGCTGGATTTAGCCTGCGGGCTGTGGTTTGTAGACTGCATTGCCCTCATTCTCCTCCTGGCCTCACCCCTTTTTCCAGGAGTTTCTTTTAATAATCTGCAATTAAATTTATAGTAGACATCATAGAGAATATGGCATTGGGGGAGAGAATTTTCTACCCCTAATTATTTGGCAATAAAATGGTTGATCTTAAATTTTGTCATTATAAGTAGCCATTGTTCTTGTAGTGATGATGTTTTTCTTGGTAGTGTAACCATGCATAATTTTAATCTTCCGCATGGCAGGACAAATCTAACCTTTAACCTCTTCTGTTAGCAAGCCAGTGGAAGTAGAGGGTGGAATCCTGCTATTTCTCGCCCTGCTGGTTGTGTTTCTGCTGCTATGGGGGTGAAGCCAATCTCTTACCTCAGTCCTGGGCTATTGCCTTGTGTGTCTGAAGTTTTGAGGAAGATAATTCAGAGAATAAAATTAGGATTCTAAAGCTCTGCTCCCTATATTCTATTCCCTCTTTTTTTTGGACCACTTTTACCTGAAGACCAGGAGAATAAACAATGTATGAGAGGCCTCTTATTTGAAATACAATGGAAAGAAAATCTCTTCTCATGTCTGTGTAGGAGGAAGAGAACCTGGGACCATCTGCAAGAATGGCCCTCCATGAGTGCAATATTGACCGTGTGTTTGGTGAGTGCCGGGCATGGCAGGAAATGGTGAATAAGACTGTCATTGTCCCTCTACTCGAGGAGCTCATAGTCTACCAAGCAGGCCTTCACAGAAAGCAAAACAGTGCTTTAGAGCCCTGAGGGCTGGGTGCCGCAGGAGCTCCCAGAGGAAAGGAAGCTTAGGTGGGATTGGAAGGAAGAGCGTTTCACAGAGGAAACAGGTTTGGAAGTGAGAGAGACAGGACAAGGCTTGTGGAGAATGGTAAGCAATTCGAACGTGGAGTGCTGGGTGTGGAGAGAGGAAGGCGGCTGCGGCGAGAAAGATGGCTGAAGGGTTAATGGAGAAGAGGTCGTGAAGGTTCTTGTAAACCAGGTTTGGTTGTTGCTGGAAGGTTTGAAGTAAGTACAGTTTTTATTTCTCTGCCTCAACTGTGATTAATTTAGTCTCTTAGGAGGAATTCTTCATCCACCAACAAGCCAGCATTTATTGAGGGTAGGCTTCGTGCGGGGCCTTGTATTTAGGACTGAACGTACAAAATTAAATACGGGACAGACCTAACTGTTAAAATCTCCCCACCAGCCAGCAATACTTAGCAGAACATCAAATCCACAAACACCTGAGGTTCACAGTACTGTGCCATGTGTTAAGTATTGAAGGGAAAATAGTCTGCATTCCCAGAATTGAGTTGGCCTGAGTGTGTACTGTTGTGCTCCCTGGATGTTCTGAATTTGAGGCCCCTATTGACTTTGACCTCCAGCCAAGTCCTGATTTTTCCTGAGCTGACCTGCTAATGCTGAGAACTTTGATTCACTCTCCCACTCTACTTAGCCTCTGCTTCATTTCCTGGCTGCCACAGCTTGATTGTCACTTTGAACTTTCTCCCTCTAAGACAATGACTCTCAGCCTGAGCATCTTGACTTTGATACCTGACCTCCCACCTCTGGCCTGGTCAGATCAGCCTTGCCAAGCTGCCACCCACACTCAGCATGACAGGTACCTATGGAAAGGGTCATGACGCTCAACTTGTCTCGCACCAGCTTGACTACCATACTCTTCTGGAGTGGGGTGGAGCGGCAGCACAGGACAGACCGACAATACTGAGTCAACTCCAGAAATTTCTCCTCCAGCTTTCCCTGGAAAATGGCATTCAATGTCTTCCCATCGATGACCAATCCAATGTCTGGAACTGCAGCTCCTGAGGTGGGGGGTGGTGTCTGAGAAGGTAGGCGGAACCCAAAGAGCTTGTGGTCCGGCTTCCGCACTTCATGAAATTGCTTTACCTCTTCCAAAGCACAGTTGAGGATGGATTCACAGGTTTCCTGTAGTCAGAATAATAAACGCAGTATTGGTAAGTAACATTGGAAATGTAGGTTAAAAATGTCACTTTATCCTTTAGCGAAATAGTTATAAAACTCTACCACCACAGAGATTACTACGGAACCATCCTCTGAATTTTACACTTCCTTGCAATATATCAAACAGCATCAAAGCAATATCAATTTGGAACCAAATTAATGGCCAACATAGGAGAGACTGCTTGGGAATGGGAGTGAAACAGCTCAGCAAGATGGGGACTGATACAGGGATGGTATAAGATAATAAATAACACTGATATGATGGTAACATAACGACAAGATGTCATACAGTATGGTATTTTCTATTTCTCACAAGCCATTTCAGTTTTCCTTTGTTCCTCAGAACATCCCTTTGTGGTAGGTACGGTGGGCATTACTGACTTTCGTCTAGAGATGAGCACATTGAAACAGTGCAATCATCAGTAACTTGCCCCCATGACTTAGTAGTGGAGGCAGATCATTACTCCCTAAACTGTGGCTTCTTAGTTGAAAAAAAAATTGACTGCGTGTTTATCCGTTGTTATGAATGTGTTAGTTAGATTGGTTAAAACTGACCATGGATGTGAAAATTTTATTGATTTAAAGAAACTTCTTTGAAATCAATAGATTCTTTTCTTCTATTTACCTTGAAAACAGTGAAGAAGCTACTTGCTCTTATGAATTCTCCTCCATTACTTTTTATTTATTAATTTAATTTTTTTTTTTAAAGATTTTATTTTTTTCCTTTTTCTCCCCAAAGCCCCCCAGTACATAGTTGTATATTCTTCGTTGTGGGTCCTTCTAGTTGTGGCATGTGGGACGCTGCCTCAGCGTGGCCTGATGAGCAGTGCCATGTCCGCGCCCAGGATTCGAACCAGTGAAACACTGGGCCGCCTGCAGCGGAGCGCGCAAACCCAACCACTCGGCCACGGGGCCAGCCCCTATTAATTTAATTTTTAATTGAAGTAACTGGTTTATAACATTATATAAATTTCAGGTGTAAATCATTATATTTCAATTTCTGTGTCGACTACGTCATATTCACCACTCAAATTCTAACACCATTCTTTACTTTTGATTACATCAGAGATAAAGTCAGATTTGGGTTCTAAATACATCCTTCATACCTGTTTAATGTCTGTAACCATCACTTTTTTTTTTTTTTAAAGATTTTTATTTATTTATTTATTTATTTTTTTTTTATTTTTTTTTTCTCCCCAAAGCCCCCCAGTACATAGTTGTATATTCTTCATTGTGGGTCCTAGTTGTGGCATGTGGGACGCTGCCTCAGCGTGGCCTGATGAGCAGTGCCATGTCCGCGCCCAGGATTCGAACCAACGAAACACTGGGCCGCCTGCAGTGGAGAGCGCGAACTTAACCACTCGGCCACGGGGCCAGCCCCACCATCACTTTTTAATAAGGAGAGAGAAAAATTGTGGCAGTCAACTGTATTACCAGTTTTAATAGCATTGTTTTGTTCACATGATCTTTATTCAGTGGTGTTCTTTTATCAATGGCAGGGGATGATGATTTTTCATTTACTGTAGTGCCAAAAATTTCTTCTAAAAATAAATTTAAAATGTTCAAATTGAGTCAATTTAAATGAACCCATTAAATGAAAAACAGGTAATATGTGGATCTTGGCAAAAATTGTGAAGGTTGTTCTGAAATGACGGGTTTGGGGACCATTGATCTAGAAGTTTCTGAGACTGTTTGGAATAATTTCTTTTGGAGCGAGCAGGACCACAGTTCGTGTAGGCAATAAGAGGTGCACAGAACCTAGAGGGGCCACAGGAAGTGGTTCCAGGAGCAGGTGGTTGTACCTGAAGCACCTATCTGGGAAAGTGACCAGGATGGTCCTTGCTGGAAGTTGGGGTTGGCACAAATTATATACATTCCTCAGACACATGACTGCAACAAGTCATTGGCGATGTAAGCTTCAAGATGAAATCTCTGATTTTACTTATTTCAAATTTTCCATGTAATAATCACAATAGGTACCATTCATTTAATATTTAATATGTCAGGTACTGTGGTAGGCAACCTCTAAGATGACTCTCAAGGATCTCCACCTCCTGGTATTCATGCCATTGTGGAATCTCCTCCCCTTGAGTGGGCTACAACTAGTGACTCCTTCCTAATGAGAGTTCTGTGAGAGAGAGGATTCTGAGAGGGAATTCTGTGAAAATGATGGGATGTCACTTTCCGGGTTAATTTACAAAAAGACTGTGGCTACGATTTGGTGCTCTTTCTCACCCTCTTGGATGGCTTGCCCTGGGGAAAACCAGCTGCCATGTTGTGAAAGCAGCTCCGTGGAGAGGCCCACAGGGCGAGGAACCGAGGCCTGCCAACAATCACGTCTGTGAGCTTGGAAGAAGGACTCCTCTCCATCCTCAAATGACCCATCCAGTTGAGCCTTTAGATGAGCCCACGACCTTGACTGACAGCTTGACTACAACCTCAGGACAGACTTTGAACCAGAGGTACCCGGCTAAGCCACTCCTGGACTCCTAACCCACAGAAATTGTGTGATAACAAAAATCTGCTATTTTCAGCTGCTAAGTATTGGGGTAATTTGTTAATTAGTAGAAATATTGTGCTAATAAGTATTTTTCTTCTATGCTTTTATTTAATCCTCCCAATAGCCCCTGAAACAAATCTTTTTAATCCCTTTTTTACAGATGAGGAGACTAAAGTTCAGAAAGGTGTGGTATCTGGACCATAGTAAGCTTTCAATATATGTCATTAATAATACAACAATAGTTGCTATTCTTAGTTCCTGTCTAATACTGGAGTCCCTTCTAAAATTCCTTGACAGAGCAACACTTCCAGTGATGGGTTAGTAACTCTCTCATCTTACAGATGAGAACCCTGAGGTCGAGCCAGGTCCCATAACTTGCTTGTAACTTTAAGATACATAACAAAGAAACGGTAGTGCTAAATCAATTTATAATGAATTAGGCAGATTAAAACCCTTGGAGGAAATATCCATTGAATATGTAATTACATTAAACTGTGGTTTAAATAAATCTGAGATTTGGAATGGATTTCCCCAGTGTCTATCTTAACATATCTATGCAGCCACCACTTTTTCCCAGACAAGGGGATGAGAAAGACTAATATTACAGGTTTAGCAGACCCAGGGGTGGGGGCAGGGCCTAACCATCTCGGAGAGTCCCTGATAACTTTAAAAGAGTTGACAGTGACTTAACTCAACTGGAGTGTGGCCCACTGCTCCTTAGCAACTTTGGCTAATTAATTAACAAGCATCTTCAGCTCCCTACAGAAGAGCATTGCATTTCACAGAACCCAAAGAAGCCCACTCCATCCTCGGGCTGCCTGACTCAGGTTTGCCAAAGTCCTTCTGGAATCACCTGGAGTGAAATGATCATTGCAAGCGGGGCAGGCACACATCAATGGGGATCACAGGGATCAAGCACTCAAGCAAGCTGCAAATTACTTTCTTTCCTAAGCATAATATTAACACCAAAGATTTCCCTGAGATTAAGTTCATTTCGAGAATTCATCGGGGTTTAATCTAATCATAGCGCAATCTGTGCACCTGACAGGAAAGTAATGATTTTTCCAATTTATCTGAGGGCCTAAGGCACTTTTCTCAGTATACTCTACCTTTGGTGGTGGTGGTTTTTTTTTTTTTAATCTGTATATGTGGATTCTTCATGGAATAAAAGCCAAATTTAAACCTCCCAAACTTCTGTGCTGGGTCCAGATCAGCCTCAGGCAAAACGGAAAGAGATTCCACCATGTTCCCTGCCTCTTTTGCTGTGCCATTCTTTCCCTTTCCCACCTTCCCCCCTCTTCTCCATCCTTTTCCGCACGGCAGGCCCTAGGTCTCCAGGTGCCCTCTACCCACCAGCCCTGCAACGCAGTGCTGTCCTGTTCCCTTTTGATAGCATACATCGCAATGCCTGCTTCCCATATTCATCAGCCAAGAAGATAGTGGAACCTGACCTTCTGGAATTAACATTGTGAAAATAGATTTTTCCTCTTAAATGTAAAATTGTGTTACATCCTTGAATATACACAGCCCTCTCTTGAAACCTCTCTCCCTGCCATCCACAACCTATTTGCGTTGAAAATTGCAGTTTTAGGACTTTGTTTTTCTTTCTCTCCCTCACCCCATCAAAACATACTGGTCTCATATATCATTCCCTCCAGGTTTTAGTCCACGGCAAACCAGTTTGATACACAAATGAGAGCTGAAATTTTAAACTCAGACTATCAATGGATGAGTTAATCCAAAGTATAAGAATGCACATAGCATTGGCCTGGGAGGAGAGCAGCTTTCCAGACTTAGTTTTTCTATCAGAAACTACCAGGCTGACCTTGGGCAGGTGGTGGCCCAGGTGGACTTCATTTCCTCATCTGTAGAATGGGGAGAGTGGGTCAAGGGTGGAATTTGGGAGAGGGGAATCTTTCTAATACATACTGCTGGAGGTAATATAAATAGGCTGGTCAACCATGTGTGGGGATGAGGCAGGAGATGTTGGGCTGGATGACTTCCAGGGCCCTGTGGGCTCTAAGATTTGGAGGTAGGGGTGCTTCCCCTGTGTACCCAAATCCCACCCCTAAGCCTGTCTCCTGTTGGCTTGGCACTTAAATGTCTGAGCCGTACTTAGGCCTCACCTGACTCTCCGTGTTAATGGAGTAAACGGTGTCGGTCTGATCTAGCAGTCTGCAGGAATAGGCGATATTGACCGCTGTCTCCTGTTTATCTCCAGTCAAGACCCAGAGCTGGATCCCAGCCTCCCGCAGAGCAGCGATTGTGTCTGGAACGCCTTCCTGCAGCCGGTCTTCGATCCCAGTGGCACCTGGAGTGATCAAAGATACCAGAGCTCATATTTATGGTGAAAAACTAGCTGCTTAGTTTCCCCAGAGCCCTATCAAGCCAGGCAATGATTATTAAATGTCTTCCACATTCTAGGCTGTGCTAAGTACCCAGGATACAGCAGTGAAATAGACAGACCTAGTCCCTACCCTCTTGAAGCTCAAAGGCCTGTTGAATAAAGATTGATAACTGAGCTATATGAGGAGAGAAGCCCAGGGTGCCACGCAAACTTTTATCAGAGACCCAAACTTCATCTGGACGGTCAAGGAAGGCCTTCTGAGGAAGTGTCATTGAAGCTCAAACCTGGAAGATAAAGTCAAGAGACGGGGACGGAGGAGAATTCCAGGTGGAGGGATCAGTGTGTGTGAAGCCCAACGGTCAGCGTGGAAGACGACTCAGCGGGGTGAGAGGTGAGATCAGGAAGGGAGGTAAGGGGCAGGAGCATGCAGAGCCTGTCAGGGCATCGAGGGATTCAGAATTCATTTAGTAGCAAAGAAAGCTCCAGCAGGGAGTAAAGCTAGAGAGCGACAGGACCAGTTTTGAGTTTTAAGATCATTCTGGAGAACAGATTGGAGATTGGAGGCAGCAGGAGGAGATTCAGGGCTAACAGTGAGTTGGAGGCTGAGCAGGAGTGCAGAGGAGAGCTGACCGTGGCCAGGACCCGCACAGTGGCCATCGGAGCACAGAGAAGTGGAGAGACTGAAATCTTTGCTCTGCAACTGCTCACAGCAGAATTAACCGAGACTCAAGTTTTTGATAATATTCTTGGAGAGAATTAAATATGCAGATTCCATAATTTCTGAATGATCTCAAGCTTTACACCAACCCTGATGAATATATACCCAAATATTGAATAGTTGCTAAGCGATTAAGCCAAAATAAATCTGCATTTAAATTGAGATTCATTTCAGAGCACAGACTAATGGCTGCCCATTTCACTCTGGGCAGGAGCAAGGCAGTTCATTTCTTTTAATAATCCCAAGTGACAATAGGTTGGCAAAGCAGTTACATTGGATGCATATTGAAAAGATCATTTCATTTTGTGGGACCCAGCGTGAATGCAATGCAGCTTTTACTGGCACGGCAGTTTCCTAGTGGTAGGATGAAATCTCTTCCTAGCCCAGTCCTCTCCTTCTGCAGCCAACTTGAGGGAAGAAAACTAACCTCTCTACCCTGAAATGTGCCTGTTTTGTATTTCAGACCCAAATGCACAGGAGAACAACCCCGTGAAAAGTGAAGGCTCGATCCTCACTTTTCCCTCCAAGGCTTAGCCTGGAAGGGGAGACTCTGAAGCTGATCTACATTACAGGGAGGCAGAGCGAAGGAGAGGAGAGGAAAAACACATTTATTTGTGTGAAAGAGAAAATGAAACAGGAGGGTTGTGAGGGCCTTTCCCAGCCAGGGAAGCCGACAGGTCCTGACAAGTGTGCTCTCTTTCATGCAGAACCAGCTGAGGAGCACTTCCAGCCCCTGAGCCCAAGGTGCTCCCCTGAAACAAAAGAAACCTGGGGGTGGGGTGGGGGGGGCAAGAAGGGGGTCAAGTGCCATAACGGGGTGACACTCCCGTGGCCTTGTATGGTGGATAGAAGCTCTGGCTTCTGTTGAAACGAGTTCTTGCAGCCAGCTTTCCAGGGGGCCTTGTGAGGCAGTAGGCAGAGGCCCTGCAGTCAGACACAGGAAACTAAAGGCTGAAGGAGGGGGGAGCAAAGCTCTTGCCCCATGCTTGCCGCCCGTCCTACCAAGTCTTGCTGCCACCTTTTCTGTGTAAAGGCATCACTGTCTTCTTACAGCGTTCCTGGCACTGTCCTCTGGCACCCTGGCTGGCTGAGAGCTTGGACTAGTGCGATGTATCCAGAGGAGAAGCTAAGGCTCAGAGGGATGTGGGAGTGTGTCCCTGGGCCCACAGCAAGGTCTCGATAGGGCCCAGATTTGGCCCTCGTCCTCAGTCAGCAATGCCTCCCAAGATGAAAGAAGGCTTGGCCCTATGGCCAGTGTGTGCATGGTGTTCGGACACTGTCTTTCCTAGATCTTGTTCCCGAGCTGTGAGGAGATTAATCCTGATAAATAAAGCTCCCCTCTTCTTCCTTGGCAATGCTTTTCCTCCAAAAGAAATACAATGCTGTCTCTTAATTGGTCTCCATGCTTTTCATCTTTCCCCAAGCATATCACTCTAACTTCCACACAGCAGCCAGAGGAATCTCAGGAAAGCACAAATTTGCCCTGCTTTTACTCCCTTCCCCCCTCCAAACTTTCAGCATCTGACCTACGTGGCCCTTGGTAATCTGGGTCCTGCTGACCTCGTTCACCTCATGTCATTTCTTCCCCACACTCCGTGGTCCAGCTATCTCAGCCCTCTGAGTTTCCAGGCTTTCTCACCTCCAGGCCTTCGTTCGGGCCCTTCTCTCTGCCTGGAACACTCTCCCCCTTTGCCTGACCAGCTCCTCTTCTCTGTGCACCCTCCTTGGCCCTAGCGAGGTCGGCATTTCTACTTTGTGCTTCTATCCCACCAGGTACATCTTCCCGCCCTCATCACGCTCTGTTGAAATTACCTGTTTAATCTTCCAGATTCCTTGTTAACCTCTGAGCTCTAGGAGGTCTGGCTTGTGACACTCGCTCCCTGTTACAGCCCAATGCCTGGCATGCTCCTTGGCCCAGAGTAGGTGCTCAATAAACATTTGAATGACTAGAGGAGAAGCAGCCAAACTCCCAGGCTTTATCCAGCAGGGAGTGCAGGACTGCTCCTGGGGCATCCTCAGGAAGCTCTGTGTAGAGTCTGGGTTGGGTTTTGGCACATCCCTTTTGTGCCAAATACCTGGAAGGGCACCCCAGGGAAGGCTCCTAATTGAGACACATCTGTAATAGTGTCAGAATCAGGGCCAAGAACTCCCTTCCCACCTTGCAGCATTCCTTTTTTTCATTTAATCACGACTTATTTTTAGTTACCGAGTAAGGTGAGTTGATTCTCCAGATGCTCTGCCACCTTCATGAGAAGCTCGTCTCGGTTGTCGAGGGATGCCTCGGCCTCACACCGGATACTGGCCCATCGCCGGAAGTCCTCTTCACTTACGACCTATGGGACAGGAATAGGCTTGTTCCCAGCTCTGGGTGAATCCCTCCCCCTTCCCATGTGCTCGGTCTCGTATGGGCCTGTTTGAGCTTCGCTACACAATCAGATGGGGCTTTCTCCTCAATGATTTTTTTCCTTTGAGACATGAATCAATGAAGGATTGATCCTCATGTTCCATTATCACCAAGCATCTGTTGAGACCCTGCTATGCTCTGGGCACTGGAGGTATAACTGTGATCAAGACAGACAAGATCCCTGCAGGCCTGGGCTTACGTGCTAGTGGAGGGCGAGACACATCATCCAAGTAAATAATTTAAGAGAACAGATCATTTCAAAGAGTTCCATATGGAAAATGAAGAGGGTGATATGATGGAGTGTGCCTGGATAGACGGATAGCTGCGGGAAGAGGGGTATTTCATTTGGATCTTCAGGTATCTTAAACAACGGGACATGCAAGTTGAGATCTAGTGATGAGAAGGGTTCAGTCATGGGGAGGGGCAAGTGCAAAGGCCGTGAGGCATCGATGAACGTGGCTCTGTTTCTGTTTCTTGAATATACCAGTTGGCTGAAGGACGGAGAGCCAGGCAGAGAGGAGCCAGCAGTGAGGCTGGAAAGATAAGCAGTAGCTAGGTCCTGCATAGCCCTGTAGACTGCTCCACCCGCTACTGGAGGTGCCCAATAGCTGGAAGAATCTAACTAGAGGACACATCTTCCTCCCTTGGAGTCCCATAGCACTTTTAGAACCCTCTGCTGGCATCACATGCATACTGTCTCTTATAGCAATGAACGATTCTTTTGTCCACACACCAGATATTCCTTAATTTTCCCTCTGTGCCTGGTGCTATAGGGGAAACCAAGGGGACTCAGGTTGGTCTTTTGCTCTTGAAGAAGTCACAGTCTTATTAGAAGAGGTAAAATAAGTACAAATAATTTCAGTGGAAAATAGAAGGTGGCAAGGGTATAACCACAATTTATAGAGTAATAAGTGCTGACAACTGTCCCAGGCACTGTACATGTGTCACTTTAGTTAATCTCCATGACAACTGTATGAGGTAGAGAGCACTAGGACCATTTTACAGATAAGAAAATCCAAAACTCAGAGAGGTGAAGAAACTTGCCCAAGGTCACACAACAGAGAAGTGGTGAGATTGGGACTTGTATCCAGGTAGGGCTGGCTTTACAGTGGATGCTCTTAAACTGTATGTGGCACTAAGCACCATAAAAGAGATGAAGCTCTCTGGGGATTTCTGGAGGAGAAACCACTTCTAGCCATCTAGAAACATGTGCCCATCATAGCTCCCTTACCTGATTTTAGGGGCCTCATTAGATGCTCTGCTCCGGGATTCATAGCTCCCTTTGCCAGCCTCCCTGGCAGGGGCTGCAAAGCCAAAGACCTGCAGGGCCTGAGGTAGGTGATGTACATGACTATAGCTGGGCCAAGGGCAATGCAATAGGGAATGGTGGGGACTGTAACCAGCCACATAACACAGCAGAATATAACCCTTATTGAAGGGATCAGATGCCACATGGCTCTAGCTGTTTGCTGCTATTCAAGAATGGAGACTCAGTTTGCCAGACCCTCTAAGTTTTCAAGAGAAAGCAGAAATCTAGATTTTTATGTGATTACATAACATCTCCCAAATTTCAAATCTAGGCAAGTAATGCAAACTTCAAAAGGATACTTTGAAGGCAAAAGTATAACATCAAAAAATGATGTTATGAGTTATGGCTTATCAGTGACATATGTAACGAGAAGCAGAGAATAACAAAGCCACAGTGATATGGAACCTTACCATTCAGATTTCTGCCCCAGCAATATTGTCAAAGTCATGGGTCTTTGTGGTGAGTCAGAATAGCTAATTTTGAAAATATTAAAATAAGCAACATTAAAGGTCTTCCAAAAAGAAATAGAAAAGATGGAATCAGGGTTGAGGCTTTTCAGTTACTAAACGAGGAGTGCGTTCTCACCTTCTTGGCGATGCACAGGGTTCGAAGGCCATCTCTTGCATACAAGTCCAGATGCTTCTGGGTCCGGGCTCTGATTTTCCTCACCTTCTTTTCCACATCAGTGTCAGTCACTGTCAAATAGCCATTGTCCCCCATGAGGTCATGTACAAATGCTTAGGGATACCTACTCCTAACACTCTGGAATCTTTAGAGGAGGAACCACCTTACAGCCCACTTCAGAAACACAGGGGAGCTGTCAGGGTGCCCTGGACGGTGATGACTCCAGGAGTCCTTAAATTGTCTGCTCTCTATATCTGATCATCAAAAGCCTGGCTGAGAAAAAGTCCTATTTAAGGAGGGTAGGTGGTCTCAAGTATTGTTCCCAATCACCTGTTTGCAATCAGAATCACCTGGGAACTTCAACAAACACAGATTCCCAGGTCCAGTTGAAGCCCGGCTGAATCAGGGGACCAGAGGTCTGGGTCTCTGCTGATACCTAAGGTATGTTCCACGTAGCCACTGTAGATCCGGGTGACCAACTGTTTGCTAGCTCTTAGACATACTATCCATTACCTTCTCTGTCATCGACTTCAGCCCTTACGTTAGGTTGGGTTCCAAGACAGCTACAGACCTGAATCTCATTGCTAAGTTCTTCACCACATTGGGTTTGCCCAGGTAGGCTTTCTTCCTATATAAGAAATGGTCTTAGAAAAATATTTTTTGCATTTCCTATAAATCTAGTGTGAAAAACATTTCACTGTGTTGCTCAAAGTCCCCTTTATGAAGTCCTATATGTTTCTTTTAGAAGAAATTTATCTTTTTCTCTTGACATTCTAGTACTTTTATCTATCAGATAAGAAGAGGTTTTCAGCCTGGGTTGGCGGGTATGGGGCATGATTGATGCCTCACCACTTCCTTTAAGATGTCACAGACATCACTAACCAATTGTAGCTCTTTGTAAAGCTGAGCTTGGAAAAGCTTCAGGATCTTTCTTTACCAGGGCTGGATGGAGATTTTTAGAGGCCTAAGTAGTAAGCAGTTGTTTTGCACCTCATCCATCTCTCTATATAATGCAAAATGAAAAACACAATTCTTAACAGTAAGATAAGTATAAGGAAGTCCAACAAAGCTCTGATTTTTCCCATGATACTATTCTAAGGCTGTTTTCATGCAATATAAAAGTCCTTTCAAAGATTATTTTCTCATTTTTCAGGAGCTACTGTTTTCCTGATGCCTTAAGCACAGTCTTTGTGCATTTTCTTATTGAGCACTGTCCATAATGTTTTATTTTCAAAGACATCAGATCCTGGGATTAAACCATTTTGCCTTTGACCTGTGTGACTTTACCTTTTTGCCCAGGCTACCAGGAACCTCAGGGTCAAGTTGAATGTTGAAATACTGTAAAAATATTAAACCTGGGGTTATTTTCTCCCTCCTCTTCAAAGGGTTGCTTCTCAATTTCTATAGTAACATTGTGAATGTGTCTTTTATTGGAAGCATCTCTAATCCATTTTGGAATCAGGTGAGGAACAAATGAAAAAACGTCTCCAGGGCAGCTTGGATGGGTGTTGCCCAGGGATAGAGTGCCATGGCTCCCTTGACTCAGAAACACTGAATTCACTTGTCTGCCAGAGTCTGGGGATGAAGAGACCTAATTAGCTCCCTTCCCATTCTAAACACTCATCAATCCCCACGAACCTCTTGGCTCTGATCCACAGCTGATAATGCAGGAGGCACTGGGCTGCCTGGGCAATTCTAAAGCTTGGCTGGAATCTCCTATCCTGGGAGAATCATAGCCCCATAACTGTCTTCTCCTTGTTAGCAATCAGGAAGCGGCTGCACGCTAATTCATGTCGCTCCAAAATTGGATGCTGATATGTAGGGACTTTGGAACATTTTTCTGGCTTGGCACAAGTTTATGAAAATCCATTTGTGGGAGGCTGGGGAAAAGGATAATAAAGAGGGACACCTGAGGCTTCCCAGAGTGAACTGAGCCTGGTGCATGATTCTGACAGCATGGGGAGAGCTCTGAACTGGATTCAGGTTACCTGGGCCTAGGATTGATCATGAGTTAACTGTGCCATCTTTCTTAAGTCACTTCCCTCTCTGGGTGCAGCTGGCTTCTCTCCAAAACTAAAACTTAGCACCACAGTGCCTTCTCTGGTATGTTAATAGATGTCCTGATGAAACAAACAAAAAAAACGTGTATGGACAATCCATGTTTAAATGAGTTTGGAAAACTGGAAACTGGGATAAATAGAGTTAAAGAGGTTTCTCTATTACCAGACTGCCCAAAGTCTTTAACAAGCTAGCGAGCACTATAAATCCCCAGGTTGAGGAGAGGTAGGATGCAGCGTGTTTTAAGGAATTTGCTTTGAGGAGAGATTCTTGTGGGCCTGTGTTCCAATTGGTACCCCCTGGAGTAAGTGACACTGGAACTTGACCTCCTCATTACCATTCCACACTGCCTCTCAAACCACGGAGCCCTGGCGAGGTGGGACTTACTGCAAGCTGGGTCTTCCAGCAGGTCCATGATAACGGAGTCAGCACCCTTGGTGTAGACAACAATTTCACGGGTCAGTGGGTGCCTCACAACCACGGACATTCTCTTCCTGATGGAGTCGAAACCCAGGGTGCAGAGGACGTCAAAGGTAAGGCAGGTACCCTGGGGCAAGCGCACAGTCACCTGCTCGGGCGTCCGGGACACCAGTGTGAAGCTGTAGGCATGGGCGGCATGTACCAGGGCAGCCTCATCAGGGCTCTCGGCCTCGTAACAGAGCTCGGGGCTGGCCAGGCCTAGGGCTGGGGCCTCCAGCACCTCCTCTAAGGAAGTGGCCGACCCAGACCTCAGGATGTCGCCCTGGTCCCATGTGCTGCTCCTGTAGCCACCATCAGTAGAGTAGTCTCCACTGCACACAGACGTGTCATCCCTTTCATCCGAGTCCGAGACCGGTATGTTGGGTAAACTCTCCCCCAGGTCAGCGTCAGAGGGTGCAGTAGACGAGAATGACTGGCTGAGGCTTGAAAGCTTCAACCTCTGGAAGAGCTGCTGAATCTTCTCCAGGGACAGGCCCAGAGCCTTGGTCGAGGGTGGCTCGGTGACCTTGTGGTCCAAAGAGAAAAGAGGAATGTTACTCTCAATGTTTGGAAAAATAGCAAGCCGTCTTATGGCAGAATAGGAAGGTCATTTTGCAATAAGTGAATTATTTGGGGCTTCTGTGATTGTGGGCAACTCTTCTTCTCTCTGTGAGCCTCAGTTTACCCACCTATAACCTGGAGGAGTTAGGCCATTTGTTTCCTTCCAGCCCCGGCATTGTAGGGATTAACAATGCTCATTTTCCTCTATCTTTGGACCATCCATTCTGATCACAGACAAAAGAAAGAAAAGGAGACAAAAGCCAGACCCACAGTGAGGGTTCACATTCCCTGAACGCTTCCCACAGCCTTGTCTGCCGTATCTTTGTGTGCAGCATCTCATTTCATTCTCCCAGCAACTCTAGGGGATACAATCATCATCCAACTTATGGAGGAGGAAACTGAGGCACAGAGAGGTTAAATAAATTGGCTATGCTCACCCAGTGTGTAGGAAGCAGAGCTAGGGCTCAAATCTGGGTCTGCCTGACTCCGGAAATTAGACTCCTGAGCTCCCTACCAGCTAAAGCCTCCCCATTAACTTGAGAATTGAGCTGGATGCTGTCCTTCCCAAAATGGTACTTCTTCTTTTCTCAAAAAAAGAGTTAATTTCTCAGCTAATGCTTCCTGCCTCCCAAAACTCCTTGAAGACTTCTGATAACTTGGTGACTTTTCAGTGGCTGAAGTGGCTTTTCAGGGTAATCTGGAATCTGGAAGTAATAAGGGGAGGCTCTGGCTTGGTGCCTGGGTGAACCTTCTTTTTTCTTGATTTTACAGCCACAAGTGGTAACACCTAATGTTCTCATCAGTCACTCACAAGGGAGCTTGGGTGAGAGTTCGTGGATAAAGACAAATCTATCTTTAATACTGAAAAGTCATTCAAAGTGTAACCTTCCATCAATGGCCATCCAGCTGCATTAGCTCCCAATTGGCAGAACATCATACATACTGTCAATTATTTTCTTAACCCCCATATAAAAGCAGAGACCAGCAGAATATGATATTCTTATGGAGTCATACAGATGGTTCTGCCATGTATTAACCATACAGCCTTCATTAAGTCACTCAAGTTCTCTGAGCCACCGTTTCCTCGCTTGTTAAACCCAAAGACATACTTCACAGGGTTGCTGGGCTCTGAGGATTAAATGAAAATGCAGGTGAAGTGTTTGGAGCCTGGTACGTAGCAAGTGCTCAGTAAATATTAACTCAATATGTACCCAGATAGACACAAAATTTGAAAGCTACACAGAGAGCTCCCTATATGACTTTTTCCATTATATTTAAAAATGGGGAACATAGGCCCATAAAGGATAAGAGCTCTGTTCAAGGTCTCACAGGCATGAAATGAGGACACTGTGGCTAGGGTTCAATGTCTTGTCTCTCGGTTCAGGGCTTCACTGCTCACCCTACCCCTCCTCCCATCCACCCTCCTACCCCCAACCAGCACCGGTTCTCACCCTCTGCCTGGGCTCGGTGGTTGTGGAGACCATGACGGAGTTGCAGATGGTTAGGGCGAGGAAGAAGTCAGCGATGGAGGAGGTGGTGGAGACGGAAGACTTGGCAGGTGTGGTGTCTGACAGGGTCTCCAGCCACAGAGCAGCATCTTGCACCTTGCTCAGTAGGTTTTTATCTGGAGTCACATCTTTTTCCTGGGACAGAAAGGCCTGGGTGAGAGCCCTTCCTGAAGGGACTGGGAAGAAGGCCCCCTCCAGCAGGTGCTTTTCTCAGAAAGGATGATACAGTCTTCCCTGCCAGCTTGTATCCAGCACGCCTCCCCCTCCCACAGGCCTGGTCACAGCAGATTCTTATTTGATTCCTCCCTTTCCTTCAGTCCCACGTGTCCATCAGTTATAGGCTGTGGCAGGTCTTCCCTCTGAGTGTCTCCCTATCATTTAACCCTCATTCCTGATGCTTCCAGCCAGGCTCAGACTCTCTGGCCCTCAATCCTGAATTTCTGCATCAGCCTCTAAACGGATGTTGCTGCCTGTCACATGTTTTCTTTTCAGCCTTCGTATGTTTCACTCGTGCATCGTCCTAAAACACCATTTCCCTCAGGGTACTCTTGAGCTCCATAAACCTTCAGGAGATCTTCATTGTTGGCATGATCAATTCAGGCTGGCATCTAAATTCTTTCACAACTGGCATTTCCACTTTTTATTCCCACCGCTTCTCAACACGGACCATCAGCTCAGCTGGGTGGTCTGTTGGCTGCCTCCTGGATGAATACTTCTATGCCTCTGATCTCACCTTATTTGAAAAGTCCTCTCCTGTCTACCCAAATCCTACCTTGACTTCAATAACCATGAGAAGTCCCACATGTCCATGAGGTCTTAGCCAGCCCACAGTGAGTTTTCTGTCTTCTGAACCACAATAGCAGGTTCTTAACTCAAAATGTGCACCGGAGTTGGGCAGGTAAGGTGAATAATGGAAGTGGGCCAAAGTGCAGATGACGACACCATGGGATGGTGGGGGCTGTGACACCTGGCAGGTCCTATCTCATCTAAAAGGTGGCAACTGCTCTGCTAGCGAAATGCTCCAGTGTTGGTCAAGTTTGCCCAATCTCTTGAGTTTTCAAGAGATGATGTGGGCTGGATCTGACTCATGGGTTTCTAATTTTTCATGTCTTTGTAGAAGTTTCCACTTGTACGATCCCTTTGGAATTCACTACATGTTGACCTATATTTTAAATTTAATTTTCCTTTTTCTACGTTTAATCTCTCTAGAGATGAGGCAAGAGCCTCAAAGACAGAGACTGTGTTTTTCATAAAGTCGTATCTTCTAGAGCTCCAACTATTGCTTTGTTTGAGGCAGAAGTTCAACAAACACCAGCTCTCAATAGTTAGATATGACAAAAGCCATTCTGCAAAGAAGTTTCCACATAAGACCATTTCCATCAGTGTTCAGAAGTCACAGTATAATTAAAGTTTAGAAGAGAGTCAATGGCTGAAAAAGATGGACTGAGGGAATCTTGACTGATTTATGCAGGGTGAAGCCTGAGGGCCAATGAGCTAGCAGGCTTTACAAATAATAACCCAAGTGGAGATTTAAAAAACATCCTCTGGGGAAATAGTCCTCAGACTGTGTCTTCTCTGACTACCAAATGCAGTGACTCCAGAAATCAGACTCTGTCCTCCCCAGGGCTGCTGGCACAGGTGAGAGCCACTGGGGAGGAAACCTGGACACACGGAGCCCAAGGTGCTGGTGCCTGGAGGGATGAGAGCTGGATTTTCCAACAGCAGGGAGATTAAGGGAAACAGGGACTGGAGACGTGGTGGAGCAAACACCCTTCAAAGAGTTCCAGCCTTCATTTGGAGTGGTCTCCAAGATCAACATTCATACCTCCATCTTGTTCATAACATCTTAAGAAGACAATGTCAGACAAAAGTCTATTTATTAAAAGGAAGATGCTAGATGCTAGTAAAACTGCATCAGCTCTGCATTTCCTTTCATTGCCCTGTAAATAATAGTAAACAAATGATCTATACCATGTGGTGCCACTGACTTCAGAAATCTTGGGAAGGGAGCATGCCCCATCTTTTCTTTCTCTCTTTGAGTGCAGTCTTCACAGCAGGACGTCACATTGATGAAACTCTTCCTACTTTTCCAAGCAATGTCATTTATGTGACCTGACTGCGTTCTCACAGTCATAAGCTGAAATGAAACTAGTCCCAACTTAATTGAAACCCAGAGAGATGAGATGACTTGGCCAGTGTCACCCACTGAGTTGGTGTAAAGCCAGAATCAGATGTCAGACGCCCTGATTGCGAGTCTCGGGTTTTCCCTCTCTGTGGTCATGGTAAAGTTGCTATGTTCCCTTATTAATGATCCTCTGCAAACTTCTCTAACAAGATTCCAGGCTCCATCCAGTGCCTGCCATCAGCTTACCAACACCACTCAAGGGACTCTGAGCCCATTTCTCACAATAGTAATGATGGTTCCTATTCATGTAGTGTTTCCTATATTCTGGGGACATCCATTTTCTCAGTGCATGCCCACAGCAACATTATCTGTTGAGAGCTATTATCCTCCCAGTTACTTCTGAATTTTAGGTAAGGAACGGCTGCCCAGGGAGATTAAGTGTCTTGCCTAAGTTCACACAATAAGTGAGAGAGATTCCTTCAGTTGATCCAAGATAGCCTGACCCCAGAATTCATGCTCTTAACCTCCATGCCAGGGTGACTCCCCGATGTGAAGGACATGGCCTTTGACACTTGTTGACACCCCAGTGTCTTCAGTTCTGGCATCCCAAACACAACTGATGGGTTTATATATCTGATCCTTAGGGCTCAGCAGATAGCTCATGAGATTACAAAGGAAATTATGGGAATCTTCCTTTTCAGGAAATAGATTTCATTTTCTGTGGGGTACATGAACGGGATGATTTTAACCCTTACCACAGATACCCAGAGTTGGGAACAAGCTTGGAGGTCATCCAAGGCAAATGCCCTGCTGTCCTGGTGATAAAAGTGAGTGTCAGCGAGGAGGCCAGTGAACCACTCAGGATGCACGTTCAGTTCGGGGCAGAACTAGGGCAGCTTTCACATCACCTGACTCCCAGCCTCTGAGAGCACACTGCTTTGCTCCAAGCCATGCATTATGTATTTCCAAACAGTGACACAGTTAAAATGATTTAATGGTTATTTATTGCATGTCCATTTACCCTCTAGTCTCTAAGTGCCATGAGGGCAGAGAGTGTCTGTGATGTGTCTCCAGTGCCTGGCAGACCTCAGGCACTCAAACCTTTGTTGACTAACTTCTATCTAGGACACCCTGCTACGTCACCACTGATTAGCTCACAAGGTCTCTGTTAAAACTCTTCTTTAGTGTATTTCCACCCAATGATAGAGTGATGAGTTAAAAAAAATCTCTGCAAAGGGCCTGCTTCTCTCTGGCCTTGGCAGCAGGCCCAGCCCGCAGGTGTCAGCGGCAGATGTCAGTTGAGCTTTATCCAGTCACCACTGACTGTTTCCCCGGGCAAGGTTCTGCATGGTTCCCTTGGTCCACTGGTTTCCTGTCTGGTCCATTACCATTTAGAAACTTGGCACTTAGGACACTTAGAGAGAAAGCAGTGCCCCACCCATCTCTGGGCCTTTTGGCTAATCTATTTCTCCAAAGGAAAAGCAATAGAAATTTATGGGGCTACCAGTTGTTGAGATTAGAGCTTTGTGGCAGCTGGTTGGATCTATTGCAGAACACCCAAAGCTCAGGCAAACCCTCTCTGAGGAAGATGATCTCTGACCTCATGCTACTCCCTCAAGGATCCCATCATTATCAATAGATTACATTTGTTGACAACTTTATAGCAAAGTGCTAAGGGCTTTCTTGTACGTCATTTAATCCATCATAACAGCATTGAAATAGCTATCATTCTCCCATTTTAATTATGAGGTGAAGGGGGCCCATTGAAGTTAAGTAACTTGTCTAAGGTCACACAATCAGTAGAAGAGCTGGGTCTTGAATCCAGTTCTGCCTGATGCCAAGACCTGAACTCTTAAACACTATGCCAGCTCTTCCCAGACTTTAACGAGCACATGAATCAACTGGGCATCTTGCTAAAATGCAGATGCTGATTCAGTGGGTCTGGAGTGGGGCCTGAGCATTGACATTTCTACAAGCTCCCCGGTGGCGCTCATGCTGCAGGTCCGAGGACTAGAGTTTGAGTAGCAAGGATCTGTGCTACATGGCTGCCCTGTCACCCCTGCTTCTTTCCTGGCTGGGGTGTGTTCCACAATGAAGGCTGGAAAAGTAGGCTAAGCCCCACTGCATCACTGCCCTCTCAGTTTTAATGATAATGCATTCCAGTTCACACTGGTGACTGTCACTGATTGGGGGCTGCAGTTTGTCACTATAGGAATCCTTGGAACCAGCAGTGAAAGTAAACAGGAACCCTGGTGCCTAGGCCTGGAAAAAGCTCTTCGTGGCACACTTCCGCCTACGTCTCCATCTCCTCCTTGCCTTTCTCTGTCCTGTACTTTTGTTCCAGCTGTTCCTCAGAACCCCAATTCTCCATTTTGCTTGTGTAGATTTTCTCCCACTACAACAACGTGCACTCCTCACCTCTCTGACCAGATAGTCTTTTCCTTGCTCTGGTTCTTTAATTTTGTCTCAAATTCAGCTCAGGTGCTAATCCTTCCAGGCCCCCTGAGGCCTAGTCTGATGTACATGCACCTCTCCTGGGCTCTGAGAGCACTTCAGCACCCATATATCCCAACACTGAGAGCACGGTCCTATAGTCACTGGGTTCTTCTTGCCCCCTCATTGTGTTGTGAGCTCCTAAAATGAGTGAAAATACCCTGTTAGAGTTTATATCCCCAACGCCTAGAACAATATATGTCATATTGTGGGTGCTTACTGAATGTTTGTCGACTGACTGGCTGACAATAAATGAAAGGCTATTTTAAAGAAATGTACACATTGAGAAAACATAGAACTGGCAGAGATGGGGGGAAGCAGACCTTTCTATTTGTTGTTGGTCGTTGTCTAAACTGGTACAATCTCTTGGGAAGTATCAATCAAAATAAAAACTCACACACTCATAATTCAGCAATTCGGCTCTAAGAACGAATATTAGAGAAAAATTCACACATGTATAAACAGATGATGGCTCAACCATCCAACAAATTCTAACAACCATTAAAAAAGATGAGGCAGCTCTCCATTGAATATCTGTCTGTCTACATGTATGAAATATTCCCCCAGATTCGTTAGGTCAAAAAAAGGGCAAAGTCCAAACAGTATGTATGGTATGTTCCTGCTTGCAGTAACGGATGTGCTCAGATGCATACCACACTCGTGTGTTTCTATATGGGTAAAACACCTCTGGGAAGGACACAGGAAACAGCAAATAACGGTTGTCTCTGGGGTGGTGGGGAATAGAGGAGGACGGAAACTTCCTTTCCACCTTTGACCTTTGGCTCCTTTTGACTACTTAACCATGTGGTCATATCACCATTGTGGAAACAAACTTTCTTGGGTTTTGGGGAGCTGGAGGCTGAAATCGTGTTTAGGGCGGTGTTGTTTCTGCCCTGGCTGAGGTTGTGCCCTTGATGATACTGAGTTTGGTTCCAGATCTGGGAGAGCCCAATGTTAGTAAATATTTGCTTCAATAGAAGCACATGGATTATTAAGGTAAGCTTTTCCCAAATGTGATGTCAGTCCCAAAGGAAAAAAGTCAGTGGCCTAGCAAGAAGGGACTTTCCCAGATCTTATAAGACCTCAACCCCGTGTGAACAGAGTCACTGTAGCCGTGTGCACCCACTGGGGACTCTGGAGGCTCAGAGAAACTGAGATAAGCTTTAGCTGTTCCTGCCCTGTGTGTTCACAGCACATCCAAAAAGATTTTGTGTGCTTGGCTAATTGAATCAGGACTCTTATCCAACTTTCCGTGGGAGTGTGTGTAGGTGGACTGTTCCCGCCAGCCTGGAGCAGACCCGAAGGGCTGCACAAATCTTTTCCAAAGAAAGAAAGGAAGACCAAGATGCAGGAAAGCAGGCAGAGGGCCAAAGACACCTTTACTCTTCTCTATGGCATTCTTCCCAGAGGGCGGCAGGGGCCGTGCCCACAGAAGGGAGTGGTGGTGCAGTGTGGAGGGCCTAACCGGCTCCGATGTAAATTACGTGATTAGGAAGACATTCCTTGGTCTGACGATTCTGGAAAACATTTTGCAAGTGGCACTTATAAACAAAGACTCTCTGCTCAAATCTTGGCTGCTTACAGACCAGGGGAAAAAAAGGCATTTCATTTTCCATCTGCCAGTACCCCTAAACACTGGCTCAGAACTCACCACTTTCATAAGTGTATCACCCCACCCTAAAGCCACAGATTTTACAGCAGCCAATTAGGCGACGACAACCAATGCTTCCCTGTTCATTGTAGTAAAAGAAAAGGCCAGTTTTTGTTGCTGATGCTCATTTTACTTTTGGCTTAGAGCAAAGGGCTAAGGAAACCAACACCTGGTTTCTTTCAAATGTGGTAGGGTGCTCCACCACGACCTAGCACCCCGGGGTTCAAGGGCAAGTTCTGGCTGAGCTTACAAAGGGACGGTAAAGAACTGGTGGTGCCAAGAGATTATCAGACCAGATCAGATGCCAGATGGTCAGGTGGAGGAGGAGGTAAGCTCAGAGAGCCTGCCGAGAATGGGTGCGGGTGGGAACCAGAGGGCTCCCTTGGGCTGTTGTAGATGTTCTCTATGGACTAATTCAAGGATCTGCCACTCCAGCCACACACATTCTGCAGGTTAGTGTCAGATCCCGCTAAGAAAGCATAAATCACCCCCTTCAGCCAATACCTCCCAAACTGTAGAAGGTGCTCATTTGAGCCAAATGAAGATCATTTCCTAATGGGGCAACAGTATGCTTAGAGAGGTTCTCAGTCTTGATTGCTCACTAGAATCATCGGAAATAGGAATATGAATGTTCAGGCCCTACCATAGACCAAATATATCAGAATTTGAGGGGAGGGCGCATGACATCGTATTTTACGAAAATTCCCATTTCCCCTCCCATGTCATCAGATACGTGACCACTTGTCCAAGGCAGAGAGCTTTCCTTCAGAAAGATCAGCTAAAACTTCTATGAGCTATCCTTCTGTCTGGAACACTTGACTTTAAGAATTAAATCCTCAAAATAAACTCATGAAGCAGAAAACAATAATGCTTTTAAAGATGGAGACGTTGAGGCTTTCAGCCCAGTAAGTTGACCAAAGTCACGGGGCTAATACGTGGTGGAGCTGAGATGAAAGCCTAGGGCATTTGACTCCAAATGTGCCTAATTCAAAGCTAAAAGGGACCTTTCAGGTCAGCACAAACGTTATGTTTCTTGATTTTCAGAACAGTTGGTGAGAGTTGTAAGTCAAATATTTTCAGGTGGTGAAACAGGGAAGGAAAGAAGTTTGACATGTTGCTTAAGGTTACCCAGCAAGCCAGGAGCAGAGCTGAAACCAGAACCTACGCTTACTGACTCGTAGCCCAGTGCCCTCCCTAGCAAATATCCAGGGATGCTATTGTCCCACTAACCCCAGATTTGCAAGCAATGTGACTGTAGAATGGCATATTTGGCAGTTCATAAAGAGAACCTATCACCATCCTTACGTGCCCAGGCAACAAGAATTGGGTCTTAATCTATGAGTCAATGTCCTTATTGTTCCTGAATGAACTTAGTCAGACCTTGGTTTTGAAAGTGCCAGCCAGGGCAGAATGATGACATCCAGGACCTGGAGATAGCTCACAAGTTTATGTGTCTGTTTCAGTGACCATCAACCAAAGGCCCTGAATAAAAGTTATACCGGCTGGCTGAGGGTTGCAATTTTCCCGGGCTACTGAGATTTGTCAGGTTGAACAGGGGACAGAAAATCTGTGGTTACCAACTGAGATCTACAAAGGAAAGCTCCCTTTTTCTCCCCTTGCATCCTGGGGGAGACATTCTCAGTTAGGTGGGATGCTCGTGGTATCTAGAACAAGAAAGTACCAAAAGACACCAATAGTGAAAGGCCTAGAATCTGCGCCTAATGAGAATTCACTGAATTCATTGTTTAAATATTTAAAGAGCTGGGGGAACAGCATTCCATCCAGAGGGGACAGAATTAAAGAAGAGAAAGACTTGACAGTATGCATGTCCTGTGGTTATCTTACTGGGGAAAATCAAAAAGAAAAAAAAAAAACCAAAAATCTTCCTAGATGCATCTATGGATCATTCCTCCTGTATGTTTATCAGCCTCATATGTCTTAACACATTGTTACTGTTTCATCCCCACTAATGATGCATTTCTGTGAATGGCAATAGCATGAGAGAATGAACTCAACTTTGTACTCATCCAAAGTTAGAGAAGTAACAACCCAGAACAGATAGGCTGACAGAATTTCTTCTTTGTTACAGTTAGAAAACATAGTCCTGGGTTATGAATACTAGGTAGCAATATGGAAAATGTTTTTTTTGTGAGGAAGATTGGCCCTGAGCTAATATTTGTGCCAACCTTCTTCTATTTTATGTGGGATGCTGCCTCAGTGTGGCTTGATAAGTGGTGCTAGGTCTGTGCCCAGGATCCGAACTTGTGAACTCCGGGCTGCCAAAGTGGAGCGTGTGAAGTTAACCACTACACTACTGGGCCAGCCCCTGGAACATGCTTTTGATATCATGTCAGGGTGAAAAAACACCCAGCACCTATAATTTATATGTACTATGACTGAAAAAATGTTAAATATATGTGGTTATTTGTATACTAATGGGGAAATAAAAGACTGGAAGGAAATTCACCAAAAGGATCATTTTGAAAATCTAATTTCTAGTAACGGGATAATAGCACTTCAGGTCCCTCCATTAATATGTGCGTCTTGTTCAAGCTGGCTAGGGTTCCCTCTGACCTTTTCTGTAAGTGCAGAAGACTCCAGATGATGTGTTCCCTAGAGAAAGAGCATGGTGTGGAGGGAAGTGGAACGGGACAGGCGGCAGAAGGCCTTAGTTCTGGCCTTGATTCTAGGGAATGCTGTGTAATCTTGGGGAAGGAACTCAATTTCTTCACCTGCTACCTGGACATTTACTGATGGCTGTCCTCATGGATCAAAGGTGAAGGGACCATACCCAGCAAGCCCTAGACCAAAGTTGCAAAGTGGAATGTCATAGGGGCCAGGCAGGTAACTAAGGGAGTGAAGTGGGCTTGGTATTTTTTTTTAACACTAGACCTGGCTATTTTTATTATTTTTATTTATTTTTTTTTAAAGATTGGCACCTGAGCTAACAACTCATGCCAGTCTTCTTTTTTCTTCTTCTTCCTCTCCCCAAAGCCCCCCAGTACATGGTTGTATATTCTAGCTGTAGGTCCTTCTGGCTCTGCTATGTGGGGCACAGCCCCAGCATGGCCTCATGCCATGTCCACGCCCAGGATCCGAACCGGCAAAACCCTGGGCCACTGAAGCAGAGGGTGTGAACTTAACCACCAGGCCACGGGGCTGGCCCTGAGCTGGGTAATTTTGACATAGATGTTCTTTGCTTCACGATAATTTAGGACTCTTTATCAATGATGATCACATTCTCCCATTTTTCTTGAAATGCATAAGTCTTACAGGCTTATCTTTTGTTTTTCTACTTTGTAGAAACATGAGCATGACAAATATTTCTCTTTCCTTTTAACTGTATTGTCGGAAAAACATGCACAATGAGCAACTGCTGGCCCTCAGCTCAGTGATGGGGATAAACAGAGAGGGAGGGTGGTAGACTGTGAGTAACTGAAGCCTGCACACCCAGTCCAAGTGGCATCAGCTCCTTAATTCAAGCTAATTATTGCCGTGAGGAAATGCTGGCTTAGTGTGGAGAAATTTTCCGATTCCATTTTTTTAAAGATTGGCACCTGAGCTAACAACTGTTGCCAATCTTTTTTTTCTTCCCCGCCCCCCCGGAATCCACCCAGTACATAGCTGTGTATTTTTTAGTTGTGGATCCTTCTAGTTGTGGCATGTGGGACACTGCCTCAGCATGGCCTGACAAGTGGTGCCATATCCATGCCCAGGATCTGAACCAGTGAGACCCTGGACCACTGAGGCGGGGCGTGAGAACTTAACCACTTGGCCATGGGGCCGCCCACTCCAATTCCATTTTTTAAACAGAAGCCAGAAATCTATGTTTGTATGAAATCTTCCAATTTCTAAACACTGAACATTTGAAATTAACAAGAATTTCATATACCCAACAAAACATATGTACGTGGATTACATACAAGACCAAGGGCTGCCATTTTGAGAGTTTTTCAGGGTTCATACAGTCTTTTCTCTTCCATACCCTAGAGCCCTCTCCCATCTCTCCCACACAGAGGCCACTAGCAATTCAAAGAGGAAAAGGCATGGACTTACTATGGAGCTGCTGAAGGCCACAGGAGACAGCGAGCTTTCACAGCGCCCCATGGACCTTTGTCGGGAGTGTCCTTGTATGGGTACCCGGGCACTGTGGCACCTCCTCAGAGGCTGGGCCCCTCTCTGGCTTCTCATTGTTGCCGGGCCATGGGCCCATCTGGCTGGGACGGTCAGGCAGCGGTATTGGGTCCACTCTTCATTGTCTGAGTCCAGCTCCTTTGGGGTCTCCAGTCGCTTGGCTGTGAGAAAGGAGTTCTGTTATTGCACCAGCCATATGTTGGCCAGGTCACAGTTGGGGAGATGCCAGACTTTAGGGTGAGAAGAGCATTGTGCTGCTCTGGAAAATAGGCAGGGGGCTGCCCTGACTGGAGGAAGAAGGGTGCAACTGAGCCACACAGTTTCAAATCCTTGCTCTGCCACCTCCTAGCTGCGTGATTTTGAGCTTTGACTAAACCCGTGCCTTTATTTCCTCAATTAGGGATTTTAAAAAAGTACCTAACTCCCAGGGTTGTTTTGAAGACTTAATGATATGTTACAGTGACTAACATACTCTAAGCACTAGTAATGGCAGCTGTGATTATTGGTAAAAAGAGGTTAGAAGCTCCCATGTAAATGGTTACCTCGGTGGCAAAGGGGATCGGGCTGCCTACAATATCTCCTCCTTCATTTTCTCCATTCCTCCCACTCCAAAGAATGAATGCTGTTCTCTTGAGAATTTCTCCTCTTAGTGTGTGTGTGTGTGTGTGTGTGTGTGTGTGTGTGTGTATGGAAGTCCATGCAAGATGACAGTCCAGGCATTTTACAGCCATATTTCCTAAGTCAAAGCTTTGCCTCAGTGAAAACCCAAGAGATCAGTTAGCATGGAAAGCATTTCCTGGATGTATCGAATCTGACCATACGCCTAGACATAGGCCTGTCCTGACATGTCAGGTAACGTGACCTCAGAAATTCTCAAAACTTGGCTGTATGACTGCCACATAATTGGGACACATCCCCAGTCCATTTCTGACAGACAAAAATCCTGTGTATGAATGGCACTAGATAAAGATTGACCGGAGGGCGACTACAAAGGAGATCACTGATAGCCTTTGTGAACAAATGGAAGTGTACAGGTGATAAGAATAGCACTGATGTGTGACAAGGAAGCCCACGGGGATCCAGGGAGCAGCTTGCCACAGAGCCACATGGCATCTGTGGGGAGCCTGGATAATGTCTTTTATCGCTATTTTCTTAGGAGAGAGTGGGCGATTCCTTTAGCAAGAGCCATAGGAGCCCTTGAAAGGCCTCGCACCATTTTCTTGGTGAGAATACTCGCTGCCCATGATGGTACAACGCCGGAACACCATCTTGTTCTCGGTCAGCGTCCCTGTCTTGTCGGAGAAGATGTACTGGATCTGGCCCAGGTCCTCAGTGATGTTGAGGGCTCGACACTGAATGGCCAAATCGGTCTCTTCGTCGTACAGATCAAGGTCATTGTGTAGGAACCAGACTTGCCCGAGCTTCACCAGCTCAATGGACACGTACAGGGAGACCGGGATCAGCACCTGCAGGGAGAGAATGATTCCCACTGTCTCAGAAACCAGGCCAGTGCCCTGCCTCAGCACCCTTGCTAGTGGGTAGCAAAGGCATTTACGGAAAACGGAGGTCAGCTCACGTGATGGACTTTCTTTGAGAAACTAAAGGTCAATGACTTCATGCCTCCCTTGGAAGTTTTAGGGGAATCTGAAGAAGAGATGCGCCTTCTTCAACCAGGGATGTCTTGTCTGAGGCAGGCACTCACTACTGGTTGTCTAATGACCGAGCGGGGAGGGGGTGGGAACTCTGGTGCCCCTGGCCAGAGTCTTCTGACCCCTTGGATCTGTCTCTCTGCTGCCGAGGGCTGCCGCTCACTTTTGCAGGTGTTCAGACCCATTATTGATTACTGTTCATGAATTTGAGACCTAATATCTATCAAGGGCTTGCTGTGTGTCAGATGCTGTGCTAGGTGCTGGAAATGGCAGTGAACAGAACAAAATTCCTGGCCTTGAACACCTCACATTCTAGTAAACAAACAAACAAATACATATTGGTTGGTGGTAAGTCTCATGAAGAAGGTAAGGAAAAGTGAAGAGGGTAGAGGGTGATGGCTGCTGGGGACTTGTTCATAAACCACGACCTTTGAGCAGAGACCTGCAGAAATGAGGGTGTGAGGTTATCTGTGGCAGGAGGAGTGGGCAGGCGTCTGGGGGTAAGTGTCAGGAGGCCTCGGACGTGAAGGAGCAGGAGACAAGGCCAGGGAGGGAGTCAGGGGCCAGGTCACTTAGGGCCTCGTTGGCTGCGGATTTTACTTCGAGCACATGTGAAACCATCAGAGCGCTCTGTGCAGAGCTGAGTAGGATCTGACTCGCATATGAAAAGGATTACTCTGCTGAATGAATGAATGAACTAACGACAGAAAAAGCTTCACCAGTAAGAGGACAATGAAACACTCTCAAATACTACAAGAAATAGAATGTAGATGGAGCTTCATCAAAACAAAACTACGACTTCCCTCATCTTTTCCTAGATTGTGATTTCTTAGGCTGAAGATTTTTTTATTCATCACTTTATCCCTTACAGCCTCTCTCCTGTAGGTGCTCTATGTTTTGTTTTTTTCTCCCATGTAGGGCCAGTTCTGTTCTTCTGCATCTCAATCTGTCAAATGCTAAAACATTAACCCGTGGTTTCTTTCTCTCAATGCTTGGGGCTTGAGAGCTCTTGGTAGTTCTCTGTGCTGCTTTTTCTTCTTTTGTTCCCAGGTCATGAGGGTTTTACTTGTTCTGTGGCACAATGGATCACTGCTGTAATCATACTCTTAAATAGGAAAGCCTGATCAATATCTTCCTTTGCTATTTTCCGGGGATAGGGTCCCCTCCTCAAGGCAAGGTTGGTCCTGACATTACCCCAAATGTGAATGCTTTCAAAGACCCACAGGAAAGCAAAGCAGTGAACATTTCCCCATCTCAGTCCAGTTAGTTCTTTCTTGGGGCCAGCACTGATTTTTCTTTATTACACAAAGTTGTATGGGTATTGGCCACAGGTCTTCTTGAGCCCCTAGGTAGGGAGGGTTTCCTACCTGGAGCAGGATGATCATCGTGAGGAACATGTAGAAGCCCCCAAGAGCAAGGGGAACGAAGCTGCCATCGGCATCTGGCACGTCGAAGGGAGGGTGTTCTCTAAAGGTCCCATTCCAGAGGCCGTGACCTGAGAGGAGGCAAAGTCAGGATGAGGCAGAATCTCCACTTAGTCCTAAAGTCGGTCAGTTACATCAGCCCTTGGCCTATTCCCTGAAATGAGTGTACTCTGGAGGAGCCCATCCTTACTCTATACAACACAGTTCTGTGTGCGCGCGTGTGTGTGTGTGTATTCATTTAGCTCTGAAGTGGTCCTTCATATACCCTACATTTCAATCTCTTGATAGGCATTAATTCTGTCCTTCCAGAAAAGACTAGCATGTGGTCTGCTCACATTTTGATGAAGTTCTGTTATACAGGGATTCGAAAGAGAGAAAGGGACATGAGTTCTTTTCAGCTGTGTGGTAGAAAGTGCATGGCTGGGGAGTCTTGGCAGACTTGTATGCTAGTCCCACTTCTTCCCACATGCACGTACTCATCCATCCATCTACTCATCCATCCACATACCTGATACATCCATCCATGCATCTCTCTGTTCATCCACTCCTCCCTGCCTGTCTCTATTCAAGAAGGAATCCATCCTAGTTCTTGTCCTTGAGGAGTTCCCTACCAAGTCAGGGAGCCAGATGTAAAGGGATAAATCCCATACAGTGTGAGAGATGCTACACTACAGTCTTGAATGCTATGAGAGCCCACAGTAACAGCACCAGATGTAGACAGAATCCTATCTTTTCTTTCCTGCAAATGGGGATAACAACACTCATCATCTGTGGATTAATAAGATGAAGTACATCCACAGAGCTTTCTGAATCTCAGCATCCTCATCTGTTAATTTGTAATAATACCTTCACCATAGGGATATTGTGAAAATAGAATAATCTAACATGCATAATGCTCTCAGCATCAGGGTGGGATGCATAGGGAATCAAAGGCATAGGGAATGCTGCCCTGCCCCCACGATGCTGCTTTGCCCAGGAGGTTGGGCCAAATGCCATCACACGTGGTAGAAGAAAGGAGACTTACAGACATGAGGTTATTGAAGGTAATAGTATAGAGCAAATGACTAAGGGCCGGTACATGGTGTGAAGTAAGGGCCACTGGCCTTCAGAGGAACTAGAGACCATGAGAGCAGCCCCATGGAGGAGGAGGCCTTGAGGGGTCCTGGAGCCGGGGTGGGTGTTGGGTGAACAGAAAGGCCAGGGGAGGGCATCCTGGGCAAAGAAAAAAGAAATACCACTTTTACACAGTTGAAGTAAACACGTGATAAAGAACCCTGGAATGGCGCTCACTTGAGAGTTTCACCTCCTGCAGGTGTGCTTTAGTTAGAAGCCCACAGAGACCCGTCACTGTGAATGAGGCACCATTCTCAGAAAGAATAGAATTCCGCCCCCTCCATTTCTTTCTCCAATTATTTATCATTTTAGGCAATCTACCAAGCTGATTCTGGTTTGTCTGTGCCTTATCTCACTGTGGGACCTTTTAATCATTAACTTCCTTTCTCTGGAGACACAGTGAGATGATCTCAAATGCCCTTTCCAGATCGGACAGTCCCTGAAAAAGCTGTCTCGAAGTAGAGGTAACAGTCCCTGCAGTGTCTAGAAGGGCCCGGAGGTGGCCACACAGAGGGCAGTTTTCTTGTTTTTCTGCTTTCCTCTGCTCCAGGGGCTCCCCTTCCAGCTGTGAGCCGCCCCCACGTGGAGTGCTCTTAGACACATCTGGGATGTGTGTTAATTAAAAACTCCAGGCCACCCAGAAGACTAAATCCCACCATCGTCACTGTGGTCACACGATTCTCTCTGGGCCCTTGGAAGGTCTTAGCCTTTCAGACACTATCTTGTAAAAACACCACCGCTGCTCATTGGTTTGAGATCAGCAGGTGGTTCTGGACTCAGCACATGAGTTCTTCCTCTTAATCTTCCCTGGTCCTTTTTGGAGTCTCCTTTAGGGTCCTGAGAACCACCCTTAGAGTTCAGCCATAGAGGGGAGAGCAGGTAAGAGTGAGGCTCCCTCTTTGCCTACACTCTGAGGAGCAGCTCGAATGGCTCACATCCTGGCGCCTCTACCTTCCCAGCTCCCCACACTCAGCAGCTGTAGATCTCGGTCACAGCCTGGTTCTCCTCATGTCTTCATTCTCCGTCTTGCTGTTGCCACACCAAACAGCCAACTGCTCTTTGCATAAAATGATTCTCCTTCCTATGTCTGTGCTTTGCCTGCCCTGTCCCTGGGGCTAAGAGTGACCTCTCTATTTCTTTTCACAGCTGCGTGCCCCATCCACCTGCCTCTTTTGGTGTGTGCCTACTGCATTTGGTGATCAGCTCTAGCAGCTACCTCTTCAAGGAAGACTTCCTTCCTTGATGCTCTCACAATGCCTGTAGTAGGATGAACAATGGCCCCCTAAGATGCCCACATCCTAATTCCTGGGCCCTGAGAATATGCTATCTTATATGGCAAAATAGAAGATAACGTATCTTTGCAGATGTGGTTGAGTCAAGGATCTTGTGACGGGGAATAGTAACCCGGATTATCCAGGTGGGCCCAATGATGTAATTATAAGTGTCCTTATAAAATGGAGGCAGAGGGAGAAACTATGAGAAAAGGAGAAGGAAACATGAGCAGAGGTTGGAGTAATGCACTTTGAAGATGGAGGAAGGCGCTCCTAGAAATTCAAAAAGACAAGGGACAAGTTCTCCCTTCAGAGCCTTCAGAAGGAGCGGCCCTGCCAACACCTTGATCTGAATCCAGTGAAATTGATTTTGGACTTCTGAACTCCAGAGCTGTAACAGAATAAACTAGCGCTGTTTTAAACCACTACATATGTGTTAACTTTTTATGGCAGCAATAGGAAACTATTGCTATAGGAAACTAAGACTAACACAGGTCTCATGTGCAGCCCTCACTGACTGATTCCGACACTGTTCCTGTTTCTGTTCAGGTGTTGGACTCCTCCCTGCTAGACGATGAGCCCTTTGAGGACCAGTCCTCAGACTGACTCATCTTGCTATCTTCTCACGCCAAGAGAGTGCCTGGGTTCAGGAAGTATTTCTTGGACAAATAAATGATAGGTGATATTCCTAATATTTAGAGTATTTAATACGTTCAAGAAATTTTCACATGCATTTTTATTTCATTGGCATTTTCTTAAAGTACAGGCATACCTCGTTTTATTGCACTTTACTTTATTGCACTTTACATATATTGCGTTTTTTACAAACTGAAGGTTTGTGGCAACCCTCTGTTGAGTAAGTCTATTGGCGCCATTTTTCCAACAGCATTTGCTCACTTCATGTCTCTGTGGCACATTTTGGTAATTCTTGCAATATTTCAAACTTTTTCATTTATTGTATTTGTGATCTGTGATCAGTGATCTTCGATGTTACTATTGTAATTGTTTTGGGGCACCACAAACTGTGCCCATATAAGATGGCAAACTTAACCGATAAATGTGTGTGTTCTGACTGCTTCACCATCTCTTGTTCCCCTTTCTCTCTCCCTCTCTTGGGGCCTCTGTATTCCCTGAGACACAACAATAGTGAAATTAGGCCAATTAATAACCCTACAATTTCCTTAGCCAAAGCCTAATCCAGAGCGAGACCCTAGCTCTCCTCAATGCTCTGAAGGCTGAGAGAGGTGAGGAAGCTGCGGAAGAAAAGTTTGAAGCTAGCAGAGGTTGGTTCCTGTGGTTTAAGGACAGAAGCCATCTCCATAACATCAAAGTATCAGGCGAAGCAGCAAGTGCGGGTATAGAAGCTGCAGCAAGTTCTCCAGAAGATCTAGCTAAGACAATTAATGAAGGTGGCTATGCTAAACCACAGATTCCAATGTAAACAAAACAGCCTGCTATTGGAGGAAGATGCCACCTAGGACTTTCATAGCCGGAGAGGAGAAGTCAATGCCTGACTTCAAGGCACAGGCTGACTCTCTTGGTAGGGATTAATGCAACTAGTGACTTTAAGTTGAAGCCAATGCTCATTTACCATTTCATAAATCCTAGGCCTTAAGAATTATATTAAATCTACTCTGCCTGTGCTCTAGAAATAGAACAACAAGCCTTGATGACAGCACATCTGTTCACAATATGGTTACTAAATATTTCAAGCCCACTGTTGAGACCTACTGCTCAGAAAAAAAGGTTCCTTTCAAAATATTACTGCTCACTGACAATGCACCTGGCCACCCAAGAGCCCTGAAGGAGATGCACAACAAGATTAACGTTGTTTTCACGCCTGCTGACACAACATCCATTCTGCAGCCCGTGGATCAAGGAGTCATTTTGACTTTCAAGTCTTATTATTTAAGAAATACAAGGCTTTGCAAGGCTATGGCTGCCATAGATAGTAATTCCTCTGATGGATCTGGGCAAAATAAATCGAAAACTTTCTGGAAAGGATTCACCATTCTAGATGCCGTTAAGAACATTTGTGACTCATGGGAAGAGGTCAAAATATCAACATGAACGGGAGTTGGGAAGAAGTTGATCCCAACCCTCATGGATGACTTTGAGGGGTTTGAGACTTCAGCGGAGGAAGGAACTGCAGATGTGGAAAGGGCAAGAGAACTAGAATTGGAAGTGGAGTCTGAAGATGTGACTGAATTGCTGCAATCTCATGATAAAACTTTCATAGACGAAGAGTTGCTTCCTAGGGATGAGCGAAGAAAGTGGTTTCTTGAGATGGAATGTATTCCTGGTGAAGATGCTGTGAAGATTGTTGAAATGACAACAAAGGACTTAGAACAGTACATAGACTTAGTTGATAAAGCATGGCAGGGGTTGAGAGGATTGACTCCAGTTTTGAAAGTTCTCCTGTGGGTAAAATGCTATCAACAGCATCGCATGCTACAGAGAAACTGTTCCTGAAAAGAAGAGTCAGTTGATTGTGGCAAACATCATTGTTGTCTTATTTTAAGAAATTGCCCCAGCCACCCCAGCCTTCAGCAACCACCTCCCTGATCAGTCAGCAACCATCAACATCGACGCAAGACCATCCACAAGCAAAAAGATTACGACTTGCTGAAGGCTCGGATGATGGTTAGCATTTTTTAGCAGTATTTTTTAATTAAGGTATGTACCTTGTTTTTTTAAGACATAATGCCAATGTACACTTAATAGACTACAGTTCAGTGTAAACATAACTTTTATATACCCTGGGATCCCAAAAAATTTATGTGACTCACTTTATTGTGATATTCGCTCTATTGCAGTGATCAGGAACCGAACCCCCAATAGCTCCAAGGTAGACCTGTACAGGGTAGGCTTTATTTTTAATTAATTCTACTTTATAGATGAGGAAGCCAAGGCTCAGAGAGTTGAAGCAACTTGCCTAAAGAAACAAGATTACTATGGTGTTGTTCTTTCCAGAACATTCCATACCTATAGCTCCAATGAGGCACATGAGGAAGAGGAGCCCGATACAGAAGAAGATGTTGATGTTCATGCGCCGCTCGATCTTGCTGCGTTTGTACCGCGGGCCGCTGTTGTTCAGCATGGCTTTCGTCTCATGGCCTTTGAGAGAAAATGTAGTAATCAGTCCTCGGCGCCTGTTTGCCTCTGGCCTGGAAGACACCCTCTGCTCTTCTTGCAGGAGCTTACGAGAAAAGAGAGGCTTCGCTCTCTAACCTGAATCTGTCCTGCCACAGGGAGGTTGCCGAGAACAGCTGTAGAGGCCTCACACAATTTGTCAGCAGGTCTTTATTGGGCATCCCCTACACGCCAGGCACTGTGGTGGGCACTGACGGAGTGACCATGCACAGGCTGTGCACTGCACCATTCTAGAGGTAGCCCTCGTTTTGTAGTTGTCATAGATTTGCAAGTTTATTATGACACATTTCTGGCAAGTGACAGTAAGCTGTCTTGAGGAAGAGCAATCTTTCTCTAATTTGCACAAAGGTGCTGTTATGGGCTAGTGGTGGAATACAGTGTCAAGACAGATGACTCACATTCTGGTGAGAATACACAAGGAAACAAATAAAGAAGATAATTACAGTTAGTAAGAAGTCTCATGAAATAAACAATAAACAAGGGGCTAATAAATAAGAAACGATGTTGGAAAGCATGGTCTTGGAAGGCTTCTCAGAGGAGATGACATTTAAGGGAGACCTGAAGGGAGAGAGAAGAGTTGGGAGAGAAGGGTTTTAGGCTGGGGGAACAGTACATGCCAAGGCCCTGGGGAAGGACAGTGTTTGAGGCCAGTAGTTTTCACACTTGTTTCTTTGCCTAAGGTGGTGTTGTTGCTTGTGCAAGAGTTGTAGGTGCCAGAAGCCTCCACTCAGCACTCCCCCTGAGGAGCTCCACTCCTATCTTGGAGTTTTGCACAAAATTCTGTTCAAAGAAAATGTGAAAACTACCAATCTCACACAGTCACTCGTTTTTCCAGTTGGAAAGACTGAGGACCAAAGAGTACAAGGGACCTGCCCAAAGCAAAAGAATAAATTAACACCAGAGCCACGGTGAGAACCCAGGATTCTGACTCCCCGTCTATTTCTCCCTCCAGCAACTGGGGTACCCAAGCCACACAGCTCAGAGCTAAGAGTCAGGCTGAGACTCTGTCTTCAGAGCCTGTCCTTCGGGCTGTTAAATTGTAACTACCACGCTATACTTCTCAGCAGTCAGATTAGAAAATACCAGTCTCACATTTTCTTTGCAAAATTAAAGAAAACCAATACAGTAGCGCCAGCAGTGAATGGCTTTAATGCTGTTTAGCTGGTTGCCTTGTGGATTTAAAGTGGTAACAAAACAGTAGGAGTGAGCAACTCTAGGCTTCTTAAATTAGACTCAAGTCGCTGCAGTTGTGGGCTGTGGGGTTTCCGCAGCACTGTGAGCACCGGGCGGCAGCATGGTGGCCTTCCCGCCTGCCCCAGTCTCACCCCATATAAGGGGTCCTGGTACTACACTCTTCACGCCCTGCTCACCTTCTGAGACCCGTGTGTTCTTTTGGTAAGAGTTGGGCTCAAGGGTGAGGTGGTGTAGTGTAGTGCTTAGAATATGGGCTCCAGGCAGAGCTTGGCTCCATAGATACTTGACCTTGGGTTACAGAAATTAATCTTATGAGACAAGTGACCTTGGGTGAATTAAGCACTTTGTACCTCAATTCCTCATCTGCAAACAGGACATAATGGTTATGTGTGTGTTTGGGGTGGGAGAATGAGTTAACACACACAAAGTACCTAAATTACTTCCTTGTACGCAGTAGGAACTCAATAAATGTCTGCTGTGAGGAACACATACTTTCATGCTGGATTTCTTCCTTCTGGAAGGCTCAACTTGGCCTTTTTGGGCCTTGGACTCTGAGGCGTTCCTATTTTGTCCATCCATGTTATCAGGGCAGAGAATGTGACTCTAGACCAGTTGTTCTCAACCTGGGGGATTTTACTCCCCAGGGGATATTTGGCAATGTGTCAAGAAATTTTTGATTGTCACATCTTGGGAGGTAGTGTTAGTGGTATCTAGTGGGTAGAGACCAGGAGCGCTGCTAAACATCCTACAGGACAGCCCCCTACCACAAAGAACAATCTGGACCAAAATGCCAATAGTGCCAACGTTGAGAACTCCTGCTCTAGATAATAACACTAAAAACAATTAGTACCATTTTTGCTCACACTTTTTGAGAGCCAGATACATGCCAGGCATTGTGTTAAGCCCTTTTCACAGATAATCTCATGTGAATCATCCCACTGGATTGAAAGTGTAACCAATATCCCCAGGAACATGCAGCCAGGAGGGGATTTCCCCCCAGGCAGCCTGACTCCTCAGAGCCATGATTAACTCTCTCTCCCATTCTACCCCTCCTACACCTGTCCCGTCACCCCCTGAGTTTTGCTTCTGATCAGGCAGAGAAGCAAACTTCAAGCCTGTGTGGGTTTTTGGTGCAGCAGGGATTGCTGCAGGCAGAGTTCATCCTCAGTGCGTCTACCAGATGGCAGTGAACTCCATTGCCAAAGACGCTTGAAAGTCGTCACCTGAACTGACAACCCCCCTCCAGCAAACCAGCGAAAGGAGGTTCCATGGTGACACTATTTTTTTTAACAATCTATTTTTCTTTGACAGTCCCAAAAAGTGCGTCTTAGGGTAGATTGATATTTAAATGCTCTTCCATGTCCATCAAAGTGGGGTTCTACAACAAATCAAACAAAATAACAAAAGAGCAAAATATTTCAAGATGTCCCAGTGAGTGGAAGACCCAGGGAAATACACTCTGGAGTTTTCCAGTGAAGGCAGATGCTCCAGGGAGACTCTCTTTCCTCTCCAGAGGGAGAAGTCTATGGTTGTTGACGTAACAACACATATCTGTTGAGTACCAACTGAGGGCTGGGCGCCAGGTACTGGGGATACAGCAGTCCCAAGACTGCCCTCTAAGACTTTGGATTCCATCATGAGAAGAGCTGCTATCTTTTTTTCATTGGAAAGCAAAATCAAAGTGGGAAAGAGAGACAGACAACCCTAAAATAAATAAAGATAATGATAAATACATAACTGCAAAAGCAACCACTAAAACCCACTGAGCCCTCACTTGCTAGACACAGTTCTGGTGCTTTTCATTCATTGGGGCCTTTGATCCTCACGAGCGCTCTATGAGGAAGACACAGATATTCTTCTCATTGCAGAGATGAGAAAAATTGAGGCACAATTTTCACAAAAAGGTGAAATTGTTAGGTTTGGAGAGGTTATTCTTCAGGCTTAAGAAGACATTCTTCATCCTGCCTATAGTTAGCGTCACAAACCCAGGAGAGGCGAATGAGTGTGATCCCGCTCCCTGTCTTGTTCAGATGAGTCATGTCATCTTGGAGTGTAATCACGTTTCCTAGGGACCACGGGAGGCAAGGGACTCCCAGTCTCAGTTTGCTTAGCTGAGAAATGGGAAGTTACATGACTCTACCCTCTTAGAACTGTTGTGAGTTCCCACTGACCAAAGACGGATTTGCAGGAGGGGAGGGAGGAGGGAAGATAAAGGGAAGGGACAAAATAAGCTGTTCGGGATCAATGACCTGCATAGATGACAATGCCAACAGCCACCTCGGTGTTTCTGATGGTGCAGCCTCGAAGCAGAAGACTCTCACTGCCAAAGCCGGTCCTGGTCTGGTCAGGATGCTCCCTGGGGATGAGGAAAGACAGGGAGTGGTTTGATGGCCTCTCCATGCTGTCAGAGGTGAGCGTCACACAACTAGAAGTAGTGAATGAACACCATCCTTCCCCTCCCTCTTTCTCAGAAGAGGGATGTTAACTTGGAATCTAACCTTCATGTTCAAGTGCAACTCTTCATTTCTCCTGGGAGGCCTGGAGGTAGCTGGACCATAAGAAGGGAGTTATCCATCCATAAGGAAATCATCATTCACCCACCCAAAGGCAGAGCTCTGCTGAAAAAGCCTTGGCTTCAATTTTCACACTCAATAAATGGTTTTAGGGGCCAAGTGTGGGGGAACTGGCTTTTGGCCCTGCAATGACTGGCACTGAGTCCTCTTAGGCTGTGTTCATATGCTCATTCCACCTAGCTGCTGGGACCAGAACCACACAAGCTGAATGTCCAGGTCCGTGGAAGATGCCAGGCAGCCCTGCCTCTTATACCTCGAGATGAGTGAGGAGGGGCAGCTCGCAGGCCTCTCTCGTCAGAGCTGCATCTTTCACTGGGTCTCTCCCTGAACTAGACTCCTCTTGCTCCATCTCTTGTGAAATACACAGACCTCACAGGAGGTGGACAGTGGCCCTCTGTGCAATGTCCTGGGAGGCAGCTTCTTAAAGCGGAGAGGTTTTCCCCTTCTCTAGTCTCAGGGAGCAATGGAGTTTTCCACCTCGCACTAGAAACTTCTGAGTCCAATCAGCACCAGTCATTCCCTGGGGTCTGGCCCTTACTCTATCCTATGCCTTTCCTTCCAGATTTTCAGGAAGTTTAAATATAACTTCCCCACAGCATTGGGGAGAACAGAAAAATGATAGTCTCTTTCTAGGTCTTTAACATTTCATTTCTCTAGGTTGCTTATAAGTTTTTCCTGTGAATTAACTCAATTGAGCCTCATGACAACCTGATGAGACAGGTCATGTTATCATATCCACTTTATAGATGGGGAAACTGAGGCAAGTCCATAGAGCTAGTAAGTGGCAGAACGGGGATTGAAACCCAGGAAGTCTGGCTCCAGAGCATTATATTGCCACTCATTGTGCCTTTTAATATCACTTATTCCTTACCGTGTTTATAAACTATATTTACTCATCTTATTTGACTCGTCATAGCTCTGGGAAGTTAGCAGGGTGATCATCTTCTGGTGAAAAAGCTGAAGCTCAGAGAGGGTGAGAGGCTTTTCCAAGGCCACACAGTTAGTACACGGGACATCCTAGGACTCGGGAACCCAGGCCACAGACACCAACTCTCATGCGGTTTTCACTGTGCTGGGGTTCCCTAAGTAGCACCCTGTTAACTTACTGACCAGTCACTCTATTTGCACTTCTTCTGACTCTAATGAGAAGATTTGGTGCGAGTATATCATCAACCCTTTTCCAGCACTTACTTATCTTACTTTCCAACACAGAGGCAGCTTTGGCAAGTTGGAGTCAACAGTTAGAATATAATGATAATCGTTGTGGTCTCATTAATTTTACCACCTTCTATGTATAGCAAGTGATAGTGGTTTCCCATATGACCAGGGATATAAATTTTCCTTTCGAAATAAATTAAGAAAAAAATAAGTCAAAAATTTGGTAAAGTTTAGATGTTTTATGAATGTGACACAAACCATAAGGATGGTCCAAGAATGGCTGAAGCTTAGGCTCCACCTCTCTTGATCGAGGAGGGGCTGGCTCTGGACAGAATCTTGAATAAGTCACTATCGGTAGCTAGTGGTTTAAGGAACATTTTTATGATGCTCTGAGGTGATACCATATGACAGTGGCTTCTACTTCTCCTAGTGGTAAAGTTCCTTTTTTAATGGATGGTAGAAAAGGATTATCTATCTCCGGGCTGCTCAGCGTTTCTCAACCTTGACATTATTGACCTTTTGGGTGGGGTCATTCTCTGTCGTGGGGGCTGTCCTGCACGTTGTAGGATGTTTAGTAGCATCCCCAGCCTCTACTTGCTAGATACCGGCAGCACCCTTCCCAGGTGTGACAACCAAAAACATCTCCAGACGTTGCCATAGGTCCCCTGGTGGTGGGGGAGGGCTTGCGAACCCACTGCTTTATAGAGATCTTATTGTTTAAAAGTTGCATTTTCCCGTCTGACACTCCTAATCTTCTAATAGAGCATTAAAAGCTGTTCATTTTCTAGCCAGCCTGGGCAGTCACAGGAGAACTCCTAAATGAAGGGGACCCAAAGAAGCTTCTGGGAACCTGGAGGCATCAGACCTGTGGTTTGCTCAGGAAGAGAGCGCACACCATCTGAGGGTGCTGGGCCCGAGGATGTTCTCAGAGCCTGATGCCGACGCAGGACCACAGAGGAGAATTCCCCATCATCCCATGGGTTGGCTACTGGGCTGACCAACAGGACTTTTTAGGGCTCATTCATGAGGCTCGGGCAGGTTGGGGGTGAAGACGGGTCTCTAGGGGCAGCACCCAGGAAGAGGAGGTGCTGGGGTTTGGGTGCAGCTGGGAAAGTTCTGAGATGGGGGGACAGACCCAGGCTGAAAACTGAGAAAGGCTGGCTGCTGGCCTGAGCTGTTTGGGGGACGGAGGATCCAAACAGGAACCCAGCAAGAAGGATGTTCTCTAAGAGGAAAGAGAATGGCTCCAGGCATGGGTGACTGGGGATGACCCAGATCCCAAACCTCGGGCATGAGGGGTGGACTCCTTGCCGGGCAGGTGGCCAGCTCTACCTTGTCAGATGCCTGCAAGGAATCTTCCTCTTCCCCCAGAGCCCTTCTCTGCCCGTCTCCACCTGCTCTCTCTATGCATTTTACAAGTAATTGAGTTTCAAAGCTGCTATTTCTCTTGTATTGTTCATATCCTTTGCCGTCTCTATCACTCCTCATGACATCGCACACAGCCTGAGAAAATGTGGGCGGAGGGAAAGCATCGACATCTGCCTCCTAAGAGGCCTTCTTAAGCCTCATTCCAGCCCCTCTGGGTAGAGAAGTCGCCATAACATGGCTGAGTTCTGCAATGCACGACAACAGAAAATACATGAGTTGGAATGAAAAGACCTGGATTTAAGCCCTGGCTTTGTCTTGAACCTGCTGTGTGCCTTTGGGTGAATCTTGAAAAGTCTTAGATGATCAGACTCCCTATCTGAAAAATGAGGATCATAATACTCACTTTCCTGGCTTGTGTGGATGAAATGAGATGATGTTCTGTGAAAGTACTCTAAAAACCGTTAAAGCTCTAAGGGCATTTATTCACATCTGTTAGCATTGCTCTTTTTTGGTCTTTCTTGCAATAAGACTGGTCATCTGATGTGGGAGCAGAATTACAGTAAAACTCTCAGAACCAAAGCTGAGGAATAAGAATAACAATGATTACAACAGCAGTAGCCACCATTAACTGAGTATTTACTCTGTGCCATTTGCTGTGCTAAGGGCTTTGCTTATGATAAACAATTTAATTCTGAGAAAAAAAAATCCTGTGATGTAGGTATGATAATCTTTATTTTACAGATGTGGAAACCAAGGTCCAGAGAGGTTAATTAATTTACCCAAGGTCACACAGCTTGTAAGTGATAAAACCTGGTTTCAAACCACAGGTCTGTCAAACTCGAGAGTCCCTGTTCTTATCTACAATGCAACACAGGCTCTTTGAGAAAACTGATCTTAATTAGATCACACTTGGTTTCTCTGAATCAGAGTGTAGTCTTGATTTTGATGCTATTTCACTAGAGTTCTGAAAAACCCATTAGTGAATTAAACCCTGCGAGATAATTAACTGTCACTTCACCAAAAAAATAATAGGAAAAGTTTCCCAATTTACTTAGGTTTCTCTAGCCTTTCTTTGTGACAAAAAGAAATAAACTTCCTCAGGATCTGGATACTTACCTGTTTGGCCATTTCGAGAAAAAATGTTTTCTAGTTGCAGAGGAGATATTTACTAGCGGACATGGGCATTAGAAACTTACATGTAACCCTTAAATTTGTTGAGGTGGTTGTTGGGTTTCTCACACACGATGGTGTTGTGGAAACGTTCCGGTTCGAACTGTATTTCCTGCATGAGAGAGGACGCTGTGAGGTTATTAAGTCAGAGGGATCTCATTTTATTTTTATTTCTTTTAAAGATTGGCACCTGAGCCAACATCTGTTGCCAATCCTTCTTTTTTTCCCTTCTTCTTCTCCCCAAAGCCCCCCAGTACACAGTTGCATATTCTAGCTGTGGGTCCTTCTGGTTGTGGCATGTGGGATGCCCCCTCAGCATGACCTGATGAGCGGTGCCATGTCCACGCCCAGGATCCGAACCAGCGAAACCCTGGGCCGCCAAAGCAGATCATGAGAACTTAACTACTCAGCCACGGGGCTGGCCCCCCGGAACCTAGTTTTAATAGGATCATTGGGAAAGCTAATCAGTTAGAACCATTGCAAATAAAGTAATACCCGCTTTGTCACACTGTGATAGCTGTAATGTGTTAGAAGAAAAAGTTAAGTCCTCATTAACGAGGAGAAAGTGTATGCAAATGAAAAGTGAGATGCACGGCAGAGGGAAGTCCCTGCCCTGATCACATTTCTCTGGCAGGCCTGAGTTTGAATCTCTAGACCGCATTGTCCAATAGAATTTGCTGGAATGACGGAAATGTGCTCAATCTGCGCTGTCCAGGATGGAAGCCACCAATTGCTTGTGGCTGTTGAAGGCTGGGGGCATGATTGAGGAACTGATTTTTAAATTTTATTTAATGTTGATTAATTTAAAGTTAAATAGCTACATGTGGCTAGTGGCTACTACATTGAGCAGCACAGAAATAGATGATCAAAAAAAAAAGATCATAAATCACACCCACCTAGAGAAAGCCACAGTTAAGGTTCTTGCATATATAATGCTTCCAGGGGTTTGAAAATAAATAACCACATACACACACTTATGTATGGACACACATTTATACTTATGCACTTCAAAAATGAGATTGTATTCATGCATCTTGAACATTTTTACATTGCTAAATTTGTCTACATCTTTATTAACAGCTGTGTAGAAACCCATGGTATGAATGCCACTATATTTCACTTAATCATTTCACTATTGAACATAAACATTGTTCTAATTTGTTTTGCTATTGTAAAAATGCTGTGAAAATAGTAGCTAATAAAACAAAATAAATAGTGTTTGCTGGACTCTTATTTCTGCCAGACACTGTAACGAGAGTTTTATACATCATTTATTTTCAAGGTTACAATTATTCAGTGAAGTGGGAACTTTCACCCTCTCTTTTTAGAGATGGGAAAACTGTGGCTCAGAAGGGTGAAGTAGGCCACCCATGGCCATTCCAGGACTAGGATTTGACTCCGAGTCTGACCGCAGACCCTCTGTTCTTTACTTGCACAGCACACTGCCCACCTACCCCCACCCCCCACCCCCCTGAACATTCTCGTAGCAAAGTATTTTAAATACATCCTTGACTCTTTCTCCACTTTTTCTCTTTCATTAGGTATTTCAGTTGTACAGTCTCTTATAGTCCAACGGGGGAGAAACACAACTGGGGGCAAAGAAATCTTGATTTCTAATTCTATCTCGCATTGACTAATACTGCATTTAACTCTGGAGCCTCAGTTTCCTCATCTGCAGAATGGGGTTAACGCCTCTTCCCTTGTGCATCTCCTTTGTACCCTAGAAGATAGAATTCATGGGGAAAGTTTGGAAAGGTGGCGCATGCTATGCAAATAGAAGGAAGCGGTGCTAAAGGCACAAATGGAAATAGTTTCCTGGGTAGAGCTTTTAGCACGGGGAGTGAATTTATCACTGCAAACTTCAAGGTCCAGCTGTTGGAAGGGGTAAATTGATTAGAAGAACTGATAGCATTTCCTGGCTTGGCGTTAAATATACTGTCCATTGGATCTGTGGGGGCGCCAACATAAATAAACTCTCCACTCACTTGAAATAAATTACCCATCCACGAGTTTCTAAAAATACAGTCCTTTTCCCTCCAGGTATCGATTCTTTCAGGGACAAACACTTGCCGAGTTCTGAGATGATGACAAATTACGCTGTAATTTGTCAGTTGCTTTCACGCCCCTGATTAAGCCGTGTGTGGCGCTCCCGATCCATACCACGCGGCTTATTGCTGACTTTCTAAATCCAAACTCATTTCAGAGATGAGTGGCAGCTAATGATCCTGCTGCAGCGCGTCTCCGTTGTCTGTTTCATCACGCAGGGCGGATTACGGGCAATGGCGACGTTTGCATCTCTTGTCCCTCATGGGGCTTCCCAGTGACCTTCCTCCTGACGCGTCCCTTGCTCTCCTTTTCTTCTAGGCACTGGCCTTGGGTGCTCCATCTGACTCCCTCTCTGCACAGAGAGGTGACTTCTCCCTTTCTAGCTACCTGTTCCCTGGGCTCCTTTCTTCCCTCCCCGTGATGGGTTGTGGAGAGGGGCGCATGCGCTCTGTTGTTTGCGAAGATGACCCCTCAGGATTGCTTGCGTTTAAGGATTTGCTGTAGTTCACCCCAGGGAGCTGCTAGAAGAGTCCAAGGACAGGAGGGGTGGGGGGAATTGCCAAGTCCTACATATCTGTCAGAGTCCTTATTTTAACCTTGTCGAGGAGTTTCTGATTCCCTTCTGATTCACTACCCCACAGCTTTCCTTAGCTGGTGGATGGAGCCCGCCTCATGGATTTTTCTGACCCAGCTTTTTATCTGAGGCGCTATCCTTGAGGAAAGTCTCACTAACAGACAAAAAGCCCTGGGGAGCCATCGAGGGACAGGAAAAGATAAACCCTTTCCAGAGACAAGAGTGTGGGTCTCTGTGGTTCTTTAGCCCAGACCCACCTACCTTGAGCACTTCCTGTGTGCCAGGCACCTGTCGTTAAGTTCTCACAGTAACCTTAAGAGGCTTGGACAGATGTGCAAATGGAGACTGAAGTAAAGCAATTGTCTTATGGTTGGTAACAGAGACACAACTGCAATTTATGTCATCAGAATCCAAAGCCAGTCATCATCATCCTTATCATCAATACATTTATTCCTCTTTCTCCTCCTCCTGTTATTTTTATTATTGCTGCAACATTTACTGAATGCTTATTATGTGCCAGGAACCAACTAAATATTTTATATGTGCTATGTCCTTTAATTCACACAATAACTCTGTCAGGTAGGTACTGTTGTTATCCCTATTTACAAATGAAGGAACTCAGGCTTCGGGAGACTCAGTAATTTTCTCAATGACACACAGTTAGCAAAGCAGGAAGACAGGCTTTACCCCTGGGATTTCCGGGGCCATACAGACTGCTCTTTTAAACCATCGTGTTATTTTGATGCACAAAGGAAAGATTAGCATTTAAGATCTCCTCTGGGCCTTGTTTCCTTTTCTACTTCCTAAGACTGAAGTACCTGACATAGTAAATGAATTCATATGAGTGGAATTTGAAAAGAAACAAAAACAAAACCAAAACCAAGAGAACAGATTGATGGTTGCCAGAGGCGTGGTGTGGGGGGTGGGTAAAATGGGCGAAGGGGGTAAAAAGGTACAAAGTTCCAGTTAAAAAATAAATAAGTTATGGAATGTAATGTACAGCATGGTGACCATGGTTAATAACACTGTATTGTGTATTTGAAAGTTTATAAGAGAGTAGATCTTTAAAGTTCTCATCACCAGAAAAAAGTTATAACTATGTTTGGTGATGGATGTTAACTAGGCTTGTTGTTATCCTTTTACAATATGTACAAATATTGAATCATTATGTTGTATACCTGAAAGCATGTCAATTATATCTCAATAAAAAATAAGCAAACCGCAATACCTAGAAATCATCATCATCATCATCATTATCATTATCACCATCACTCTTTTGAATTCGGGTCAAATAAGGAAGAATCAAAAACTAAATTACATATTGTCATGCTGATCTTTGATTTACTTCAATCCAGTGTTTTTTATTTCCTTGTTTCTAAAAAATTTACTTTTTTGTTTTATGAAAGGTTTTGCTTTTAGGCGTTGGCTTACTCTCATCATTTTTTCTAGCATCTACATAGACATCTGGTTGGGAGGCATGTCAAGGCTTTTCTAGACCAGGATATCTCCACCTTGGCACTCTTGACATTTTGGGCTGGATAATTCTTTGATGTTTAACAGCATTCCCGGTCTTTACCAACTTGATGCCAGTAGCACCCACCTCCACTCCCGAGCATTGTGACAACCAAAAATGTTGCCAAATGTCCCCCAGGGGACAGAATTGCGAATTGCTCCAGAAGAAACTCCAGGCTAACGTGAGATGAAGTTGCTTAGATGGAGAACACATCTATCCTATCTGTCCAACAGGAGAGGATATGATAGGATTTTTTTTCTTTCTCTTCAATTGGGAAAAGAGTTAGGTCTTATGACTAGGGGTTCCTAATGACTTGTAATAAGTGAAATCTATATATATCACTCTATACTATAGAAACAATTACAAGGTGGTTTTCTTGCAATGTATGTACTATTAAGCTTAAAAATAAAAGAGGATTGATAATGAATAAATAAATGAGCCATGGGGGGGAAGTGAGAGAGGATCAGAGAGAAGGGAGAGGTTATTGACAAAAATCAATTATTGCAGCCATAAAACAACTCAAAGTTCCCAGTTTAGCCCAGGTGTGTCAATGGCGGTGTCTATAAAAGCAGAGGAAAGTGGGCCAAGTGTTAGCATGTAATGACTCTCCTGGGTTAAGGTACTCCTCACTCACCTATGGCCCCGAATCAGCAAGCTGCCTCCATCCAGGGCCAGTGGGAAGGCCAAGCTGAAACAGACAGCTGAAATACATTCCAGTAGCTAGAATTGGCCCTTTCCCTTCCACTAGCCTCAACTTTTATTTTTCTAGGCTTATTTTCCACTTTTCTTCACAAATAAAGTTAAAGTTGATCAGTAAATAGGATTACATAAATGTATCAATGATCTTTTGAAATTACTTGTGGTAGATAGTTGTTTTCCGGCTTCCCACCTTCCATTCTACTCTCCTTTCGTTAAAAATCCATTGATATCCTTTTGGGAAACTCTCTCTCCTCTGTGATTTGTAATCTTGGTGAGACTATAAATCAAGATGCCCTGCCCACTAGACTCTCCCACTGTGGGACTTTGACTTGAGGGAAATGACTCAGGGAGGGAAAAACAAATAAGACCATTAAGTAATCGTTGCTACCGATACTCAGCCACTGCACTGAGGATTCTTGGTTCTAGTTTCTAAGCCTGAGTCTTTAGATTTCCTTTGATTCTATGAGCCATATCACGTGCTTCTCCCCTTCCACCCACCTCCCTCCACATTATTGCAATAATTCTCTTTTGCTTAAGCTAGCCAGAGTCATTTCTGTTGCTTGCAAACAAAGAATCTTAATCGACACAGTGGACTACTCAGTCCCATGGGCACACCTAGGCCTCTAAAAAAATAATGATGTCTATTTATTTGGTAAAATTGCAGCTCACAAAATGTTGCCCCTTATTTACTTGATCTTATTTGATCTTCCCAACTCTCCTTAAAGTGTTCAGGACAGGTTAGCCCCATTGAATTGGAGAGAAAACTGAGTGTTGATTACACTAGGTAACTTGCCCAAGGTCACACAGCTCGTGAGCACCCAGGTGTGTCTGATTCTAAAGCTCGTACTTGTCCTCTGCTTGATGTAAGCATTTAATGCTGTCTGCCTGAAGAACAAACCCTGTGGGCCTTTTTCATGCTTTCTTTGCAAATTTTCCATATTGACAGTTCTCTTAAAATTTCATTGCCAAGCCCGAGGTCTACACCTCTTAAGGACCCACCTGTTCACCACAGACCACAGCGATCTTCCCTTCCTTTGAACCTAGATAATTCCTAATATCTGCACCACTCACTTGGAACTTGTAACGTGTCACACTTTTAATCGTCAAACTCCAGGCTGTTTCTATAAGCCAGTTGGAAGATCAAGCATTGCAACTTGTCCGTAATTGCCCATATGCACCAAAAAGCTGTCAGTAGATAGAGAAAAAATAAGTTTCACACATTGATGGTTTTCCAGTTTCTGAGGAATTCTTGAGATTAATAAATTACAAATCCATTTAAAAAGGGCATCAAATGCATTGTAGCTTTTTGTTTTAATTTATTTTCTTAAATAATGGACACTGAAAGGACAATTACTTTCACAGAGGAGGGCTTAGGGGGTTAGGGTTATCAAAACTTTTTCATGGTCACGAAGGGTCTTTATGTTAGAAAGAAACCAGAGACTCACAGCCTAAGTTCTTAGAGGACGGGAAGTATGTCTTAGATCACTTTGAATCTCCTCCTTGGCCATCAGGAAATATTCAAGAAAGATTCTGTGAAGAAAGACAGATCAGCTAAATGCTTTCCTCAAACACAGAATGCATTTATTTCTTGAGTTTTTACTATGAGCCAGGGAGGTATGTGGAAAAGAAGAGTTGGACCAGTATCACCGGGCTTCTGTGCGGCTCTCAGAGTCTGTTTCTACACAACCCTCAGGCTAGATGACTAGAAGAACCACCCGGGGGTGGGGGTGGTGAGGATGACAAAGCAGCAACAGTAACTCATTTATGGAGTGCTCATGTGGACTTTGCAAGGACCGAGGGTTACAGGCTACGCAAACAATGCCAACACAGGCAGCTACGTAGGAGATACACTGCAAACTTAGAAGAGTACTAATTGAAAGTTTCGCTTTTTGCTTTTTTATTTTTTTTTAGTATACTTGTTCGGGTAAATGGTAGAATGAAATGTTCTTCACGCCCCAGCTGCTGAGCCAGGTGACTGAGCTTTCCTTCCTGGCATACAAATTAAACAACACTCTGATTTCTGAGAATCCTATCCGGAAAGTAATGACTGTTACCAGCACTTGATAACATTCCTGCTTCCGGGTCAGAGTTCTTTTCAAGATAACCCACAGCAGAGAGTGACTGGCAGTTACTTTCCTCTCTGACCCTGGATGAGGAAATGGTCTGCATATGCAACCACCCTGAGTCTCCCTGCCTACCCCGATGATGCTCACAAAAGCACACAGATTGGGCTGGAGTGCTGTGGGGAAAGACTCCGTCTAAGGGTTCCTCATAGTCTGTGTTCCCTTTTCTTAAGTGAAAGCATATTCTGATTCCTATTCAGGGCTAAGACTAAATTTAATCTTGAAATCTTGCTATGACATTTTCCAACATATAAGGCATGCGTTCGGCATGCTAAACAAATACTGGAGAAAGGATGACTTCTTCTGTCATTCCTAAAAGGAATCAATTCAGTGTTTGTGGGATTATTTGTTAACAATTGTCTGTGTAATTTCCTGTTAGAGTATACAGTCACGGTCTAGAATCTCTCTGTTTACCCAGCTCAAGCTACAGCGCTTGGCACCCAGAACGCCCTCAATCAATATTTGGTGAATGAATGAGTGAATGCATGATGTCTGAAATATGGGTGGCTGCCACCAGATGGGCAGTGGTGTCTTAAGAAAGTGTTGCACAGACAAATCTTTTCTGTACACATTTTCTTGCTGTGGATGATTGAGATACAAGAAAATGACATGAGATCCAATGTTTTGCACCTCACATTTTTGGCAAAAGAGGTCACAAAGAGGAGAGTATGAATTCCAGTTAGAGAAACTCTATAATAAGTTGTTCACAGAAGATATGCTCGTAATGTGTCACCCCTGCTGATAACAACAACAAATCCTATGACAGTATCTGGCTATAGGAAGACCTCATCAGACATTGGTTGAGTAAATGAATTTATCAAATGAACTACAATGAGGTTGGCTCAATGGTTGAGAGTGGCAAGAACAAAGTCTATGTTCTTGCACAGAGAAAGGAGTGATTCACCTGGGTACATTATAGAGAATTAGAGAATGCTGCCTAGGCAGAGAGAGGGCAGACAGGAAAGAGGGAATGCCACTAGGGGCTCTAGGAGAGAGATGGGGGACATGGGGCCCCTCTCCTTAAGGATCGTTGACCTTGGTCATACATAAGTTAGGCTTATATAGCCCTGATGTGTAATGGATGTAATAGATACTTATTACTGTGCTGCTCAGAACTCCCCTGACTCATAGGCAAATTTCAACCATGAAGTTGAGGTAGAGGATGCCAATCACAGAATCCTTCCCCTCCGGCCAGTTAATTGGTCTCAGGGTGGGTACATGACACCAGCCAGCCTAATCAGTCTCTCTCCCTGGGATGCTTTTCAATCTAGACAACAGGGAAGGTTCCCAGTCCCTCTCTGGGGGTGAAGCTGTAAGCGCCCATTTATTGGTGCCATGTTTCCTTCCACGTGAGGGAAGTTGGTTTGAGAGATCGAAGCCAATCATGAAGAGAAACACAGACAAGAGATGGGGATTGTACTGATGGATTCCAAATTTCTGGTTCTACATGACCTGAGGCCCAACTCACTCTGTATTCTTCCAATAAATTCCCTTTTTGTCTAAGATACTTTGGGTTGGGGTTCTGTTACATGCAACCAAGAATCTTGACTAATCTTTATACTAAATAGGTATGGTTCTGCTTTGAGACGCCAAATATTTCCTATGTTGGCCTGAAATGCCCACGATAACCCTTAGTGGTTAAGACAGTGAAGGTCACTGTTCAAATGTAAATACGTTATCATGGGGTATGGAGATAGAGGGAAGGAGGAAAACTTTGGGCTATCACCCACCAGCACCTTACTGTGATTACATCTTTCACATAACCTAACAGAGCTTCCTCATAAGGCCCTAAAGGGATGGAAATGGAAAAAGACTTTCAAACAGAGGTTTGCAAATAGTGCTAAACATTGGGATGAGGGGTCTCCTGTGTCTGTGGTGCGTGTGTGTGTGACATATGTGTGCCCACACCCCAGTAGGACTCTGGAAGAGAGGGGCACCAAAAGGAAGGAGGTCATAGGGCAATAAAAAATAAAAGTAAGTTTTTTGTAGAGTTGCATCCATCACAGTCAAATTATTATTATTGTAAATAATCATAACCAGAACATATAGCTCTAGCATTTTCACATATATTAAAACTGTATTTATTTGAGAAATGTAAAGGGATCTAAAAATTACTATAACAATGGGAAAAATAATCAGGTACATCAGAATCAAGTTACAATTCTGGCTCAACACTATGTTAGCGGGGTAATCTTTGACAAGATTCAGTCTCTCTGAAATTTAGTTTTCTCATCTCAAAAATGTTGCTCATTCCTTCTTTTTCTACTTCCAAGGATAGCCCTGTGTCCACTATTAAAAGGGTGTTGTGTGGTACAGTGGTGAAGGACTTTGCCAGATGCAGGGGAAGGATTTACATATTTAATATTGAGGAGGTTGAGTAAAAACCTCCAGTCCTGAATTTGAATTGAAGTATCTGCATAATTCCTGATGTATTTAATCTTTAAAAAAGTCCTAGTTCTGTGCGTTTAAATGGCATAGAAACAATGATTAACCCAACAGCAACAAGGACCGCTAGCATGTACTAACTGTGGTTTCTAAATACCATTTTCCATTGAAAAGGACTAGATCTACCAAAGACTACTGAGGTCATGGCAAAAGAACTCAGAAGTGAATGTGAAGAAGTTCCCACTCACTGACGACAGGGCAGTCAATATACAGATAATAACTGGACTGATTCTACATAAATCAAATATGTTTATATCCATGAGTTCATATTGATACTAAAAAAAAAATCTCATCGGTCACCTTTGAAGGACGCTAGAGAATCAACTCATGCAACACTGACACGTACACGTACTAACACAAATCTAACTGAAGCTGATTTAGGGACTAGATCCAACTACCAATTTATAGGAATATAGCAGACAGGAAAACACGGTATATGACACCACAGGGAGACAAGGCAAGCAGTAAAATCCAGACTACTGGAAATTTTACAGGACAAACAACCTGGTTTATTCAGCAACAAAAACTAAACATGCAAGGGAAAAAATCTGAAAAGGGAACATATAAGAGTAAAAGAGATTTAAGAAGTTAATCTCAGGGGCCAGCCCCGTGGCTGAGTGGTTAAGTTTGTGTGCTCCAGCTTCAGTGGCTCAGGGTTCAAATTCTGGGTCGGACTTAGCCCCACTCATCAGACCATGCTGAGGTGGCGTCCCACATAGCACAGGCAGAGGCACTCCCAACTAGAATATACAACTATGCACTGGGGGGCTTTGGGAGAAGAAAAAAAAAAAAAGATTGACAACAGATGTTAGCTCAGGTGCCAATCTTTAAAAAAAAAAGAAATTAATGTCAACATTTGGCTTTATTTGGATCCTGATTCAAATGAACTGAAAATATTGAATGCTGACTTAAAGTTTCATATCGAGGAATTATTGCTAATATTTTTGGCATGACAATGGTATAACGGTATATTTAAAAAATCCTATGCTTAAGAGATAGTTACAGAAATATTTATAGGTGAAATGTTTTAATATTGAGGATTTACTTCAAAATAATTTTCAGAGGGAAGACAGTATGGATATAGATAAAACAAGATTGCTCAGGAGTTGACTATTGGAATTAGGTGATAAGTACATAAAAATTTATATTATTCTACTTTTGTATATACTTGAAAATTTCCATAACAAAAAATTAAAAGAGCTGTGCCTGAGTTTAAATCTGAACTCAGTCCATTGCTAGTGGGGTTCCCTAACTGTTCTTGCCTCATTTGTCAAATGGGGATATCCAAGTGCCCATCTCATATGGTTATTTACGAGAAGCAGAAAGAGATAACAGGTATAGGACACGTAGAAGAACTGCCTATGGCACATAGTAGGTGCTCAATCAAACTATCTATTGATATTATTTGTTGTTATTATGGACATCCTATATAAAAAGAACCCTAAAATCTGTGATCTCTGGTTAACATTTAAGCAGTAGTCAACAGGTAGAAAGACTATCGTTCTTAAAGGAAATTTGCAACAGCCTGTTGGGGCAGGACTCATTACAAAATCCATGAAGACAGAGGTTTGTCTCTGGTTCTCAAGACAGGCAAGGTTGAGAGGACAGGCAGCTATCTTTTGCTTCATTTGAAGGGCAGCATCTCTGAACTGGGAGGGCCATGAATAATTGCCCACACCACCTCAACTCTATTGGCAAAGTGCTCCTCTGTCTAAATACATTATCAGTGCACGTTCATTGCAGAGGATCCAAGCTACAATGGCTGTTGCCAATCGGGCACATTGCTTAAAAGCATTAGCTATCAGTGGAATACAAGCTAGTTAAAAGTGAGAGTCAATTAAGAATCTGTAATTTGAGCAATAAACAGATAAGCACAATTATTACATTAACCGATGATACCCTAGGCCAGTGCTTTCAAACTTTAATGTGCACATAAATCACCTGGGGATCTTATTCAGCTGCAGGTTCCCGTTCAGTTTGGAATGGGGCCTGAGATTTCGCATTTCGGACAAGCTTTCAGGTGATGCTGAGGAGGCTAGTCCGTGTCTCATACTTGGCATAGCAAGTTCCTGCTTGGCACTGGGAAATGATCCGACACATGCTTCAGTAGGATTTAGGCATCAATGATTTGGTTAATAGATAACCAGGAATATGTCTGATCTGAAATACTAATTGGAAGAATTCATTTCTGATTCTTTGGCTTTTGTAACTGCTTCATTTACCAAAATGATGGCATACATTCATTTTCAGGTGTTAAATGCCTACTGCCCATCATGGAAACCCTTTGATAAAAAAGGTTTCAGGGATCAGAATGTCACCAAAGAGAGAACTACAATTTAATTCTCTAATGAAGTTCTCTTGCCTGCTTGGCAGACCTTAGCATAATCCTAATTTTGGATTCCTTTCCTTTCCCCCCTTTTCTAGCAATGGAATACAGGAATAAATATTTCAAAAACAGGTCAATAATTTTTTTAATTCATATATAGCCCATCATGACGAAAGCTCCAATTGAAAAAAAATTGGCTTGGTCCAAGTTGAATTCTGAGGCAAGGACTAACTCTTGGGCAACCCTGAGAATGATGTCTCATGTCACAGGAGCAAGACTCTTTTGAGAAGCTCTTTCATGTTTATAATTTCATTTGAACCTAGACAGAGAGGGTAAAGAGTGAACTACCTAGGCCATGAGGATTGTCAACTTCTTAGCCACTCTTCCCCTATTGTGCTTACGTGTGTTTAACAATCCAGGTTAATATTTCCCCCAAATTTCTATAGGTGTGTTAAAAAGTATTGTGTTAAAAAATGGTTCTGAGGTTAAATAAGTCTGGAAAGCTCAGGGTTAAAGAAGGTTTTACTGGGCTCTTGACTCCAAGTCTTCTCGGAGACCTTAGTACGTGAATGGACATTAGAACCTCCAAGAGAGAGTGGTCCACAGGACACAGACTTCCCAGTTGGATTTGACCATGAACCTTGTTTTTCAAGAACTCTCTCTTGAGATAAGAGTTTGGCAGACTCCACCTTGAGAATGCTTATCTAGGGGAGCAGGGACAAAGTTTGTCTTATTGACTTTGAATTAACAGAATATAGTAATCTGTTATCGTCCAGAAGATGGTGAAAATGGGTGTGGGTGTAAGTGTGGGGTGGGAAGTTTCTAGACATTTCTGTGGTTGGTAAAAACCCTTTTGGCAAAGTGAAAGTCTCATAGCCAATAGGGAGTTAGAGGGAAAGCAAGCTAACAAAAGCCATTCATATTTACTATCTAAGATATTACATTTCCAAACAAAGCATATTTGTAGGTGTTCAAAATCCTCTCTGAGACAATTGGTGAAATTTTGCTTTTGTGGACCTGAGAGTTTTCGTCTGTAAAATGGGGATAGGAATGTCCACCTCAGAGGGTGGTTGCAAGGACTGAAAAAGACAATGCAGGCAAGAGCACCAGCACATGTAAGAGGCACATAGATGGTAGTTTCGTCCTCATTATGACAAGTGTTTTTTGGAAGTGTGTGAGGTGGCAACTTCCCTTTGTTGTACAGGTTTTCAAGGAGGTGGGGGCAGGTTCGTATTGAGATTATCTAGGGGAACGTTTTTTAAATATGTGTGCCCAGACCCCTGCCCAGTCCTGGGGAATCCTAATCTAGGGGTGATAATGGGGAAGGATGCATGCACGTTTTTAAAAGTTTCTCCCCATGGTGATTATGCTACATCCTTAACACCTGTAATGTATTTGGGGCAAATGACTAAATAGTAACGCCACCTCTCCTGCAGTAGCCCTGGGATATGTTCCTTGGAATCAAAGCTTTCTGTGGTTACATGTTTAGAAATACTACATTCTAGTACCTGCCTCCTCTTCTCCTTGAGGCTTATTACAGTATCTGAGAAGTTCTGAGGTACGCAGTATTTGAAAGCTTGTAACCTATTGTCTTCTGATCTTATCTGACCTTGCAACATGTATTTTTCTTGTAACTCTCATCAACATCTGTGTTTGGCACATTTGAGAAATACTATAGTATACAGTTAGCCAGGAGAGAATTTTATCTATATTCAGAAATCTTTTTGCACTAAAGACGTAAGGGAGAAGCATGGCAGCGAAGAGCAGCCAAAATTCCTCCTCCCCCGGGAGCTGCTCAAGCCAACTTTTATTCTTTCTGCCACTCACTTGCTACTTACATGTGGGAAGAATATTGAAAACGATGAACATGTGCTTTCAAGTGAGCATCTCTGGGTAAACCCAAGGTAACAGTCAAAGGACCAGGGAGACGAGCTACTGGAAACCTTAAGAGCTGAGACTCTGGACAAACCTAGCTTTGAATCCTGGCTCCAACACTTCCTGGCTCAGTGACCTTGGGGAACGCTACTTAACCTCTCTAGGCCTCAATTTCCTTCTGTGTATAAAGGGGACAATAACAGCACCTATCTCATTGGGTTTTTGTGAAGATAAATGAGATAATCATGCAAAGCCTTTAGTAAGGGCTTAATAAAAGCATATTATTACTACGATCACTACTATTATACAGAAACGGAAAACACTCTTGAGCAAAGTGAGGGGGAGAATGAAGAACTGAAACAGAATAGAGAACTCTGGAAAACTCCAAGTTCAAATAAATCTTCTTCCCTTCACAAATGAATTTACCCCTTTTTTGGTAAATCATCATCTCAAATATCCTGTGAGAACGCAGGGTTAGAGTTTGAGGGATGTTATTAAGTTGGCTGGTCGACAGCACTGGAGTGTGAATGACCCTTTCATCTAGCTCTTCAGTCTAGTCAAGTCCCAAACTATCCGACTAATTAATATACCAGAAACAGCTTGGGAGCTGCTGCCAAAGGCAAAAAGAAAAGTGACTGGTTGGAACTCAACAACACAGAAATAGCTGCCCAAGGGAGAGTGAAAAGGATTCAGAATTGTGAGGAGGATGTTGAGGTGGGGAGGCTGAAGGGGCCATTTGTAAGCAACTCCAAGTTTCACCACTCCCAGAACTTTTAAAAAAAATTAAATAGAATAGAAAGTCTCAGAGTGCTTTGCATGTAGTAAGGCTGGTGGCAGTTCTTTGGACTTACACACATATCCACACACGCATGTGTGTGTGCGTGCATAATGCATATCTGTTATTTTGAGTTACGGTTAAAAAGGCTTGAAAACCTCTGATCTAGAGGAAAGGCCATAGGGCTCTGGGCCCAGAAATAGATCATTATTGCATGTCTACGATGGCTTTGTGACGTTAACCCAGATCCTGCCCTGCCTTTTTGTAAACACTGGGGTGATTTGGTGAATGCGGCAAGGACAAGCAAAGAAGAGAAAACTCAGATGCCAAGCCCCGGTGCAGTGATTGACTCAAGCAGATCCTGGAGCCCAATGGGAAGACTGAGACGCCATAATAACAGTGAAGAGCAAGATGACAGCGAGGTGGTCGTGGTGGTTTCCACGCCCGGTGCAGTGACCGCAGTCGAGGCAGCAGCAGTAGACCGTTTACTGAGTATCTGCTATTCACCAAACCCCATATTTTGTTCTTTATTTCATTTCAATCTCACAGCAAAACTGTGGGCTAGCTATTATTATTCCCATTGTAAGGAGGAGGGAACAGACTTCTGAGAACTGAATCAATCATCCAAAAGGGATTTTATGAGAACTACTCATGTGGTGCTTTGAGAGAGGCAAAGAGAGCTATGATGAGTTGTCTTCTCTTGAGGCGTTTCAATCTGGCTAACTGAACGCCACCTCATGAGGATCTCTGCGGAATGAAGCACTTGCCTTCTTTCTCCTAAATCCCCTGACTCATCCAGTTCTCTCCAGCCAGAGGCTGGAAGAGTGAAGGAAAGTGATAGAATTTTATGCTTTTCCATGGGCAGAGAAAGGCACTAGATTGGAAATCAACACTTACAAGGGGAATTTTAATTGAAAATTGGAATATCATACCCAGTAGCAATCAGTTAGCACACATTGCCTACAAACGCCATGGCTATTTACTGCCTACTATTTACTGCTCTCTTACTATGTTCTCGTCTTCATGCTGAGTAATTCATGTACATATCATCTAATCTTCAGAATCACCCCATTCAGAGGGTAGTATTTTTGTCTCCATTTTACAGATGAAGGAACGAAGGTGTGAGAGGGTAATAACTTGCCTAAGGGGAGACAGCTAATAAATGGTGGGGTCAGGCTTTGAGGCCAGCTCTGCCAGACTCCTGAGCCTGGGCTGTTAACAACCAAACAATAATGGTTGTTTGAATAGTGAATAATGATGTCCAAGGTGCCGTACATGTAAGTGTGGGGATTAAATAAATGTGTCAGTGATTGTTCCCTGTCCTCAAGAGGTTTCAGTACTGTTGAGATGGTAAGATATACACAAATGGAAAAATAGTCAAGAATACCATACTGTGGCTTATGCTGGGGTCAGAAGAGTACAGGAGAAGATTTATGGGGTGAGAAATTGCTGGAGCTGAGCTGGGAAGATGAGCAGGGATTGGATAAGGACAGAAAAGGGGGTGGTCCCAAAGGAACAGGTATTAGATTCCTTGCTTTAGAGCAGAGAGCACAGTTTCTTCAGTTGAACAGAGTGGGTCCCCATTTAGGAACTCTGAGGCCTTCAGCAAGTTATTGAGCTTTCCTAAGCCTCAATTTCCCCATCAGTGATAAAGGGATAATCCCCATCTCAGAGTGACTTGCAAGATTAGGTGTACCTAAGTGCTTGGGAAGAGGAGGCATCCACTACTCTCCTCTCTACCCACCAGATTAAGTTCAAGTTTCCAGTAGAGGTGGAAACCTCTACTTTGGCCTCACTGTTGATCTTAGACAGAGCCCTACCTGCTGCGAGAAGCCCTTCACAACACGCCTTTGTTTCAGGTTTGTCTCTCCATCTAAGTTGGCAGTTTCCAGGTGGCAGATCCCGCTGGGGTCCGAGGAGAAGAGGAGGAGGATGTCTGCTGGGATTATCTCATTGCACTGCATCTGGATGAAATCTCCCACACGCACATCCTTCCAGCACTTCTGCACGTAGCTCTGCTCTTTCCTTGGGTGGGAGAAAGACGGGGGTCAGAGTGAGTTTTAAGGTTCTCCAGACAATTAATGAGTGAATGGAGGAAGGTCTCACCTGCACCTAAATATCCCCTAGTCAGCCTGTCACAGACCACTCTGTATTCCACCTTGCCCTAATTGGCCACCATTATAATCTCTCTAGCAAAGCTGAGCATGATCTATAAATTCTCATTAGTAAATGATCTGTCTTTATAATCATTTCAGTTTTGGTTGACAGCCGGCTGCTGACTGGGTATTGTGCTCAGCCCTTGCTTTCCAGCAAGAGAAAAAATTTAAAGAGGAAGGTTACTATACAGTCATGTTAACAAAGCACTCTCAATAGACATCGTTTCTCAGAATAGCCAGTTATCACCGTAGAAAGCAGGGTTGTAAGGAACTAGCGTATAGGAGATTGTTTCTGGTTATGGAAGGAGATGGGCAATGGGAAAGGTGAGGTTATAGGCCATTGTCTAGGAAGACAGAGTGGTCCTGAAAGAGAAAACTCTGGCAGTCAGGGAATTAGGAAGATGGCACCAGGAACTTTGATGAGATGGGACCTATCATAACTACAGAAATCATGGCTAAAGAAATCTGACGAAATTACGCACTTTCTCTTCCCATGCAATTTATCAAGCTCCGATAATGACAGTGGCAGCAGCAACTGCAAATTGGGCATTTCTAATGTGCCAGGCACTCATGTTAATTAATACTTCACTTACTTACATAATAACCCACTGGAGTAGATATTATTATACCCATATCACAAATGAGGAAATTGAGGGTCCATGAAAAATTTCCCAAGATCATACAAAAACAGAGCTAGAACCTGAGATCGGGTCAAACCTGATACCAAATCCCACAGTTGTCACTCCCTGTATCTCCTCCTCCTCCTCAAAAACATCCCCCTGTGTCCTGTCAGGTGGCATTGTAGCCTCAGCCTTTCCACCTCCAGCAAAAGGACCTGCTCCCACCCAAGGCAATACTTTCCATTTCAAAGAGCTCTCATTTTAGAAAGTCTTCCTTCTGCTTAGCCAAATATTGAACTAATTCTGCTCTCCCAGGCAATTGGATCTACTCCATCTTCTACCATTTTTGAAATATTTTAAGGCATTCATCAAGTGTCCTGTGAAACCTTTTGGACATGCCAAGTCAAATTTAACTTTCTCAGCGCCCTCAATGATTCTTGTGTGACACAGTTTTAAGATCTGTTCTGGAGATGTGTGCTCTTCTGCCTAAGGCTGCGTTTGGAAATGTTCCTCTTTTAATGTGGGGTTTGGAACCAAACCAATACTCCACACGTGGTCTTTTTATCTGAGCCCAGCTGGCTTGTAGCCGGCTGCCCCTGAGCCCTGCCGGCCTGGAGAGGCTGGGTCTCCTTTGCTGTTTTTCCTCACTGAGGCTGAGTCCTGGGCATGTTATTGTTTCTGTTTCTGCTGGAATCTGAGCTGCCCTGGGCGTGACATATATCCTCTTCCACAGAGATAGAGATGTGACTGGAATTCCACTTTTCTCCTTTGACTTCACTAATGTCCCTGAGGAGGACAAGGGGTTCAATGTCTTGCTTCCTTGGGGTCCTCTGGAGAACTCCAAGCAAACCCTCCTAAGACTCTATTTCCTTGCTATGAAAGGGCCTTGCACAGGACTCTCCCCGTTCACTGAAATGAATGTGCTTCCCTTTGGGAGGCCAAAGGAAGATCTGATAAGAGTCTATGAAGTAAGCAGGACACCAGAATTGGGAGCAGCCTTGTAACTCTGAAGACCCACAGAGTTCTGTAGAAGCGCCTGTGGTTCTGGAAAGGACAGTGCCACGCCTGCTGGTCAAATCAGTCCATGGGCAATATCTTCCAAATGGCTATTGAGGCCACTTCTGAGGATTCGGGGGCAGTGCCTCAGTAGCATTTGAAGAATAATTCTTTCCATGGAAAAGCATGTGACAGGTTTAACAGGTTCCTCTGCCCTTTGCATCCCATCAGCTTATTTTAAGCTTCCCCTCTGCCCTACATCACTGTTTTTTCTATGAAGAATAGGGGCAGTCACTCCAGATTTGTTTCTCAGTGTCGTTTCAGAAATACATTTATCTGTTCGTTTATTGATGCATTCAGAGTGGATACTCCTCCATCAGGAATGTCACGGTAACTGTCAAATAATTCATGTTCTCACTGCCGATTCAAGGGAGGATTGTGTTTTTCTTCAGATGCACCATGGGAACACCTGCTAAATGTTCGAGTATAAGACCATTTAAAGGAATTGGAATGGTCCATACTCTCCATGGAAAGGGAATCTCATAGGGTGAAGGAGGGACTGGCTTTCTTTATTGCTTTTATTTTACTTTTGGGGAAAAAAAAGGTGCTTAAATATTATAGCAAAATTGCTCCAAGGAATAAAGGATTGTCACTCAACTTGTCTACATTCTTCCTCCTTTCCTCTCTTTGACTTGCATCCTATTGGATAATGCCTTTGGGAATGATAGGGTATCAGTTGATTGCTGTAATCTCAGCCTTCCACCTGGTATTTGAGATTGGATTTAGGGAGGACACCTTTGACTCTGAGCAGTCTCCCAATTGCCAACATATCCAGAGCACACAGGTTCAGAAGGTTTGCAAATGCTAGTTGGGTGTGCTGCATATGTAGGCATATCAGAGGCAAGGCCGACACACCTCCTCCCATGAACATTGAATCTTATTCTTCCCCCTTCTGATAAAGGACTTCACTGCTTGTTATGGGATGTAAGGTGATGGGAGATTGAGGGGTACGGAGATGAGCTTACGGTATATACATTTTTATGAACAGTTACTTCTGAGCTGGGCTGGAGTGTCGTCTTGTCAATTCCCATCATGATGATAGCCATCATGAGCTCAATGGAGCCACTCAAGAAGCTGAAAGTCAGACCAGTTTCTATTATCTCTTCTTTCTGTCATTCCTTGGATCCCAGGGAGGTCACTGCTGTACTGGTAGCAATTGCCTCTGTCTTTCCTTAGATGTAATCCTGCCTTCCTTAGGATGACATGTAGTGGTGAAGAAGCATTCTCAGTCTCTGTTGTAGGGTTAGCCTCCTCAGGACAGAGATTGCCCATCTCTGGGGCTTGTGCTTCTCAAATGGAGGCACACATACCTCCAGACACACATCCTGTTGTGTGTATCTGGGAGTCCTGAAGCTACGGGATCAACATGATTTTGGGGTGTTAGTTTTAAAAAAGATTTGTGTGTGTGTGTGTGGGGATATGATTTTGTAATTTAGCTGGTACATAATTTAAGGAATTATATTTATATTAATGTAGACATAGTTATGTTGTGGAATCAGAGTCAAATTTTATAGGAATTTTAAGGATAAAAAATGACATCAGGGTCATTTCGTTGTGCCCTGGGCCACTTTGTGCTGGTCTCCTAATTCTCTAGGGTCCATTTGTCTCCTCAATTGTCAGGAGCGCATCTGTGGAACAGGCAAGGATGCACAGCCCGAGGGCACCCAGACAGAGGAAGTGATGAGTGGCTGAATCCTGCCGAGGCAGAATAGCGGCGTGTTCCTGCATTGAGTGACGCCCGGATGCAGCCAGCGGCTGGCTGGGAGCCACCTGAGGAAGTCATTCCCTCGTTAATCCAGACTGTTCAGAACAGCTGCCCCAGGTGGACTCGTCCACACACTCTTGATCATCTCCCTGCTCAGTGAGTCCACACCTGGGAACTGAGTGCTATTTTAGTTTCATGGGGATGTTCACCTCTGTTTAAAAATAAGACAAATCAACGGGGCTTGGGACGAAGACTCCATCTGGCAGATTCTGCCTCGAGGAGAAGTTAAGTGGTGCAGCACTAAACGACTTTCCGAGAGGAGATTGGGCTTATTAAGAGGTAAATAAACAGCAAGAGAGGTTTGTAGGCAACTGGATGCTGTGGGGAAGCAGGTGAAAGAGGAGAATGGAGGAGGAGAGGATGCTTAGGGCTCCATTTCTCAAGTATGTGGATTTTATAAAAGAGTTTCAAGGAACTAGAGTAGAGGGGATTTATCAGGAGAATTAGTTGTCTGTGGGACTTCCTATTCAGAATACAATGATGAGCTGTCCTGAGCTGCCCTTCAGGGAGCTGGAACGTCAGGCCCAGAATGGTCAGTGTTGCCACCCCAGGGTAAAAGGGGAATGCCAGGGAGAATGAGTTCAGAGGGGGGATTAAGAGCGGGTTTGAATCCCAGCTTCACTGCCTACTACCTGTGTGGGCTTGAGCAAATTTCTTAACCTCTTGGAATTCTGTTTCTTCTTCCGTCAGTTGAAGATAATATGTGCACTTGCCTCAGAGGGTTGTTGAAAGGATTGGTGACATGACTCACGTAAGGGACTGAACTTGGGGCTTTGCACTTGGTAAGTGCTTAATAAAGACAAGCTTCTTTTAGCATGATGATGACGATGACGACTGTTAATGTTACGGTGAAGGCTAACCACCACTCTGCCACTGCCAGCATTTTCTTTTCAGGCTACTGGGATACCTGTTTTACGCCCATGAGTACATTTCATGGCTTGTGCCTAGGCACACAATGTGAAAACACAAGAAACTCTAAAAACCCAAACCTTTTCCCCAAGCCCAGAAAAGAGGGATTCACACTCAGCCAGTTGAAGACTTAGGGGTCTGGACGCTGGCTACTGGGACAAACTCTCAGAAAAATGTATTCTTAACATCAAGGCTGCCCTGCAAGCTCTTTTGTGGATGTTGACCAACTGACTCTAAACTTTATATGGAGAGACAAAAGACCCAGAATAGCTAACACGCTATTAATGGGGAAGAACAAAGTTACGGGACTGACATTAGCTGACTTCAAGACTTGCTATAAAGCTACAGTAATCAAGACAATGTGGTATTTGTGAAAGAATAGATAAACGGATCAGTGGAACAGTATAGAGAGCTCAGAAATAGACCTACATAAATATAGTTAACTGATCTTTGACAAAGGAGCAAAGGCAACATAGTAGAACAAAGATAGTCTTTTCAACACATGATGCTGGAACAACTAGACATCCACTGCAAAAAAATGAATCTAGACACAGACCCTACATCCTTCTCAAAAATTCATAAAAATGGATCACAGACCTAGATGTAAAATGCAAAACTATAAAACTGCTAGACAATAGCATAGGAGAAAACCTTGATGGCCTTAGGCACGGTGATGACTTTTTAGAAACAACACCATGAAAGAAATGATTGATGAGCTGGACTTCATTACAGTTAAAAACGTCTACTCTGCAAAAGACAACGCCAAGAGAATGAGAAGACAAGCCACAGACTGGGAGAAAATGTGATGCATCTTTCAAAAGATGCATCAGATAAGGACTGTTATTCAAAATATACAAAGAACACTTAAAGCTGAACAACAAGAAAACAAACAATCCAATTAAAAAATTGGCAAAAGATGTGAACAGACACCTCACCAAAGAAGCTAGATAGATGGCAAATAAAAGCACATGAAAAGATATTCCATGTTATACGTCGTCAGAGAAATGCAAATTAAAGCAACAGCGAGATACCACTACACACTTATTAGAATGGCCAAAATCCAGGACACTGACAACACCAAATGTTGGTGAGGGTGTGGAGCAACAGGAACTCTCATACATTGGTGGTGGGAATGCACGATGGTACAGCCACTTTGAAAGACAGTTTGACAGTCTGGAATCTCTGTTCTTTCCATGGCTGCAAGGAGGATAACAAGGGCCCTGCGGCTGGTCCAGGAATACCGGCAATGCCCCATTATTTTGGCAGTGGTGCGCTGAGGGAGAGGCAGTATCCTAGAGTGGATAAAAGCTTTGGAGTCAAGTGAGCCTGATTTGAAATGTGGAACTCTTCTTACGTGTAGTGTGACTTTGAACCCACTACTTAACTGTGTGACTCTCTGTTTATTCATCTATCAAATGGGACAAATAAAATCTATTCCATAGGTTACAGTGAGAGTTAAAGAAGATATGAAACGTGTCTAATGACCTCATAGCAAATGGCATTTACTCCTGCCATTATTGTCATTATACTTCTTATTAGCTTGGAGCAAACAGTGTCGCTGCTATGGAGATAGTAAACTAGAGACTGTGTAGTTGTCTATTTTTATGAGCTGATATGAATGAGGTGGGTTCTTTTGGCTGGAGGAGGAGCCTAGAAAGAGGGAGTAGGAACTGAAAAGGGGAAAAGGGTGGTGTGGCCTCTGTCCCCCATCTGGCACCAGGAAATGGAACAGAAACTAAAGCAGTTACATTAAAGACAGCCTGGGCCGGGGCAGAGGGCAGTGAGTGCAACTGTGTTCCCCCAACCCGCCTACTCTTTGCCCCCTGCACCCATTTATCAGCTACCAACCACAGAGAGGGGGCTTCAGACTTAGAGGACTGAGGAAAGTACCAGAAGGGGACAGTGGAGGCTACAGGAGTGGTAGGAGACCTGGACCCCTGACTTGGCCGGAAATATTGGGGACACAAGTGATATTCACCTTCCCTGAGGATGCCTAGACATATCTGGGGGGCTTGAGGATTAGGGTGGGTGGACTGAAGTCCCAAATCAGCAGTTTGGGGCTGAGTGTCATTGGGGTACTTGTATTAATGTGATCTCATTATCACCCAGAGGCTGCTGAGGACTGATGCATTTGGGTCACATTTTGTACAGTATAAAGTCCGTCTTTATACCAAGAGGATGCTGAAGCCCCAGCTTTGGGGGTAGCCCACTCCTCGACCTTGTCCACGTGCTTGTCACACATGGAAAGCAGAACAGAGCACAGAATGGCACCAAGCAGTGACGGCCAGGGAAACACCATGCTCGGGGGACAGGTGATCCGCAGGTGCAATCCAGCAAGGTCACAGCCACAGATTATGGAGAAGCAGCCTTAGGGTGTTCAAAGGCAGGAGATGTTACTCCCAACATGCTTCCACTAGCCTCTGCAGATCTAAATCCCATCTTTCTCTTTTTACTCCTGGGCACTGAGTGTCAATGGTGCACCTGTTCTTGCCCCACTTCCTATTATATTATGGCCCTGTTTCCTAATTCTTTCATGTGTCTTCTATTTTCAACTATGTAGTAAGCTTGCTGAGAGCTGGGATGATCTGGGTCTTATATTTCTCTGCCTACATGGGGTCTGGTATGGTGTCTAGCACGCTACATTCAGTAAATATTTAGTAACTGATTCCTTGTAGATTTGCCTCGCACATGAGGCAGTAGAAGGGAAGATTTTCCTAACCTTTAGCCATTTTAACATCAATCTACCTCTTTTTGTTATGGACTCACAAGCGGAGACTTCCAATGATGATGATATAACACAATACAATACGACATAAGCTCACACGTATTGAGTGCCTGTAATGAGCCCAGAACTTAACCTACTTTACCGTTTACCTGCCTAATAGTGAAACAACTTCTATTATCACTATTTTCTCTATTTCATAGATGAGGAAATTTAGGCCCAGAAAGGTGATCTAACTTTTGTAAGGTCACATAGGTGTGTCTATCGGGACATATGAGCACCAGCCGTGGGAGCTTCAAGACTCAGTGTGATCTCTCAGTTCTGTTTGGGAGTGAGGTGCAAAGCAGATGAAGCCTCAGAATCTGGTGACACAGACATAAGTGAGGCTGGCTGGAAACAGGAGCCTCACCTTTCGGCATTGTGAGCTCCTTAATGGCAAAACAGAGGCTGTAACTCCTCATCTGCTGAAATACAAATCATGCTTGTTGACACAAGGGAGAGCTCCAGGGACACCTGAATTCTTGTTTTATGACTCTTCCGCCCATTGAGTTTTGGGGAGGATCTAATGCCTTCTATCCTGAAATGACAAGCTGAATTGGCCCAAATAGTTTATGGCCTTCTGTGAGCACAGGGTGAGGCAGTGGGAGTGGGGTGAGTACTTGCAAAATTGATGCTTCAGAGAGAAGCCAAATGCTGTGCAAAGACCTGTGGGATGGATGCAATGGTCTGCTGGGCTGTAAAGTCCAGCCGGTGGCACTTTTCATAGTCATGCTTCAAATGATACTAGATGCTTCTCTGTTGTCTGCATTTTTCAGATTCTTCCCCCAGGCCATTTGGCTATGGTCTTAGAGCTTGGAGTCAAGTTCTATGGTAAAGAGTTTGTCTTCTTTCATGCGGTTCCAAACTCCAGCCAATGGTCCTTCTTTCTAACTCCCCTTGGGTCAAGCTCGTGATGACTCCCAGTTATCAAGGTTCCAGAACTCTCCTTAGCAATATTTTAGCTAACATTTTCTGAGTGCTACCGAATGCCAGGCACTATGCTAAGCATTTTACACGCATTATCTCATTTAACACCTGCAGCAACTCTGGAGTAGTTTTAGGGTGAAGGTGGATTTATGATCATATTTTGATGTTGGGATGGCCCTGGCGAAGCCTAAATTCTTCCCTGTCGATCATCTCATCTTCTTTGGGTTTCCCAGAGAGCTGTTATTCAGAGGAAATAATAGTAGAATGGGGAGAAAATAGCTGCTTTATTAATAGCCATATAAGTATGCTATTCTAACACACGTTCTATATTAGAAGTTGGGTTGGGCGAAGTGCCTTAGGCTCTGGGCTAGATGAGGCCACCTCTTGCCTGAATCTAAATCTTAGTATGGGTGTGCTCAGGGGTGCTGTGGGAAGGGAGGCAGGGACATACGCCCAGGCTCCACAGGGGTTCCCCAAGTTCAGATTTTAAATTCTGCTACATAGAAGAGGAGAGAATTGAGAAAGCAGAACATAAGTGCTGGTTTTTAAAACATGGTAACCCTGCCCACTGGTAAGTGTGGCTCAGTAAATGTCCTTGATTTTTACGAATAATTAAGCAATTCCTCCCTTGTATGTATGGAGAATGTAGCAAGAAAGATGAAGTCTCCAGTTGAGTCTGGCATTGAAAATATTAGAGTTGAAGTGACTGAAAATTAAAGAGAAAATGACTTAGAGATGCTTATGGTGCAGACCCTGAGTTAAACTTTTTATAAGGATTATCTCATTCAATCCACATGACCTTGGGAGACAGGAGCTAGTATTGTTCCCATTTTACAGATGTTGAGATTGAGGCTCAAGGGATCAAGTAACCATATATATCCATACATTTGGTAAGCGGCAGTTCTGAGTCAATCCCAGGTCTGATGCCAAAGTCCTTGGTGCGAAGCATCTAGTAAGATGTCATATTTTAAATATCATTGTTAAGATTGCTTCCCTCAACCTCCTTTGGCATCGCATTGTATAATTGCTTCTACAGCTCTGCTGTTTTCAAGTCCTCTCGCGTGTCATCTGCACAACTTTTCACAAAATATATCAGAGAGAGATTATGATCACTATTTAAAGATGAGACAAATGGGGCTTCAACTGCTTAAGTGGCTTCATTTAGGTCATGCAATTAATTCGTGACAGACCCAGGATCCCAACCTCTGGTTTCCTGCTCTCAGGCTTTCCACTGGGGGCCCTGGCACAAAAGGCAACTGACATACAAGGGAAAACAGGACACAGGCCAGCCTTGCTTCTTCTTCAGCAGAGCTTGCTACCACTGGGAAATCGGCCCTCAGTGTCATGCTGTCAGAAGACTGGCCACTCTCCTGTTACATCTGGAATTATTTTCATGTTATAGCAGCTACCTGACTTACAGAAAAGAGAATCTTCAAGTCTTGGTAAAAAGTCAGAATTTTAAAATTTCTTTTCTGAGTCATTCTTCTCCTATGTTTCTGACATTCTTGATTCTGGTCTTTTTTTTTTTTTTTTTTTTGCTGAGGAAGATTTGCCCTGAGCTAACATTTGTTGCCAATCTTCCTCTTTTTTAGCTTGAGGAAAATTTGCCCTGAGCTAACATCTGTGCCATTCTTCCTCTTTTTTGTATGTGGCTCACTGCCACAGTGTGGCCACTGATGAGTGGTATAGGTCTGTGCTAAGAACCAAACCCATGCCACCAAAGTGGAGCATGCTGAACTTAAGCACTAGGCCACAGGGCTGGCCCAACCCTGGTCTTTTCGATACCAGCATAAGCCACACATACAACCTTTAGCTGACACACGAAGAAGTCATGAGCTGAACTATGTTCCCTCTACCTGTCTAAATGCTGCTCATCCTTCAACACCCTCCTGAAATGTCACCTCTTCGGGGAAGGCTTCCCTTGGCCTTGATGTTTCTCACAGGCAGAAGAGTCATGGCATCCCCTGTGTGACTGTGACCCTTTGCACGTGGGCAGGGGACACTGCAGCTGTTTACAAGCTCCTAGCGATCCCTGATCCCCTTGAGGACACACAGGGCCTACCAGGTTGGCCCCCACACTCTAGGTCCTGAATTAATATTTGCTGAAGAGACGAACAGGGGAATGTGTGGCTGCTGAAGCCCTGGAAGGCTTTTGCTTCATTACAATATGGGGACAAAACCCTCCATGGGTTCCTCTGGTTGACACTCCTGCTTCCTCACTGCGTGTTTTCTGAATACAAATAAAAATTTACTAAGTTGGATGGAAAAATACAATCTCTTGCTGGGTATGTTTTCCAGATTCATTAAACTGAGCCCTGGGAGAAACTAAGCTAATGCAATTCCGAAGCTAATCCCTCCTTGAAGTCATTCCATAAATCTGATTAATGGGTCACCTTTAGACCACAAGCACGGTTGCTATATTAAAAGAAAATGCTCTGACAGGATTGTAATTCTGTTAACAATGCTTCTGCTGTTTGCAAAAAGATTCTCTCACAGTATAAACAAGTCTGGGCTGGATGAAGCATGGGATTAAGTTGAGCAAAATTCTAAGGACCCTGGTATTCAACTGCACAAAAATGAAAAAAAAAAAAGACATCAGTTTCTCAAATGTGGGAATCTGAGACAAAATGGATTGAGCCAGTGCTTCAGACATAAGCTATTATGCTGCTTCTCAGAAAAAAAAAATTTTCCTCGCGGATCTTGTATTCTTTGTCGGACATCCCATCACGCATCATTGTCCCATCTGTATGTGGCAAGAGGAAACGCCCTTTAGCACTCATAAGTTAATAACTAACGCTTATCTAGTATTCCCTACCTTCCTATTCCGGGAGCTTTCATAGAACCAATCCACTTCATAGTTGGAAGAACTTCATGGATGTATAGTATGAAATATCCCAGAGTGTGTATGTTTCTGTTAATATGTGGAAAGCAATTCACAAAGAGATTAGCCTCAAAAATACTTTAGAGTGACAGTGTTGAGGAAATAGAGGTGGCCTCTCCAACATCTGTTCCCCTTTTCTTGGAAACTATCTCATTGTTTCATTTGGGTTTTACATCTTCTCTGGATCATTTATATGCTTTCAGGGAAGCTGGCTTCATGCTGGACTTTGTGGCTCAGGTATGACCCAGTTAGCATAATCCCATCTTCTGCTCACAGGGGTTGGTCCAAAGATGGGCATGTGACGCATTGGGGTCACTGAGGTATGAGGAGGGTCTGGGGAGTAAGGCTTCCTTGACCTTCCAAGAATGCTTTCAGAAGTGTCTGTCTTTCTCCCTTTGTGAGTTCTCCTGTGAGAGGAGCTGCTGCAGCCATCTCATTGCCACGAGGAAAGTCTGCCTGGGGATGAAGATGATACAGACCGGGACTGAAGGAAAAGGAAGCTAAGTGCCGGATCTAGAACGCAGATTGAACCACGCCTGATCACCTGCCCACCTCAGGGCGTTTGTAGTGACTTAAGCCAAGATGTCTCTTTGTTATTTAAACCTGTTGGAGTTTTCTGCTGCTTGTAGCAGAGAGTATTTGCACTGACACAACTGAGTTAAACAAAGCTGGTTAGGTTACTTACTGAGGGTCCTCCCAGAACCTTTATTATGCTAATATACATTGTTAGACTCAAGAGAAGCATCAAGTATGTACTATTTCCCAAATTCATTTGGCTGTGGGTTCGGTTCTTTCGTAGCGCATCTCACAGGAGAAGTTCTCATCTGCATCCCAAGTGTTACAAAGTGGAAATTGAGATCCAGAGATTCAAATGACTTTTCTAAGCTATAATTAGTAGTTAGTCACAGATCTGGGCCTAGAGTATAGGCCTCCTGACTCCCAGGCCTGCATTTTTGCTTCAAGGTCACACCGTCTCTCTTCCCAAAGAGGTTAAGAGCTTCCTTTCTGAAGATGAATCGCAAAAGAAGAATCTAATTATCCTTTACAAAGACTTCAAGTTCCTAGGATATTATCAAGCAAAGGGTGCAAATTAGGGGGCTCATCGGAAAACAAGAACTTTGGGTCAGATAAAATAGGTCTGAAGTGTTTGAAAAAATTATACCAGTTATCAACATTTCAAATAAAAACAGCAATTTCTAGCTCCCCTAATAAAACTCAGACAATCTGGCAACACTGGGCCTATGTTTCCACATGGTAGACAGCTAGAGCTGAGTGGCCAGCTCTGCCTCCTGAGATGAATGCATGGGCCTTCCAGTTTGCCACAGTCCACACTATTCCCTATTGTATCCTAAAACTGATGTCAAGTGTCAGTTGCTATTTATCAGTACATGAATAATATTGCTTTCCTTCTGCATCCAGTTTATTTCATTCAATTACCTGCCTGGCCCCTGCAGTCAATTATTTTGCTACACTGGAAAAAAAAAATTTAAATTCAGTATATTTGGAACAATACTGAGTTAATCAAAGATGAATACGTTTCTTTACTATGTATCTTTTCTTAGTCCTCATGGGTTACGGGTCGGGAGGACCAGCAGACATATTTTTGGCCATGGACGTCTTTTATCAGAGACCATCTCTTGGTCACTAGTATTTCACTGAATACAGTTTGGGAATATATTGCCACCAAACTCCTCATGTCCCTTCCTGCCAGTGAGCCTGTGAACTAATGTCTCTTTTCTCTAAGATTGTTATCACCTTGGTTTTCCACTGTTCCCTGGAAGTTATTTTGAGAACAGAAGAACAACAGTCTGCCACACATCAGGCCAGCACCCAGTACAGGTTGCTCTGTGGTCTGATCAACATCGAGATTATCCCCAAGAACAGGCCCATTATTCTGGGATGCTTCTGGCAGGGGATTTCCGGCAGAGCAGGGAGAACAGGACCAGGCTAATTGAGGTCCACTCACACTCCTCCCCAAGCAACCAGCTTCCTGGCTCACCACTGTGCATCTTTCAGAAAAACAACAAAGGAGAAAGATAGAAAACAAAAAGTGATGGAGTGGATTGGTGACAAGAGAAACACAAAGCTTTCTCAAAACACAGTCTCTTCAAAGAAGTCATCAGACCCCAACAATTATTTTTCCCTTTCTTTATGATTTCCTTATTCAAAGGTGAGGAATGTGTAAATCTTAACTCTAGGTGTTCAATGTGCTAATAATGTTCAAGACAATTATATCTAGCTGGAAAAAAGAAAAGCCAACAAAATCCTTCAGACTAACTTTTTTAGAAGCTCATCTGATGCTGAGGGGAACGCACGGAGTTCCTCTTAGGGGTGCCCTGGAGACGAAGGAGTCCTTTGCCTCACGTGGTCTCCTTAGAGGTTTCCCCGGGCTACAGCTTTCTGAGTGGAGTTTGGCTGAGAAACCCTCTCTGCAGCCAGTGCCAAATCCATCACCTTCCCATCCCCTGGGGAAGCGAAACCCTCCTCAGAAGGAAGGAGCCCTAAATGGCTGCAGTGCACACCTTGAAGCAAACCCCTTCCATCCCAAGAAGGACCAGAGCAACTGCAGAGCTTCTGCTGAACTGGGGTTGGTAAAGTCAGAGGGATGGTGCTCCTTGAGAGAGATGGACATTTTCCTTATTTGCCAAGAAGTCAAGCCCTCACCTGCTAGTGATTCAGTCATCTAAGGCTTCTAATTGCTAGCCCAGGAAGCGCTGAGTCATGGCAGTCTCTCTGTAAGCCCAGACTCGACTCCCTTGCTTCTTTTTGGGCTATGTGAGTTGTCACAAAATTGAGACACACAAAACTCCATCTTCTTCCCTTATCGACTGAGAGCACGTCCTTTCCCTAACAACCCAGTTGGTTCATTTACTCCAATGGAACCTTTGTAAAACAACAACATGTATAAAATAATGTTAAATAACGGGGCAAGACAGCAGGTGTGCGGTTTTGTTTTGGTTGGGACAATATCAGAGAGGAAGCTGAAGGACAGGCTTGATGGTGGAGCTGATACAAGTTTTGCTTTCTAAAGATGAAGCAATCACAGCTTGCATATTGAGCATTTATATTACGTTAGGTGTCGTGCTAAGCACTTTCCAAGGATTATTGCGTGCGATTCTCACAACCGCCCTAGGAGGTGTTCTGATTCTCATTTGCCTAAGGTCGTATAGTTAATGAGTGATGGAGACAGTGTTCAACCCAGGCAGAGTGTCTCCAGGGCTGGTTCTCCTAATAAAATGCTCTACTGCTCCCCTGATAAACAATGATGACTCTTCCCTCTGAGGGTCTCCAAACACGGGCCAATGTGCTCATGGCCACACTGGACCAAGAATGGGTGAGAATTTATGCAAAATCCTCAAATGTTGAAAACATCTGAAACAGCAAAGAAAATGCCACATAATAAAGATCTCCTAATTTTAACAAGTGACTGATCCAAGCCTCTACATTTTTTTGTTTTATGGTTTTAGACCATAATTCTCACTATGGAAATTGAACAGCTTCACTGAGATAAAATAATACTCTCTTCCTCCTTCATCCCTCTATAAACAGCAGCTACAGAGGCAGCAGCCTTAGAAAGATCAGAGCTGGGCCCATAGGACTTCCCTGAAGTGTTTTGCTTTACCTGCTATAGACGAGACACTCTTGGTTATTGACAACTTTATCAGATTTGTACCTCCGGAAGTCTTCCCAAGCATCCTTGATAGCAGTGACCGCCAGGATAATACTGATTGGTATCAAGTTCACTTCAGGCTGGAAAGCATTGACCACGGGTACAAAATTCAGGACCGCGATGCCCACAAAATAGAGATTGGCAAACCGGTGTAGCTGCTCGAAGATGTTCTTGGGGATGAAGGACAACACAGTGTACTTGCTGGTCTTAATTTGATTCCCACGATAATGTCTGTTGGGGTTCTCTTTGTGGGACCATCCTTCAAAGCGCAAGTTGGAGACCACCACCCGTCTCTTGTCTTCTTTCCTTTTCCGCTTTCTCCTCCCTTCTTTTCTCATCTCTGTGCAATCCTGTCTCTTTAATTCTCATAGCATGACACTTGGGTTCCTTGTCAAAGAGGTTTTTTCCTGATCAGTTCCATGGTTCAGCTACCAGCGAGTCCTGTCCCTGACATCTTTACTTGCCTTTTCTGCCGAAAACTTCTCTCTTCTTTCAAAAGGAAAATTAAAAATAAAAAGCCAGTGTACAAACACAAGGGGAGAAATATGATCAGGAAAGAGCTCACAGAGAACAGGTGTGCAGCCGCCAGGTCACTTCCTCCTACTTGTTGAGACTCCACCCGGTGGAATGTAGACGTCACCCACAGGTATCTTCCTTTTCCACCCCAGGCAACCCAGAGCAGGTGCATCAGCTCTGGGTCCTAAAACCTACCTGGTTAAGTTCTAAAAGCAAGGATTCTTAGCCAAGCGTCTCAGATGCTCTGAAAATGGTATGCATTTTCTTGTTTGGGAGACGTTGCCTGTCACTTGTCAAGGAGCTGCTCCTGAACTTGATCTCCTGAAATGATCTAGTCAAGTCTGGAGTTTAATGCTTGAGCTTTCAGTCCCATTCTTAATAATATAACTTCCTTGTGCTTAATAATATGAGTGTTTACACAAATTAAATTAAGGTTTCTAAATTTCAGCACAGTCAGCATTTTGGCTGGATCATAACGCTTTGTTGTGGGATGATGTCCTACATTTTGTAAGGCATTTAGCGTCAACCTTGGCCTTTATCTACTAGATGCCATTAGCACCCTCCTTCCCAACATGGCAAACAAAAACGTCTCCAGACATTGCCAAATGTTCCTGGTGGAGCAAAATTGCCCTGGTTGAGAACCACCAAATTAAATGAATTTAAGAAAATATAATGTGAAAGGAGAGACTAATCCTTTGAAAATGCTGACAAGTTTGCATAACCTATTTGCAAGAGAGAAAACGGAATGGTTTCCCTTACCTTTCATATATCTGGATCTTGGAGCGGTTTATCTTTCCGTCAAAACGGTGTCTCTTGAGGTCCTCCACGCCATCCTTGACCATGATGATGAACAGGACGATGGCCAATGGTAACATGGTGATCTCCCTGTGGAAGACCTCCATGGAGGGCACCCAGTTCAGAATCACCAGGAACAGGAAATAGAGATTAGCCCATCTGGAAGGGACAAGCAAGGTGGGAGTGAAAAACACGGAGAAGGAAAATGTACTCTCCACGTAAGTAGTTCTCTGCTGTTGACCCTTAGCAACCAAAATGACATTCTCTTTCAGTGTCACCTTGAATATTATGGTAAGGGCTTTGAAGGCAAATCCATTTAGATTCAAACTCGGTTCCTATTATTCACTAGTTGTATGATCTTCCTGAGTCTATTTTGTCTTGTGTAAAATGGGATAGCACTACCTACTTTAAAGAGCTCTTATAAATATTACATGTGATAATATTTGTTACATACACAATAGAGGGTTCTGGGGCCTAGTAGTTGCTCAATAAATGGGAGTTTATAATAATAATTACAAAATTCAAGATGATATCTAAGTGCATATCTTGCTTTACAATTAAAAGATGATTTTGTATATGTTATCTCAGAAGAGTGGCTTGCATTTTTAAGTTTCCCAAGTGTTTCTTACTCCCTCTTGACACAGTGCCTTTGCACATGAAGGTCTGTCTGCAGGAGCATTCCCCTGGCTCCCTTCCCTGACTTCTCTCTGCCTCTTTTCACGCAGTTAACACATCTTTCAATTATACTTCAATTTTCACTTCCTCCCAGAAGTGTTTCCCTTCTTTCTTAACTAGGCCAGATTTCCCTGTTACTCACTCCAGTAGTGCTGTATACCTCTCCTTGGAAGTATCTACCTGAGTTATAATTTTACATCAACTTGTATAATTTTAAAATTAACGTCTGTCTCTTTCACTAGACAATACACTTAGCAGGGACCGTCTTTCTCTTTCTCTATATTTTCCCCCTCATATATCTCTAGCACCCAATCCATAGCTTGACACAGAGTAGATTCTGATAAATATTTATGGAATGAACAAATGGATGAATGAATGACAAGGCTTCTCAAGGTACACATATTTGCATATTAAAAGAAAGGTGTCCAGAGGGCTGTGTCTCTGAGTTGGTCCCAGTGGCAGATGCTTGGTTAAAGTGTGTATCATTTGGCCAAGTGGTTGTGTACCTGTGAAACTGCTCAAAGAGATTCTGGGGCAGGAACGTGAAGAGGGTATATTTGGTCGTGCAGATTCTGTTGCCGGAGTACCTCCTGGAGACATTTTCCCAATCTTGGTGGAATACGCTGTTGTTGGGGAACACGACGCGCTGCTGTGTCAGGTTGTAGGTCTGCCTTCCCTTCTCTGGGGACAGCAGTGGTGTGGCTTCTGATGGAGACTGGGGGAGGCCATCTCTGACTCGCCATTGCCACCGGTGCCAAGACGAGTCCACTGAAAGGGCCATTTCCAGTTGCAAGCTAAGGTTTGAAAACAGACATAGGAAATTGCCATGCTCAGGAGAAATATGTGGTCTATCAGCTCATCCACTTGTCCACCCGTCCATCCAAGGTAGATTCTGGGATACAATGTGAGGAAAATAGCTTCAATCCCTATAATCCACATGTTCTAGGGTGACAGACATTAAGCAAATAATCATATAAATAATATGCAACTAACAGTGTGATAAGTGTCATGAAAGCATTTAAGATGGGGATGGGGAGAGGGTATTGATGACCTAGTTGACATTATCAGTGAAAGAATGGCTTCTGGGGCATGACCCTGAAGGTCAGAATTCCAGCTCTGGTTCATTCCTGAGGCTGAACCATCCCTTCCCTTTGCTGGTCTTCGGTTTCCTCACTGTAATATGAGGAAAACTGTTCTTGTTCTACTTTTTTCACAAGCTTTTTGTGAGGAACAAATTGGACAGGACATAAAAATATGCTGAGACACATCTTAAAGGGAAAAGTATTTATTCTTGAGCTTTTCTCTAGCTATAAAATTTTCTGATATTGATGATATTTCAGAGAACCTCATTTGTGGCCAGAACCTCAAATGAGAGTGATGGGTGAAAAAGAGATGTTTCTTTCCCAGGAAGTTTGAGCCTGACTTGACTGGGCCATGCTGAATGTTGTTCCATGAACACAGCTGGTGCTTTCTGATCTGATTGACTGGGGCTGGGGGTTGGATATGCTTCCTTTCTCTCTGCTCCATTCGGTGTTTTCTGAAACCGAGCACTTAGTCAAGCAGATGATCTTCCTATGCGGTGGAAGAATGCTGCTTTATCCAGGGGATTCGTATTTTTGAGCTCTTTTAGTGAAACCTGTAAGCAAGCCCTCAAGGTTCCTTCTGGCCAAATCTTGCTTAAAGACCCAGAAGGATGTTATTCAAAGATACGCTTTGTAAGGATAGAAGTTGTATATAATGGTGCTTCTCACCTAGCAGGCTCACAGGATGATTTTCTCTTGAATAAATGGACGAGTGAATGTTAGATATTATTACTCTTACAATGAGCAACCCCTTCTGTCATAGAAATTGGGATTCACGAAAGAAAAAAGTTCCATTCTTATTTAAATGGTAATATTTTACCTTCCTGATGCCCATATGATTTGACCTTTATTTTAATTCTCCTCATGACTTTAATCAATTTCCAAATGATTTTCAACTCACAGACCCCAAGGCTGCAAGAAGCTCTTGAGAGTCTTAAGTGAGCCCTTGTAGAAGCAAAAAAAAAATAAATGCAATTACTGATGCCTGTCATAATGTGACCAAAAGCGATATGACAACATTTGGTAAGCCAGAAATAATATTGTATATCTTCTTTCTCATTATAAAAAAATATGCCCCTTTCATGGATTCTTTTTTCTTATTGTTATTGTAAGAGAAAAGGAAATGAAAAGACAATTCATGAATAGAGTTGAAAATGCAAATAAGAAATATTGCCTTGGCTAATGCCATACATATCAGACTTCTCTCAATTTTAGGTGATAAGATCTTCACAAAGGAAGATTGGATTGATATGGGAGATGCAGGTATTTTAGGCAGGGTGGTTTAAAAAGTCCATTTATCATATTCTTTATTTTTCTTTATTAACAACTTAAAATAAGTTCCCTTAAAAATAAAGCAGACATGAAGTGGATGCCAAACTAATGGATGAAAGGTTGATGAGGAACTGGATATTTCAATAGTTTCAAAGTATTTTCCCCCCAAATCATTAATTAAAATGTTAAAAAAAGAATCACTTTGTAATGGAGAAACATGGCAGACACCACCTTACCCAACAGACGAAAGCAAACATCACCAAAATTGGAATAATTGACATCTTGTTCCTCCTGATACGATGTACTGAGAAGGACATAACATCACTGCTGTGGTAGTCACAAGGAAATACTGAAACACCTCAAACTGGGAGCTATTCTACAAAATCATTGGCTTATGTTTTCAAATGTCAAAGGTCAAAGAAAGACAGAGGGACTGTTTCTGATTAAAGGAGACTAAAAAGATATGACAACTAAATGTAAGGTGTGATCCTGGATTGGATCCCAGACCAGGGGTAGATAAAAGAGGTCTAAAGGGCATTATTTGACGATGGGCGAAATTTGAATGTAAATTGCGGATTAGGTAATAGAATTTTAATAACATCAAATTTCCCAATTATGATAATTATATGGTGGTTATGTAAGAAAATGTTCTTGTCCCTAGGAAATGCATCCTAAAGTAGTTACGGGTAAAGGGTTAAGGCATCTCAATGGTTCAGAAAATAATGTATATGTTTGTATATGTGTCTGTGTACATATATACATATACACAGGTAGGTAGGGAGTTGTAGAAGTTTCTAGAAACAGAAAGTTCCTAGGAGTGTCATGTAGAGAACTGGTGGTGGGGGGAGAAAGAGTAGCAAAAGTTGAGGCTGGAGAGACAGACAAGGGCCAGGTGGCCTGTTAAAGCTACTTATTGTGCTGAAAGCAAGGAGGAGTCCTGAAGAGTTTTAGGAAGCCGCCTGAACAGAGCTGTGGATCCCAGGCTTTGTTTTGCCTGAAGCACACAAGAATGGGCCGGAGGGGCCAAGACTGGGGACAGGAAGGCAGCTCCTTCACGAACTGCTTCCCCTTTCCTCTAAATAAGTAACTTCTTTCCAAAAGTAGAACAGGAAACAGAGGGATTGTGTAATCCTTGTATCTGAGGTGTGGTTTATTACTGCTTTCAGACAGGGAGGGGCATGCCTGAAGCAACTCTCTAAGGTCCTTCCAGTCATAAAGTCTTTCTCTCATTCGAAGTTTTTGAAATAGCACTTCCCCACTAACGATAAACTTGAGGATTATCTACTTTTGCTAATTCATGCTCAGATCACCTCTGTTTGAGGTAATAATCTCCTCCAGCACCAATATCACTTTTACCAGGATGGTGTTTGTGTGGTGGGGGAGTATTCTTATATGGTGGACCATTAGCCTAACATCCTGAGTTAATTACAGTTTACTGAGAAACCCTATTCTCATTCCCAAACTTTCTTCATTCTGCTGGGCTCACATTTCCAATTAACCATAGTTCCTTTCCTTTCCTTTTCATTTTAATGAACCCAGGTAAACTCCATCATTAGCAAATTCCATTCTCACTGTCAGGGGTCAATCAACCAGTCATTCACTGAATCAAGAAATACTTATCAAACTCTTGTTTTGTACTAGCTGAGTAAAACCTACACATCCACCCCTCTCCTCCTGGAGCTTGCACTCTACTGAGGCTGAAAGATTTTAGACATACACTCATAGAAATAAATAAATACTCACCAACCAGGATAAGTGCCACAAAGAACAGGGTGCAATGTGATTACACTACAGAGGAGTGGGACTTTGTCCCTGAAGAGGTGGGGCTGGAGCTGAGATCAAGACATGGGTGAGGGGTAACTGGATGGAATAGTGAGTGTGCCTCTGTGTGTGTGTTGTGTGTGTGTATGTGTGTGTTGTGTGTGTATGAATATGTGTGTGTATGTGTGTCTGGAAGCAAGTGAGTATCCTAGAAAGAAACAACATTTGCAAGCTTCCTGTGGCTAGAACAAACAAGCTCACTTTAAAAATGGAAGGAAGACCCAAGTAGGGCTAGAAAGCAGGAATCAGTGGTTCCTGGAGAATTATTTTCCCTTCATGTACAGTTCTCTAAAAAGTATATGAGTTGGTCAGGACAATGGGGGGAAAACCCTATAAAATTAAATTTAATCTACACTTAGATTCTTGGTAAATAGTGATGCGGGGTCGGTGAGCTGAGGAGTCGAAAGAAAGATTTCTTGGACTCTCAAGATCTGGCAGTAGTGCTCTTTTATTTAGAGAATAGTGTGGAATGGCATGGGGACAGGACCCATGGGCAGTTAGAGCTGCTGCTGCCATGCTGCTGCTGCATGGGGACAGGACCCACAGGCAGTCAGAGATGCTGCTGGCATGGGGAGCTGCTGCAGCTGCTGGCATGGGGACAGGACCCATGGGCAGGCAGAGCTGGTGCCGGCATGTTGCTGCTGCTGCCACCGCTACTGCTGCAAACATGGGTGGAGAGTAAGGCTAAATTTAAGGCATAGGTATGTGAGCCATCTCTTTACAAGACAAAGGAAAGAACATGTAAAAAAGTTAAAATGGTATCAGTGCAGGTGGGGTCTGGCCATTGGGTGGTCCCACAACTTTTAGATAAGAATCAGATCGGATTAAGTAAAGGCCAGAAGCCACCACCCTAAATACTATCTTCAGCTAAAGACAAAGGAGGATCTTGGGGGGTGGGTGGGTGGGGGGGGGAGTCAGTTACATGAGGTTGCCAGACAGTAACCAACTTAAGTCCTTGCCTTCCCCATTAAGAGTTTCCAGAGATAAGGCCATCCTGCCTTCCTCGTGGTGCAGAGAGGGTGGCATCTTGACAGCTGGAGATTTCCCTTACAAATGTAAATGTTTCCCAACAAAGGGCAAGCAAGCGCTGAGGGCAAGCTGCTCAGAATTGCTTTTATTAAAAGTAACCAGCCCCTTTCTCATCTGCAGTTTTAAAAGTAACCAGCCTAAAATAATCCTCATCAAATAGTACACTATCCTAAAATTAAAATTAATTAGAATCTAAGAAAGTTTGGCTTTCAACTAACCACAGGGTTTTTTAAAGCACTCCATCTTGAGGACAAAATGTGTAAATCTCACAAAAACCATTTTCTGTTAGACATCTAGTCAACAAGCAATAACCACTGAGAAGAAACAGTCTGAGGTTAGCACATACTCAAATCAATCAACTGTATCAGTTTCCCCCAAATTGCAATAATTTTTGAATCATCTTTCCAATTTTTGCCAAACCTGAATATCGTTTGTTTTATTAATGCAGTATATTTTAACTCAATTTACTTTTTATTTATTTTATTTATTTATTTTTTTGTGAGGAAGATTGGCCCTGCACTACCATCTGCTGCCAGTCTTCCTCTTTTTGCTTGAGGAAGATTGTCACTGAGCTAACATCTGTGCCAATCTTCCTCCAGTTTATGTGGGATGCCACTACAGAGTGGCTTGATAACTGGTGCTAGGTCTGCGCCCAGAATCTGAACGTGCGAACCCCCGGCCACTGAAGTGGAGCACGCAAACTTAACCAGTATGCCACTGGACCGGCCCCCAACTTACTTTTTAAGACCTTAAATGTTGACTTTGGCGTTGTGCTAAAGCATTGATATCTGAAATTAGGAGTTTGACACACATTATTTTTTTAATAGGCGCTAACAAGACCTACTTTTCTTAAAACAAAAGCTTTTGGCCCTCTATTACAACACTGAACTAGACCTGCTGTATCTCTATTGCTGTTCTGGTAACCGGGTTCAAAAACATTACCATCATGCAGAAAGCATCAGTCATTTTCCTTTTTTGAAGCTCACCTACGAATGCAGGAAAGGCTGCTAATGTGTTTTGCAAGTTGTTTTCTGTTTGTTTCTCACAGAAGTGTCAAAACACCAACAGGTTTTTCATCAACCCTGATTTAGAAAGAAAAAATATAGTGAACCGGTTTTCTATTCATTCCGCAAGCATTACACTAGATCAAAGACAGATGTGCAATAAAACAATCTTATTATCAGTTTCTTATTCATTTTGTTTTTTCTACTTATTTTGGTTTGATTTGTTGAGAAAATGGCTATCACTTTTATACAGTTTTCTACCTGTTTTACCCATACTCATTTTACAGATGAAAAAACAAAAATAAGGGAATTAGAATAATTCCTCTCTAGAACTTGTCATTTCTTCCTGCTCCCTTTCAGGAAAGCCTATATTTACTGGAATCCAGGATGTACTTCTTTTTCCCCCCACATCTGAATGTTTTGGACCTAGGGTATGTCATATAATTGATATGGTAATGTTTCTTTTTTATTTTTACCCTCACAACCTATTATTAAATTAATGGTATTTTAGATTCAAGGAAATGTGTTTAGTGGCAGACCAGAAAACAGAAATCATGGTTTGAAAACCTCTCATGAAGGTTTCCAGTTCTGGAACCTGCCAAGGAAAGTTCAGGAAGGCCTGATTCATAGGAAAGAAACGGTCAAGGGGGGGGCCTTATTCTGCAGTGGGGTTGGGATAGGCTAGAAGTCCTGGGGACGGCTGAAGCTCAGAGCCTTCATTTGCCTTGTACTCAGTAACAGGAGTCTACATATAGCTGCTGCGAGCAATCAGTCCTTGTAAGCACCAGACAGAGCTCTGAACTTCCCAGTGGGATGAGCAAGAGCTATGATTGTGCCTTATTCACAGACTACAAACTGTGTCCTATAATTAGGATGCCAGATGCTGATTTCCTCTAGAGGAAGAAATACCGAGTGAGAAATGAGTCTGTAGGCCCTTGCACAGGGTAGGGTGGGGAGTGTTGCCTTTGGACGTCAGTGAGAGCGGGAACTAGTGTGAAAGGGAAGGGGAGAATGAGAAGGAAACAGTGATCACCTTCAATGAAATTAGTGAAAGGACACAATTCTGTAGAAGATAATGAAATACATGGCAAATGAAATCCTATGGAGTGGGCCTTTGTGGGAAAGGAATGATCGAAGGGTAGGTCTTTACAAAACTCCTGAGTCATCAGCATGCCATGCTCAGCTCCCATCATTAGTCTTTCAGTTAATGCTTTTTACCCCATTGGTTTTCTCTTAGCTCCTCAGTCCATAAGAGCTTTACTCTGACAGATTTTCAAAGGAAAACTATTTTTTAAACAGATGAGAAGATAATTCTGTAGTCTGCTGTGTTATACTTCATCACCTCCAAAGTTCGTTAGAGTTAAGGGTGTCACCAGTTCCCCAGCAAGCTGATCTCTATTGGGTGTATTTGGAGCTCAGACCTCTCTCATGAGCTTCGGACAAGAGTATCCCACTGCTTACTTGCTATTGCCACTTCTTTTTTAGGTATCTCAACTTTAACATTTCTAAAACTCTTGGTTTCTCTCCAAAATTCACTTTGGTTCCAGTAGTCCCCATTTCTATGAATAGCATCTCCATTTACCCAAATGACCTAGGCGTTATCTTTGATTTCTCCTTCATTTGCTACAGCCCTTCTATTTTTAAGTTTTATCTATTTTTTGCCTCCTAAATATTTTTCAAATCCCTCTGCTTCTTGACATTTCTACTGCTTCTAATCTAATAAGAAGCACTATTATCTCTTGTCTGGGCTACTGCAATAGACTTTTAACTGGTTTCCGCATCCTCACTTGCTCCCTTTCCAATATAGTCTTCACATAGCAGCCAGAGTTATTTTTCTGAAGTATAAATCAAATCATGTCAGTCCTCTTCTTAAGGATCTCAATGATATGATTGCCTTTGTATAAAATCCAGACTTCTCACCCTGGCCTGCATTATTTCATATGATCTAGCTCCTGCCTACCTCTTTCCTCTTGCTCAATATTTTCAAATATTCCAATCTCTCTCTCTCTCTGTGCACGGGTCTAGACATTGAGTAGTTCCTCTCCTTTGAAAGCTCTTTCTTCACTCTTTGCCTAGTATATTAGTCAGGCTAAGTTAGGCAAGGCTGTGAAACAAATAAAGCCCCAAATCTCAATGGCTTAGCACAACCTTTGAAGAATTTGTAGGTCCAAGTGACTCTCCTCCATCCACTGACTCAGGGATCCAGGCTCACTCCACCTCATGATCCCAATATGTGCCTTTAAATATAGCCAAAACAGGGACCCAGAAGCGAACTACATCACTTTGCTCATAGTCAAATGACCAGAATCAGTCACACGGTCTCATTCTGACTGCAAGGGACCCTGGGCTACATGGGGAACACATAGAATTTTTGATGAGCAGTGACTGTCTCTGCCAGGTCTCAGATTAAATGGCATTTCTTCAGAGAGTTGGGTAGAGTAGTAGAGTTCAGAGTAATGAGGGATACTGGAGTAATGGGTGGCATGGCAATAGGATATGGTCAGACCTGTCATTATTGCCTTGTTAGCTGAAGAAGGGGATTCTGTATTTTCCAAACACTCTGACACCTTCTATTTAAATGTCCTACTCCAAATTTGAGGTCAAGAGAGTGGCCCCTAAACTCTGGCTCTCAAACACTGTCCTGAGGTAGGCTGCTGACAGCAAGATGTTAGAGAATTAATATGTGCTTCTGGCACAGTCTGTACATGAAACACATTATATGCTGCATACATATGTGAGCCACTATTTTTAAGTGTAGCAGATACTGTTGAGATGGATATATTACAAATTTGTTTAAAGGCATTATTGATTTCACAGTAGGATTTTGCCATACGTATTTTCTCATCCCATGAATACCAAAAGTACAGCTCCTTTCAACAGGAGGTTGTGAAGTGTTTTCATGACAAAAGACATCTTTGAGCTCTGAAAGGCTGGTGGAGTAGCGTGAGCCCAGAACTGAATGCGGGGTGTTTAGTGCACAGAAGAAGATCTGTAATGCATAGTTCCTGACCTAACAAAATGGTTGGAGAGATGAGATATATACATAGGAAAAGATAATTGGATAGGCTATCAAGGGGGAATTAAATAATGCAGACAGCAAGCATCAGAAGTTGTCAGAGATGGAAGAAAACATAGGTGAGTGGGTAAGACAAGGCAAGCTTCCTGGAGAAGCAGAAACGGCCAATTACTGCATAAGAGGGCTTGGGTGTCCAGAAGCAGGTATGAGTCCAGAAGCTGCAAGAATAGGCAAGTGAGCAACTCTATCTCTTGTCCTTACCTCTCAGTGTGAAAAATCTGCATTCTTAACCAGCTCCCAGATCATTCTAGGGTAGGGTTGCCAAAGAGCCAACCTGGAAAGACACTGTCTTCTGCACTCACGTATCTGCTCTCCATTGAAAACTATCCTTTTCCATTTTCTTCCCTCTATTCCAAGCCTGATTTCCCAAGTATCTTCCTATTGAAAGACAAAAGATCTTGGGAAATAAAAAGACAGCACAGCACGGGCAATCTTTTCTTTGTAAGAGGCAGGTAAAATGAGATGCATAATTTTATTTTTTATATCCCTCCAGGCAGAAATGTGATTTCACTTAAAAGTTGTTTTATAGATTCTCTTGGTTTGTTTTACTGACAAAATAATTAAGTTGGGTCTAATTAAAAGTGAATAAATTGCTCGCAGAAGCTGAATAAATCAGTGCTGAGCTGAAGGGAAGAAAGTTGTCCAAAAATCCACAGGGCTGAAAGCAATGAAAAGACAATGGTACACGCTGATGGGCTCAATTCACCTCACTCAAAACATACGCATGGTTATGTGAGTTACATGCTGACTAATACACCCGGGAAAGTCTGAGGTGGGGCAGGCAGGGAGCAGGACCTGGGAAATTTGGGAGAAGCTTTCTCAAGGTCAAATGGACTGGACACTTGGCTTAGTGCAAAGAGTGTGGGACCGGATTTGTGAATTGGGGTGAGAAAAACTGATATTTTAGCAGATGCCTCCAGAATTTCCTTAGGGAGGGAATAAACCTTGATTAGCACTGGGATGAAAGGCAAGGGGATGAGAATTAAGGGGGAGAGGAAAAGGGAGGAGGAAATTTAGCTGGCAAGAGCATGAGAAATAGAGATTAAGATGGTAGCAGGTTGGTGCATGTGTTATCAGAAAAGGGCAGAGGGACTTTTTTTAAAATTGAGGTATAATTGACATAACATTCGTTTCAGGTGTACAACATAACGATTTGGTATTTGTATATATTGTGAAGTAATCACCACAATAAAGTGGAAGTGTGTACATTTTGACCCCCTTCACCCACTTTGCTCACCCCCTATCCCCACTTTTGGCAACCAGCAATCTATTCTCTGTATTTATGAGCTTGCCTTTTTTTTTTTTAGATTCCACATGTACGTGAGATCATTAAATATTTGTGTTTCAATATTTGACTTATTTCACTTTGCATAATGCCCTCAAGGTCCATCCATTTTGTCACAAACTGCAAGATTTCCTTCTTTTTTAAGGCTGAATAATATTCCATTGTATACATAGGACTTTAGAAAAAAGCTCAAATATTCACTTAAAATTGTGTATGATATTGTAACATGATATGATGTCCTTCCAGTTACTCTAAAATTGTTAGTAAAACTTTACAACACAGAGTGGCTTTGTATGAATGGCATCATTTGATTAGAAGTAGAAGTCTTGAAGTCAAGAAGGAGTTGTCCCCATATTTGGCTCAGTGCCAAGGAGAGAAGATTGAAAAAAGAACCACAAGAAAGAGGGGAGAATGAGAAATTTAGCAAACTTTGGAAATTAGAACCAGAGATGACTGGGCGAAACATAAGTCCCATAGGAATTCACAGAAGTTGGGGGGAAGTGGTGGCATAGGGTTTTCCACAGGATACGGGATGGGGGTTCAAGTTGATCTCATCTGGATTTTAAAGGGCAGGGAAAACCAAGCCAAGGTAACATTTGGCTTACACATCCCACTAGCCAGCTGTGTGACCACGGGCAAGTCAGTTATTCTCTCTGGGCCTTAGTTCCTTCCTCTATAAAATGAGGGAATTGGACCAGGCAATCGCTAACATCTCTGACACTTTCACTTCAGGTGTAATTCTCACCCTGACTTTTCTGAAGTCAAAGGGATGAGTGACCCTGAGCAGGGACCTTGCCAAAGGGCAGATTATTTCCTCCCCAGATGACAGCCTACCCATAAAAGGTAAGTGAGCTCACAGCACATAATAGCTGAGTGGCTGATCTTTTCTCTTTTCTTTGTCAAAAGGATGAAGCCTTTTTCATCGGTCTTTTTTGGTTGAGTTACTCTCTCATATGTACTTTGGGTTTAACATTCTCATTTTTCCGGAGAAATAACTGAACCCTCTCATCTTTAATATGTCCCCTCTTTTATAAGATTAATATTAATAACAAGGTTCTCAAAGGGCCTCCATATGTTCCAAAATTCTACTCCCAAAATAGGGAGGAATTTCAAGAAAGATCCAACTGTCGATTGGACATCACCATCAGGATGTCTCTTAGGATGTCAATCTCAGTTTGCCTCCAAATATTTTCGTTATCTACACCCTACATCTGCTTTTGCTCCCCATTTCCTGTCTCATGGAATGGCAACGCTATCCCTTCAGTTGGCTAAGCTTGATTCCTCTCTCACCCAATGTATCCAACCAATTAAGTCCTGTTGATTCTAGCCTATACATATCTGTCAGTTCTGTCCACTCTTCTCGGCCCATTGTCACCACATCAGTCCAGACCACTCTGATCTCTCGCCTGGATTGCTTGACAGTTTTAGTTTGTCCCTCTGCTTCCAATTTTGCTTTCCTCCAATCTGTTTTTCCACAATGAAATCAGAAAGATGTCATCAAATTAGAAATCCATTCATGTCATTGCCTTGCTCAAAATCTTTTCTGGCTTTGAATTTCCCTCAGACAGCATAAGGAACAAAACTAACATAATTTACAACTCCTTCCCTCCAGGAACTAGATACGCCTCTCTTTCCAGCCTCACCTTTTGTTAATCTCTTTCATGCTCTACTCTAGTCATAGGAAATTGTTTTATCTTGTGTCCTTTTTTTTTTTTTTTGAGGAAGATTAGCCCTGAGCTAACTGCTGCCAATCCTCCTCGTTTTTTGCCGAGGAAGGCTGGCCCTGAACTAACATCTGTGCCCATCTTCCTCCACTTTATATGTGGGATGCCTACCACAGCATGGCTTGCCAAGCAGTGCCATGTTGGCACCTGGGACCCAAACCAGTAAATCCCGGGCTGCTGAAGCAGAACGTGAGCACTTAACTGCTGCGCCACCGGGCCAGCCCAAACCAATACCACCAGTACTCCCTGATCCCTTTCCCCTCAAAGCCTAGCTAATTTCCATTCTTCTTTTTTTTTTTTTTGCTGAAGAAGATTCACCCTGAGCTAATATCTGTGCCAATCTTCCTCTATTTTTTAGTATGTGGGCTGCCAGCACAGCATGGCCACTAACAGAGTGGTGTAGCTCTGCACCTGGGAACTTAACCTGGGCCACCAAAGTGGAGCGTGCCAAACTTAACCACTAGACCACCAAGGCTGGCCCACCATTCATCTTTTAGGATGTAGATAGTATCTCCCCAAGAAAGCCTTCCTTGGTCCTGAAGTATGATTGAAGGGCTACTCATGTGTTTCTGTCCTTATCCCATTTTAGCTTCTGTTCCGGGTATTGAGGCTACGTACTTTCCTAGAATGAGGGCTTCTACAAGGCAGTCACCACTCTACCCACTAGTGCCTCCTGGGAGCAGTCATCACACTGCCCCTCGTGTCTCATGGGGCAGTCACCATTTAACTCTCTCTGCCTCCTGCAGACAATCATTACTCTACGCCCCAGGGCCTCCTGAGAACAGTCACCACTTTACCTCCCACTGGATGTGGTCACCACTCTACCTAACTGTTAGGTGGGGCTGGTGGTCACTTTGCCCCAGTGCCTCCTGGGAGCAGTCAGCACTTCACACCGCCTTCCCGGGTGAATGATAGGCACCAAGAAGTGCTTGATTTATTTGATGAATAAAAAGTAATTTGCATTTCAATATTATTTTCAAAAATTTCAAAGAACTTCACTCCTACTATTCCGTTTTACCCCTCAAACAATCCTTTGAGGTAGGTTGGGCCTGTATTACAGTGCTTCTCCCCAGCCGTACAGGCCAAGTTCCTCAATACACCCATTTACAAGAATCGGTGGTCAAAGAATTGAGAAGTCACAGTAGAAATTCCCCTTTCTTGTGACCACATTTTGGGAGTATAATGAAAAACATTTTGAACAAAACAATCAAGGTAGCATACTAAATAATGTCAATATAAATTACATTTATCCTTTTACATAATGATAGGTACTACACAATTTCACTCACGACCTGCTCCCTGGAAGTTTTTAAAGCTTGCCTCTCCTAACACAAGAGACTTGAAATTAATTTTGTTTGTAGCTAAAATCTGTTGTGAACCATAAAAAGAAAATTGTTCTGATTTATGACTCAGGGCTTTTGACTTCCAGCTCCTCACATCTTAGCAACTCGAACGACTAGATTTTTGAGATGGGCAAATTGTTGGGGAAGTGTTTTTCAAACTCTCTTCCCATGATGCAGGATTACGTGTCCTTAGCTCTGCTCAGGAGGATTTCTGACCAAAGTCCTGTAACAGGATGCTCTCATGCCTCACAGCAAAGGCTCTCCCTGCTCAGACTCAGGGTGCAGGTCTAAGATCACAATTCGCGTGCTTTCGATATTCCTTCTCTCTCAATATTATCTTGTGCAAATCTTTACTTCCCATATATCGTCTTTCTTTATTCCTAACCCCTTAGTTTCTCGTTTTCTTAGAAATGACTTGATATTTGCATATACTGGAACTGAAATTGTCTGTGTGAACTAGAAATTCTGCAGAAGTAAATTTGCTTACACTGAAATCTCATATTTGGTGAAATTGTGGCTTGGAGGGTATGACTGTGGATAATTCTGAAATTTTCTATATTTTACAGGTCAGTCTGATTCCCTTTTTTCTCTGAAATAATAAATAAAATGAAGAAAGTTTAGGTGATTTGCTTACGGTCATGAAGATCATCAGTTAACATCAGTTTCCCAATGCACAGCCTGGTCAGCTTGGTTTTTGGTGTTTCTACCTCAGTGTAAGCCATTTATATGAACTCCTATAACTTTAGACATCTGTGCCTGCCCCGCTTGATTTGTTTAAAAATAAACTTTTGATTTCAGTGTAATTTTAGCTTTACAGAAAAGTTGGAAAGATAGTACAGAGAGTTCCTTCACTCAAGATTCTCCTAATCTTACAGAACCAAGATACGTTTGTCAAAATAAGAAATTAACATCGGTACCATACAATTAACTAAACCACAGAGTTTATTTGCGTTTTACCTGGGCATTTTTAAATTTCTTAAATAACAAAGCATTTCAAATTAGAGAAAAATAGAGAGCCTGACCCCACTCCCACAATGGCACTTATTCATTGGGACCAAGAGACTGCATGGGTCAAAGATTTGTTTGTGGATTGTTTGTTTTAATTTCCCTTTATTCCTATCTGACATAATACTAAGCAGCTTTCTTATGCGACTCACACTCCTTCCAGATCTCCCACTGTGGTAGGACCCCAGAGTGGTATGGGTGTGCAGAGAGGTCTGGCTCTCCAAGACAGGAACCCTGGGCTCTCCAGGATAGCCAGTCATAACCGTGTTGCCTCCTTTGAGACTCTGAAAGGGCTCTCAGTCTGTGACAAGATTCATTAAACTGCAAGCAAGCATATTTCTGGACAGAGACTTTGCATTGGCATGTGACAACACCACACACTCTCTTTACTTCATTGCAATATGCACATTTTATCTTCAGGATAGGGGCACACAGGTCTACATATGACTTTCTGAAGAACAATAGACCACAGTTGTTAATCTGTTTGTTTCCTAGAGTAAAGAAAAGTTTATTAATATCAGTTGGGTGGAAAAAAGTCTCTAAGATTGCGAAGGAGCATATGACTGTGATCTCCTGTGACAAGACCACAAACCCACAAAGAGACAGGAGAAGAGAGAAAAGAGGCAAAAAAGGAATGAGAAGAAAGTAGAGAAACAAGGTTTAGCACTTAAATGGCAAAGGTCCATGGAGATATGAAGCAGCAGTAGCGCAAGGGCAAGAAATCAATCAGCCGCCACCAGCTAGAAGGAGAATGACAGAGTGATGTCCCCTGGCTGGACTGCTTGGTCAGGGTTGGGCCTGCCCAAACTCCTAGGAAATCTTCCTCTTCTGAAAACTTAGGCCCAGAGGCCCAATTCTCCCCTCTTCATCAAACCTCAATCCTTGATGAGAGATCCTGAATGTTTAGAAAAACCACTGGGACTAGCTTTTTATGTTCCTGTCTGATTGATTCTGCTTGAGGCTGCTGAGGCAGATCCTCTGACATTTCATGGTGCCCAGAGGAGTTGTTGCTGTTAGTGCCATTGGGTCGATTCTGACTCCTAGCGACCCTGTGTATAGCAGGGGGAACCCTCCTAGATCTCTCGCGCCGTCCTCTCACCTTCTGGCGCTGTATCGGACAATGCTCCACTGCTATTCATAGGCTTTTCATGGCCAATCTTTTTGGAAGCAGGTGGCCAGTTCTTCCTAGTCTGTCTTAATGTGGAAGCTCCACTGAAAGCTGTCCACCATGGGTGACCCTGCTGGTATTTGAAATGCCAGTGGCATAGCTTTCAGCATCACAGCAACATGCTGCCGCCACAGTATGACAACTGACAGATGGGTGGTATGGTTCCCTGACCAGGAGTTGAACCTGGGCTGTAGCAGTGAGAGTACCAAATCTTAACCACTAGACCACCAGGGCTGGCTCTAGGGGCGTTGGCAACGATTTAAACATTTTTAGGGCATTGCAAGGGTTTTGTTATCTGATTTATAAAACAAAATTAGATTCTCTCTGGGGCACTTTGTTGAGCTTATTATTCTGATATAGGAAATTGAGATAAAAGCAAATTAACACATGTAGGTAGCTGCATTCATCCTCCCTCCTTCCCACCCCCTAATCACTTCATTTTGTCCTTTCGTGAAAGAGCCAAGGAGATAACACCCCATCTGGTGAGTGTATAATTTATTTCCAATTTTCTTAGTCTTTTTAGAGTTGTGCATGTGGGCATTTGGTGACATTTTACAACTTCAATATAATGGTCTCTGTCGCAAGTCCTTCATAATTATCCAGACTATAAATATTGTATCTAGGCACCTTTCCTTTCCTTTGGACCATTAGAAAGACAAATGGCTTTGCTGTCCAGCCATGTGGGGAGGGGGACTATTGAGTACAGCACCATGTAGAGTAGACTCTGATGGTGACAGAATGTGTGTATGGGTTTTGGAGTCTGAAACACCACAGGATATTTATTGAGAAGAGAGGAAAAGGCAAATTTGAGTTAAATCCATTTCTCCCTTCTGCTGTGTTCCACTGGCACTGAGACTTGCTGTCTGAACAGGGGACAATCCATCCTAACTATGATTTAATTTATCTGCATGATGCCAACAAACCAGGGTTCCTGAATTATCTCATGGATTAAAGACCCCTTAGGGACTGAGATTCAGACAGTGCGTATTGGCATCAGCATAGCAAAGAGACAAATGATACACACCAGAGAGCCGGGCAACAGACTCGTGAACATATGGGGACTTGATACGTGACAGATATGCCCTTATAAATCAGTATGGACAGGCGGACTACCCAATAAATAGTGTTGAGATCATTGTTAACTCATATAAAAACAACAACAGCAACGACAAATTTCTACTTCACATCGCACACAAAAAAATAAATTCCAGGTGCTTAAAGACCTCCCTCTTGGGGAGGGGGAACTTAAAACAAAATATAGGAGAATATCCTATGACCTTGAGGTAGGGAGGGAACTCTTAAGGCACAGGTATCAATAATTAGAGTAAGGATTGATAAGTTTGACTACACTAAAATTTCTGTGCCCTAAAGAATGTGGAAAAGCAAGTCACAGATTGGGAAGAGATGTGTGTAACGTTATTACATATGAAAATCCAGAAAGGAAAAGATAACCCAATAGAAAATAAGAAATGATAGGAACAGGGTGTTCTCAGAAGAAGGAACTGTCCACAAGGAAATGTATTTAGAAACATTCATTGCATCATCAAAAATGTAAAACATTAAATAACTTACATGTCCACCAAATAGCACAACGAAAAAATAAACTGTAGCATATTCACAAAATGGAGTATTCTATGGCAGTTAAAATTGAACTATATCATCATGGATAAATAGCAAAGTAATAGTTAATAATTCTAAATAGGTTAATTGTTATTTTGCAGGTGCTACTGTCAGCACTTTACATGTGAATATTAACTGATTTAATTCTCATGACAAACTGTGATGTGGGTACTATTATGATCCCCATTTTATAGATGAGCAAACTAAGGCACAGAGAAGTTTAAGTACCCAAGTCTCACAGCTGTCAAGTGGCAGAGTTGGCCTGTGAACCAATCAGTCTAATTCTAGCATTGGTGATTTAAACATTAAACCTGCCTCATAAAACAGAATCCTGAGCAACGAAAATATAATGTTAAGCAAAAAATTCAATTTGGAAGATGATAGGTACAGTGTGATTCTTTATTATTCAGGGTTGGGTTCAGTTGCATTTAACCAGAGTAACAAAAAGTGCCTTAAACAAGATATCTGTTTATGAAATAAAACAAATCTAGAGGTAGGTAGTCTAAGGCTGATACACGGGCTCCAAGGTCATGAGGGACCCAGGTCTTTCTGCTCTTCCATCCTTAGCACTAGTTTCCAACCTCGAGGTGGTGTCTTCCAAAAGAAGACATCAGGGATAGTGCTGGGTCTGAAATGGAAAAACAGGCTGGGTTCACCCCATGCTTGGTGGGGTCTCAATTTGGGAAGGCCACATAGGGCCAGGCTGAAGAAGGAGAAAGCAAGGAAGGGACTAAGCGCTCAGAGTGGGGGACTTGATCTAAAAGTTAAAGAAATATGAAGGGCTTCTTAAGGATTTTGTTATTCATGGTCCTACGTCTGCAGGGCAGGAAGCAGTGAGGCAAACAAGATGGAACTTTGGCCAAGAAGAGTGTACATACACTGATGTCCTCAGTGTCATTTCTCATTGACATCTAAACAGGGCAGCTCACCAATCACCAGCATTCTCATTGCTTGTTCAAGAGAGCTCTTTGAGGACAGAGATTGTGTCTGGTTCAAGATCTGCCACAGGGCTGGCACATAGAAGGAGCTCAAACATATGTTAAATAAACAAATGAACAAATGAATGAATAAGTAAACTCGATAGGATGGAGGTTGGGTGGAGTCCTCTGAATTGGGAATGAGCACCCAGGATAACAAATGTTGTATTAGCTCAAGTTCCTTGAGGGCAAAGGCCAATGTATCATTGTGTTTGTACACCTTGACCCTAGTGCTTGCTGAATAGCTGCTGAGTTGAATTGAGATGAATTATAAGATAAAAACAGGATTTATAACAATGGACTGCGATTGTATGGGTATTCCAGACATCCATATATAAAGAGTCAGGAGGTTGTTTGACAATGATCCCAAACTTCTAATAAAAAATATCATTATCCTCATCAAAAACAAAATAACTATGGCCACCATTTTCTTTTCATGTGCCAGGTGCTGTTGAGTAGATTATTTCTAAAACTTACCATCACTTTGCAAAGTAGGTGTTATTATTATCATTTTACAATGAAGAGACCCAGTCCCAGAAAGTTAAGTGACTTTCTGAAGTAAAAAAGATCCTAAGGGCCCCAATTAGGATTTAAATGCAGGTCTCTTGGGCTCCAAACTCTACACAGTCATGTGTCACTTAACAAGGGGATTTGTTCTGAGATATGTGTCATTAGGCAATTTCGTCATTGTGCAAACATCACAGAGTACACTTACACAAACCCACATGGTAGAGCCTACTACACACCTAGGCCATATGATACTAATCTTATGGGACGGTAAGTATACATTGACCGAAACGTCATTATGCAGCACATAACTACTGCTATTGTGCATTCTGCTATTGTGGTGGCCAGACTTTTTTCCTTTCACAGACAGAGTTGCAGCATCAACAAATGTCAGTAAAGAAGTTGCATTTCTCCTCGAGGAAAGAGATTCTGGAACACCCTGCCATTCCTCTGAAGGCACTGGTGAACTATATTCTACGGCTGCTTTGAATATACTTGAGCTGCAACTCCTAACCTAATAGTTTTCTGCTGGCAAATCTAGTTGACATGCTATAAACACTTATTTCCCATAGGAGTGATGTTATGAGTCGATAGTACCCTATGGAAACTTTGCATACCATAAAAATACTGACAAATAAAAATGGCAAGTAATAGGATATATTGGAGTATATGAGGAAGCCATTTTGTGTAAACCTAATTTGGCCTGACCTTGTCCTTCCAAAAGGGCCTGACTGAGGCCATTGAGCATGCATTGTATCTGCTTTAGAGATTCCCTGCGGCAAGAGCAAAAGGCCCTTGAGATAAAGGTGCAACTTCCCTCCCCCTCCCAACGTTGGCGTCTCCTTAAGGATTAAGCATCTTTCCTTAGGCTAGAAACTGATTGCTGCGCTCACCTGTGACCGCCCAGCTCAAGACAATAGACTTGCCTCCTGCTACTCCCTCTAAGATAGCAGACCCACTACCCGCTGTGTCCATCAAATGCTGTGCCGACAGGGCAATCTTGTGACTATTGTGGGAGGGACATTTCAATCATATGTGAAACACCCTCTTTGAGGGTATATAACCACCCTGTGTACCCCCACTTCTTTGGAGTGCTCTGTTCCTTTGTGGACTCTCCCGGGTTATAATCCTAAAATGTAAGCTCAGAATAAACTTGCCCAAATTTTCATTTATAGATTGGTTATGGATTATTTTTATCAACAATACCAATACCAATCATGAAAATAAATGAAGGGAAAAATAACCCCCAAATACGTGCTTTTGCAAACATTTATCGAGAAGCAAAAATCAAATACTGAATGTAAAGGCTACACTGTAATTTTTTCCTTTCTTTTTTAGAGAGGCTTTACAATAATCTGAGTTCAATGAAGTTTGAAATGAAAATGCTGGCTTCCTTTCCTGGCAAATATCTAACAAGCTTCTTAAGCACTCTTCTTTGCTCCAGGGTTCTTTGAACTGAATTCAAATTAAAACCAACTCTCTTAAACTTTTCTTCTGAGTCAATATACTTGAAAACCTCTGCAATCAGGCTTTGACCAGGAAATCTGGATCCTTGTTTTGTGATGCGAAATACTCTGCAATTCTTAGCCTCTGACTTCAACAGTTGCAGCTCGGTTCTCTGGAAGATTCTTCCCTGGCTTGTCTGCATTTATAGTTTTCCTTGAGTTTATAGCCCTCTCTTCCTGAAGAGCTTGAATTATTCTTTACTCATGCTGAAAACTTTTTCTTTAATATCTCACCATGTCTGTTAGCTTTTCAAAGAGACCATTGCCTTGGTCAAAATTATGTCTTTGGAGGAAAAGCATATGATTTGCATGTCTGTTCATACAGCCATGCAATCAAAAATTATTCCACCTCATCACTCAGCCCATTGCTTTTTCTTCTTATTGTTGTCAATTAACTCAGCTGATAACTGGCATGAAAGGGTACACTGGTTGCAGCAAGTAGGCCAGTTTTAACACAGGTTGTGGGTGCCCAAGAGTGTGTGTGTTTTGATAAAATCAGTATAAACGTGGAAAGTTGCCACTCAGGCCGTCATAGGTCGGGGACACTGCACACATACTGCTCCTTTTGAACCACAGGATAGGTGACAGGACACCTAGGGATTCAGGGACAATGGTGCTCTCTCCTTACAGTGTGGTAACACTTCCTGAACAAGGAGTATTCATAGGTAATTATGGTGATGTTGACTTGATTTCTAATATTGATTTTATCAAAGGGGAAAATGAGGTTTTAAGGTATAAAATGGGTTCTGCTAAATCTTCGACAGTCATCCCTGGGCTAAAGCCCACACTTTTGCCTCCTCCAGGCCCAGGTCCACTGCCATGAGTATCATGGTCGAAAGATAGGAGCATGGAAAGGGGAATTCTGAACAGTCTGCCTCAGTGCAACTCAAAGTTTCCAATGAAGCTTCTGGAAATTAAACCTTTAAACTCTGTCCATTTAGGCTAGTCATTATTATCTTTAGAGTCACAGATGAGAGGTTAATGTGAGAGCCAGATGGAAGATGCAAAGAAGCTGGAGCTGCTGTGTTGGTCAACTATGATGGGCCATGTTCAATCTGATGGGTGGGATTGTAGTCCAGCCTTGGGAATAAAACACAAAGAAAAGCTAAGAGACCAGATGGATGGCTGCAAAGGCTCCTGATGCCCTGACATTCTCTGGTTCTAATCCTTTATGAGGCTGGCTGTCTCATAACTAGTCTCTCTCCTTCTCATTAAAATCAGAAGATATAATTTTTGAGGCTTCATTCATTTACTCATTAATTCATGCATTTATTCACTATACTGTTTTTCTGCCTTTTCTCTTCCTACTGAGTTTTTTCAGCACCGTGTGAATCCATCATTGATGCCCTCACTGAATCTGTCTAACTGTGGTTGCTACTTCAGCTGCTCCCAAGGATTTGAAATATTCATCCCAGACCAAACAGCCTTTCAGCCTGCAGCGAGCATGTCTAAACACAGAGAAAAAACTTAGGGACGAAAAAAAGTAAGGCACAGAGAACAGGACTTGCCATACCAAATGGAGCAAATCTTATTTACAAATGACCTCGAACCCCTGAGATCAGCCCAAATAAAGAAGCATCTGTCATCTTTGAGAACATCCAATACTCTTCACCCTGACAAGAGGCCTCCAAAGACCAGATTCCATTTCAATCTAATTGGCTCCTTGCCCTTTTCCTGCCTTCCTCCATGCATGCGCAGCAAGCTAAACCTTCTTGGGATGGGAAGCCAGCCCAAAGATGTGAGACATCTTGACAGTGGAACCAGGGTGTGGAGGCAGGACAGCGGTTCTGCTAATTAAAGAACAATCAGGGGCATTGATTGCAGCCACAGAAGGAGCAGGCGCTGACTGGTGCCTGGAATCTCAGATCTCCTGCTGATGGCTGCATTGAGGTAGAACTTTTCCCTTCATCAAGACAGAGCACAGAGGGAGTTTTCTGTGTGGACAATCTAACCTATGTGTGGTCCACCTTTTAAGGCCCTCCGTAATGCCAGTGACCAAATTTTCCAAGCTGCAAATGGACAAATATAAGTGTATGAGACAAACAGTATGTATGTAAAGCGGAAATGTCACAGGAAATCCAGAGTGCCTGAATGTTACATCCTTTCACACTTCTACTCCTAAACATTTATCAGCCATATATTAAGATCGAAACACTGCTGTAGAAGCTGACAATCTGCCATGAACTTGACAGATGAGATCCTTGCCCTCGTGAAGCTTACGTTTTGATGGAGGGGATAGATGACAAAGAAAAATAAATAAACAAGATCCTATCAAACTGTACTCAGTTCTCTGAAGGAAGCAAGCAGGGAAAGGAGGAGAATCTCGACAATAATAGCTAACATTTGCTTTTTATGCACCAGGAATAATTCTGAGCATTTTGTTGTAGCAACTCATTTAACTTTCACAAATCTTATTATTTCAATTAATTTCCCCATTAGGCAGATGAGAAAACTGAGGCAGAGAGAGGTTAATTTGTTCCCAAATGGTAACTCCATCCTTCCAGGTGTTGGCCAAAACCTTTTGTGTCATTCTTACTTCTCTTTGTCTGTCTCTCTCTATTGTACCCTATACCCAATCATATGAAATCAATCAGGAAATAGCACCCTCTCTACCTCAATGTATATACAGAATCTGACCACTTCTCATCACCTCCGCTGATGGACTCTGTGAACCACCATCATCTCTCAGCTGGCTTGTTGCAATAAAGTCCTGACTGGTCACACATCTATTCTTGCTCCTTAGAGTCCATTCTTAAAAGAGTAGCCATAGTCACTCTTAAAAACGTAAGTCAACAGATTTTACAATTCTGCTCAAAACTCTCCAATGGCTTCCAATATGCTCAGAGTAAAAGTCAAAGTAGCTTGAGTTCCTTTGTGGTTGTCTTCCTCAGTTACTCTGCGCTTACTACAGAAGGCCCTACACATTCTGGCTCCTCCTCTCTTCTCTGATCACCTTTCTAAGCATTCTCCCCTCCTGCTCACTCTGCTTCAGCCACATTGGCCTCCTAGGTTCTTAGGGTGCACCAGGCATGTGCCATCTCAAAGACCAAGAACCTGCAGTTGCTGCTGACAAATAGAAATGGCAAGCAATAGGATATATTGGAGTATATGAGAAAGCCATTTGATGTAAATCTAATTCAGCCTGACTTTGTTTTTCCAAAAAGGCCTGATGTGGCTGTTGAGCATGCATTGTATATCTGCTTTAAGCATTTGCTGTGTCCCAAAGACAAGAACAAATGGCCTTAAGATAAAGGTGCAACTCCCCGCACATTGGCGTTTTCTTAAGGATAAACATCTTTCCTTAGGCTAGGAACTGATTATGTGCTCACCTGTGACCACTCAGCTCAGGACAACAGACCTGCCACCCTGCTGTGTCCACGGAGACAGCAGACCTACTACCTGCTGAGTCCATCAATTGCTGTGCCGACAGAGTAGTCTTGTGACTATTGTAAAAGGGATATTTCAATCATACGTGAAATGCTCTTTGAGGGTATATAGCCACTCTGTACACCCCACTTCTTTGGTGCCCTTCCTTCCTTGGGGAAGGAAGGCCTGGGCTAAGCTAGTCCTCAGAATAAACTCACCCCAAATTTTCATTTATAGATTGGTTACGGATTATTTTTGTCAAGACCTCTGTCTTGTTACCCACTGGCTCCCATGATCACTTCCTCTGGTTCTTGTTTAGATGTCATCTTTTCACTGGGGACTTCTCTGACTACCGTATTTAAAATTGTAAGCTCCTTTTACCCCAACACTCTTCATCATGTTTCCTTACATTTTTTTCTCTAAAGCTTTATCACCATCTGATAAGTACTTTTACTATTTTTTGTTTGTTTACTGCTTGCTTCCCACTACTAAAATATAAACTACATGAGGGCAGGGATTTTTGTTTGTTTTGTCCGTTCCGTTTTTTAGATTGCCTAGAACAGTTCCTTGTATGTAGGAGGCACTTCATAAATATCTGTTGAATTAATGAAGTAAAGAAGAGCACCTATTCCTCTGACTTGATAATAAAAAAAAAAATTAAGATTGAAAAAGAGAATGATGGCTGATCTAGAAGAGGAAGAAGAGGAAGGGTCGCTTCAGATAAGATGAAGGAAGGGAGGAATGTTTACAGAGGAAGCTATTTAAGAGAGTCCAGGCATAAAAATAGCCCAAACACATGGAAAGCAAAACATTTGCTTTAGTTCACAGCAGTTCAGGCTTCACTGATTGCAATGATCAGTCAGTCACCCACTCAGCTCACTAAGAACGTCTGTGCCTCGGAGCAGTGACTCTCTCTCTAGACCTTGCAGGTGAAATAAGGCAACACACCAAAGTCTAATTATCTTGCTCGGCTCTAATTGCCTGGGACTACATCACAGGCTTATCAAGGGATTGTCATGGGGAAAATGTACAGGCTTCTTATCATTGACCATCCTGAATGCCACGTTTGTGGGAAGAGATACAGGGAAGGAAATGGTAAAATCTGTGAGTCAGATCTTCAACAATCAAACTGAGGTCCTGAACTGGGACTTTCTCCTTCTTGATTGTATCTCTGTAGGAGAAGGTGTTTGCAGGAAAGTGTACATCGAAGGCTGATCTCAATCACAGAATATGGATCTGGGGAAGGTTTGTCTTTTCCCAAACCACAGAACAATTCTAGGCAGCATCAGGAGAGCCTCTGAGAGCTGCACAAGCCTAACTCAGGATGGTGCAAGTTTTGCTTCATAACGTGGTCATTGTTACCCTTGGGCGTTTTAGTGGCTTTCTCTGTGCAGTGGGTGTGCTGTTTACTAACATCAGCGAGCAATGCAGGACTTTTCTCAGGGAAGTTTCCTAGCATACAAGCCCACCCACCCCCGTGAGCCCAGAAAGAAGACCAGGCAAGACCATCGTGTAACCAAAGGTGAAATAAGCCCAGACATCTGTAGCAGCCTGTGTATTTTTGGAAAACACATTTTCATCTTCAATTTACACCAGATCTGGAATGGAGCTAAGTCATTACAGTGTGTTAGATCCTGAGACAGCTAGCTTTGTTCAACGAATACCATCAGGTACCATCTCTAGGGGGCAGGGGATCCCAAGGCTGCTGCAGGAATGTGCTTCCCTTGAGTTTGGCATTTTCTTATTCACAGCACACTGAAGTCACATCCTCCTGTCCTGAGAGAAGACGGAAGCTTAGAAAAGAGAGAGAACGAGCAAGTGAGAGGGAGAGATTGTGATACAGAGACAGAAACGGAGCAAGACAGAGAGACAGAGAGAGAAGGATGAAGAAAGACTGAAGAATAGGAGAAGGCTTTTAATGACAGCTCTCATTTATTGGGTTTCTACATATTAGCATTATATTAAGTACTTCGAAAGCATTAGCTCTGAACCTTACAAACACCACGAGGCTACAGACATCTTTATCTCCATTTTCCAAAGGAGAAAACTGAGGCTTACAGACATGAGTGATTGGCTGAGGTCACATGGGTAAAAAATGATAGAGCCTGCACAGGCCTGTCTGATTCCAAAGCTCGTGCATTTCCTGGTATGCTTTGCTGAAGGGAGGCTAGGAAGGGTCAGGAATAGTGTCTGTGCTAGGCTCTGTGTAGTAAAGAGTTTAACCTTTCCCCAAAGAGGTCTGCTGTTTGCCCTAAGCTTCTATGAGGTAATCTCTAAGCCCTTGGAATGCCATGCCCTGGGGAAGTTGCATCATGCCAGATAGTATAACAATGTGATTTAGGGTGTGGGCTTTGGGTCACATGGTTTCAGCTTGATTTCCAAATGGGCTGAGGACTGAGATCATCTATGTGGACAGTCAGCTATGTCTACATGATAGAGCTCCAATAAGAACTCTGGACACCAAAGCTCAGGGGAGCTTCCCTGGTTGGTAATACTCTGTGCGTGTTGTCACACATTGATACTAGGAAAATAACACTGTCTGTGGCTCCTTAGGAAAAGGACAATGGAAACTCTGCATTTGGAACTGTCCTAGAATTTGCCCCATGGTCTCTTCTCTTGGCTGATTTTAATCTGTATCCTTTCCCTGTCATTAACTGTAACTTTGAGTATGATAAATAAATGAAAAGCAATAGGATATATTGGAGTATATGAGGAAGCCATTTGGTTTAAAACTAATTCTGCCTGACCTTGTTTTTCCAAAAGGGTCTGATGTGCTTGTTGAGCATCCATTGTACACCTGCTTTAAATATTTCCTATGTCCCAGAGACAAGAATGATGAGCTTAAAGATGGAGTCGTAGCTTCCCCCCATATCAGCATTTCTTTCAGGATAAGCATCTCTTCCTGGAAACTAAGGATTAATTACTGACCTGCTGTGCTCACCCTGCGACCACTGACCTGCTGACCACCAACCTGCTGCGCCAGCTAAGCCTTTCTTGACAGCAGTAAAAGAGATATTCTTGTCATGTGTCATGTATGCTCTTTGTTCCAAGATGGTGTATAACCACTTTGTACACCCCTCTTCTTTGGTGCCCTTCCATCTTTGGGGAAGGAAGGCCCTGGGCTACAGCCCTCAGACATGGCTCATAATAAATTCACTCCAATTTTGATTTATAGATTGCTTATAGATTATTTGCATCAACAAGTATAACAGCTTTCAGTGAGTTCTAAGTCTTGCTAGTGAATTATCAACCCTGAGGATACTCTTGGGAACCCCTAAACTTTCAACTGGGGTCAGAGGTGAAGGTGGGCTAATGGACTGTGCACCCTTGAAATTTGTGTGTTCACTTAGCCCCTTTGCCAGCAGTTTCATTTTTATGGACTGTGTTCCATAACTCATGTTCCATGTCTCAATAACAAGCCCTGGAATGAATCACTGTCACACTGGCTTGGGCCAGCAAGGGACTGGGGACATGGGGCCAGGGGTCAAACCCAGGAAAGTGAAAATCAGGCAAAGCCTGGGAAGGGCAGGAGCTTATGAAGGGGTGGTCTGGACATGGCCGGCACAGGGGGCCCTGATCCTAGTCTCAGCTCTGTTGATTGTTTGCTTAAAGCATTTGGGGGCTGGGGGTTAAATCTCTCTGGGCCTCAATTTCTTCATCTGTAACACAGAAATACTGAATTAAATTATCACTAGGTCCCTTAAGGCTTCAGATTTCCTGGAATTTCATGATTTGACAGCATGGAAAAAGTAAAACCCTTGGAAGCTTATAATCGGGAGAGGTAATTTATTTTTCTGTTTCTGGATATTCTTGCTGGACTAGTCTGCTTGGTTGTTAGAACACGGTGCTAACACTTATGGTAACTGCAGATCTGAGCCCCACAGAGGGCAGTTTATGGCACCATTCCTTCTGCTCTCTTGCCTTCCATCCTTCCCTCCCTTCCAGCAACTCTTGTGTTCCACCTGTATGTCAGCCACTGTGCTAGCTAAAAGGGAATTACAAAAATAATTATGACACAGTCCTGCCTTCCTGCCCTAAAGGAGCTTTTAATGGGGGGGTGTGGGAGTTGGGTCATGTAAGCAACTAAATAGAATTTGTACATTAAATAAGGGCTAATTATGAGTAGAGGTACAAGCAAAGTTTGAAGGAGTGAACAAATAGCTCAAAAATTGACAATGGTAGTGGCCACATTAAGAGCCTAGGAGGAGGTTGAATTGGACTTGAAATGAGAATTTCAATGGGTCAAGACTGGTCAAAGGGAATTTCTGAGAGGAGAAAATGGCAAGGATGAAGGCACAGACTTTTTAAGTATAGAGTGATTTTGGGGACTGGCCATAGCCAATGAGCCTGCATATCAAGTACGGCAGGGGAAGGGGCCGGCACAGGAGAGACAGAGCAAGAAATGTTGTAGGAAAGACAGTGATGAGAGCACAGATGGTCTTGTCTATCAAGTCAAAGTGTCTTATTTTACTTGGTAGCAAGGAAGAGTCTTTTGAAGAAGGAAGGATAAGGCCATACTTTGAAGCTGCACTTTCTTCATTCTTGTTCCTACTGTGCTTCCTTAAATCAGTGGTGATACTGATGACAATAGTAATGGTGACAACAATATGAAAAATCTTAGTGTGCATGTGTAGATATTTTACATTTTTCGAAGCACTATCACTTAAAAACAGTTTTTAATCACAGTTTTGAGCCCTCAAACTGTTAGGCCCTGTGCACAGCTCTCTGTAGAAATCATTTCATGCTGACAAAGTCCATGAAGGATGCACCTATCCTTGTTTTAGAGATGCAGAGCGTGCAGCTCTGAAATGGTGAGGCTTGCACAGGGCGCCATAGCTGGCAGACCCAGGACCAGACTTGACCTCCCCACTTGGACTCAAGTCTGTGCTCTTAACTTCTACACTGCACTACCCGCTATCTCACTTCATTCTTTCCCTGCATGGGAAAACATTACTCTTCCCATTTCATAGATGAGGAACCTGAGGCAAATAAAGATTGAGTTGTAAGCCCAAGGCCACACAATGAGGACGGAAATTAATTCTTTGGTTTCTTAATGCACTTTCTCCCCACTTGATGGGAGTTGTAACGACGCATGCTAGATACAGTGTGAAAAGCTGTTGAATGTGCTTGGGCTGAATGAGCTGCTGGGAAAAAAATCAATGTTTTTTCATTGTTGGATTGGATGACTGAGTCTGCAAAGCATTTTTCCTTTGCATATGTATGCCGCTCACAAAGCAGCTCCTCTGAAATTGCCTGTACCCTCTCATAGGGGTTCTAGACACTCTGCAGAGTGTTTGTCCAATTATTGTTCCTCTTCTGAAAACTAAGCTCCTCCCACTCTCAGCACCATGTTTCTACTATATGATGCCCCCTGGTCACAACTGGTTGGACCTGAGTACATTCTCAAAATCAGCTGGGTCAAATTCTTTCTAGACTTGGAGTTGACGGGGAGTCACTCTAATGGCAGAACCCTTGGGGGAAGGGTCCTGGACCTCTGGGGCTAAGACCCTTTGGGGCTGCTCAGGCCCTGCCCACCCTCAGGCCTGGTTCAGCCATTCTTTGGACTTCATGTGAGACCCCCATTAACATTCCCATAAATGACTTTTTAAATTTTCTCTAGTTTAAGTAAGCAAACCAAAGATTAAACCAAGAAAATAGTTAATTTTGATTATAGAATCTACAGGGAAGGTGAAGAAGCTGCTTTTTTGTGCAATAATAGTCTCTTTCATTATTATTTTCAGTTCATTTTAAATATTAAAATTCATAAACGCAGGAAACCTACTGAGATGAGCCAACCTGGTTTGCAGTTTGTGAGTCTCAGGAAAATGTGGGGAATCAAAATGCCTCTAATGTTTGAGTTTAGAGCAGCCAGCGGTCCTGATCCAGCTTCTGTAATAATGACCAGCCAGGCCATATCTGGGCTAACCCTTTGTGGGTGAGTCTGGCTGTGCACAGGGGATGCTGTCTGGCAAGTGAGCAGATGGCTGCCCCTGACATCTTTGCAAGTGTTTGACTGGGGTGAGGTTACAGTAAGAGGGTCTTTCATGAGTATGATGCAATGGCTTTCTGAACCTTGGGCACCAGCATTTGGACAGAGAACCTGGTGAAGATCAGGAGGTGAGACACAAGATTAAGAGGCAGTTGATGATCCTGGCTCAATACAGATAAAGTTCTTGTTGCTACTTTGGAACAAATTCATTCATTCATGCAACACATATTTATCAAGTGCCTGATAGGAAACCTTATCTATTAAGTGATTTATTACATGTTAAGTAATTTATTACTTATTTGTTACTACTATTTATTAAACTTGATTTATTAAGTGCTAACTATACTCCAGGCACTGTGATAAGACTTCAATTTGTATTATTCATCCATCCATCCATCCATCCATCCATCCATTCATCCATCCATCCAATAACAACTAATTACTGAGTGCTTGTTATATGTCAGGCATTGTTTTAGGCCCTGGGGATATAGTAGTGAATCAAAACAAAACAAAACAAAACTGACATGCACTTAGTAAAGTGTCCCCAGGTGTCTGTGCATGTGTGTGTGTGTGAAACAACTATATGATAGTTCAGGCAGTGATATGTGCTATGAAGCAAAATAAAGCAGGTAAGGGAACTAGGTAATGGTGATATGGTTGCTATTTTATGAAGCGAGGGAGGGAAGGCCTCTAGGACAAGGTGACATTTGGACAGAGACTGAAAAGTAAGGGAGTAAAGTCATGGGACTACTTTTGGGAGGAGAATTCCAGGAAGAGAAGAGCTAGTGTAAGCCCCCAAAGCAGAAGAATGCTTGCTGTTTTTGAGAAGAACAAAGAGACTAGTGTAGCTGAAGCAAAGAATGGAAGTAGAAAGAGCAGTTTGAAAATTACTGAAATAATATTGCACCACGAGAGATTACGATGGTTTAGACCAGTGAACTACTGTTGGAGAAAATGATAAAGGGTCAGATTCTGGATATATTTGGAAGAGCCCAAAGGATTTCCTGATGGATTGCATGCTGGGTAAAAGAGAAAGGAAGTCAAGGACTGGAGTGCAATATTTGACACAAGCAACTGGACAGATGGAGTCATTATATATTGAGATGGGAAGACTATGGAAAGAGTTGGCTTGGGAAATAACGTCAGGAGTTCAGTTTTGGATATGTGGGTTTGAGATACCTATTAATTATCCAATTATTGGATGCCTGTTAATTGACCAGTAAACAACTGTGTATTTGAATCTGGAATCTGGGGGAAAGATCTAGGTTGAAGATCAATGTTTTCAAATCTTTCATGTGTAGACAGTATTTAAAGCCTTGTGATAATATAGGATCATCTAGACAGTGAGTGCAGACAACTGTCCTAAGAACTGAATCCTAGGAGATTGACAAAGAGCAGCCAAGGAAGTAGGAGGAGACCCAAGGGAGCATGGAATCCTGGGGTCCAGTGAAGAAAGTGTTTGAAGAGTGAGGAGAGATAACTGGCCATTGGATTTACTAATATGAAGTTCTTAACAAGAAATGTTCTCATGGAATGGTAGACACAAAAACCTGATTATATTGATCTAGTAGAAAATGTGGGGCAAGGAAAGGGAGACAGTGAATCCATACAACTTGTGGTTAATGGGAAGTAGGACAATGGAAATGATGTGAGGTCAAGAGAAGAAGTTTGTTTTGTTTTAAGGAGGGGAGTTGTCGTAGTATGTTTGCATGTTGATGGAGATTGAGCAGAGGTGGAAAACTGATGTCCTAGGGGAGAGAAGGGTAATTGTAGGAGCAATGTCCTTGACCAGGAAAAAAGGGAATGCCATCAAGTACACAGTGAAGGAATTAATTGTCTTAGATAGGAGTGCTGAAAATTAACAAGAGGAAAGATAGAGAAAATGGGCACAGATGTAGGGGGGAGGTAGATTGGTTGGCAGGAATGTGTGGAAGATATCTTTTGATTGCTATTGATTTCACAGTTTTCTCAATGAAATAAAAAGCAAAAGTTCATTGGCTGAAAGTGAAGAATGGGCAGAAGGCATTGGGAGATTGAAGAAAGAGAAGGTACAAAACATTCACAAAGAATAATAGGAGACGGGCTGGCCCCAAGGCCGAGTAGGTAAGTTCATGTGCTCCGCTTCAGCAGCCCAGGGTTTGGATCCTGGGCGTGGACATGGTACCGCTCAGTAGGTTACGTTGAGGCAGCGTCCCACATGCCACAACCAGAAGGACCCACAACTAAAATATACAACTATGTACTGGGGGGATATGGGGAGAAAAAAGCAGGAAAAAAGAAAGAGAAGATTGGCAACAGTTGTTAGCTCAGGTGCCAATCTTTAAATTAAAAAAAATAATAGGAGAGTGTCTGTGCTAGGGAAAGAACTTTATTTATCCTAAAATAGCCTCATAAGTCAGGTATTGTTATGCTTATTTTACAGATTAGTATACTGAAGTTATAGAGGTAAATAGCTTGTCAGAAAAGCAAATAGTTAATAGGTAGCAGAATTTGGATTTTTAATCTTGATCAGTTTGCTCTTAATTATTGTGGAAGATAAAAAATAATTGCATAAGACATATTTCTTATGGCTGTGGAGTTTATGCCAATTGTGAGGGGAAAAAACCCTCCTCTAATTCAAAGGCAATCAACAACCCAAGACACTATATGTGATGTACCTGCTGAAATTCTAGAAAAACCTTCTCAAAGGAGACAATGTTAACTTGGAATAGAACAGTGGAGGGTTTCATGGTGGGACTTGAGTTAGGATTTAGATGAAGGATCTGAATAATCAAAGAAGCACTAGAGAAGGCACTACAAGTGAGATGTACTTCAAAAATACAGAGACGGAAAATAAAGGAGTATTTAAGGAAGGGGGGTTGGCAAACCTAACCTGAGTAGAACTCAATATGAACAAAACTTTTTGTGGGTTAACAAGTTTCCTACCAGTGGAGATAATTTCAACACTGATTAGCGCTGACAAGATGCAGAAGTGGAGGAGGAGCTGTGGGGAGGGGCCAGCACAGTGTTGAAGAGCAGTTGGTGGGAGAGCTGGAGAAAAAATCGCAGTCTCTGTGGCATGAGTGACCAGAGGACTAAGTCTGGGAAACCACATGCACTGTAGAAAGAAGGAGGAGTAATTCTAGAAGGGAATCAGCCAGAGAGGGGATCCCCAAGTTCTGTCTGCCACATCTCTGGCTGACCCCTGGACTATGCATGCACGGAACAGACTCCAAGAAGATCAACTAAAAACAAACAAAAAGATTCAAACTGACATGGGAGGTGCTGCCCAAGAAAAACAGATTGTAGTTCAGTTCCAATCAAGTTAAATGCCTGTGAAAAGAAAAAAAAACTACTTCTTGTAGAAAAATAACAGGATCCAGAGTCTCCATGCTTAACATTCACAATGTCCAGGATATTCAACACATATGACCCAGGAAAATGTGACCAGTTCTCAAAGGAAAAGATCATCAGGGAAGACAAATCCCAAGATGACCCAGATTTTGGAATTGGCGGACATGAAATTTAAAGGTGCTATTTTAACCACCTTCAATGATGTAAAAGAAAATACGCTTGCAGTGAAAGAAAAGATTAAAAATATCAGCAGAGATATGGGAACAATGAAAATGGACAAAATTAATTTTCTATAACCAAAAATAAAATATCCGAAATAAAAAAATCACTGGATAGATTTAACAGGAGAATGGAATGATAGAGGAAAAAGTTAGTGAATCTGAAAATAGATCAATAGAAATTATCCAACATAGAGAAGAAAGAGAAAATGAGCAGAGCCTCAGACACTTGTTGGATGATGTAAACAGTCCAACATACATGTTATTGAAGTCTCAGAGGACAGGAATAAGAGAATAAGGTATAAACAAGTATGTAAAGGAATAATGACTAAAAACTTCCCAAATTTGATACAAGACACAAATTTATAGATTCAAGGTGCTCAACAAACCACAACAGAATAAATGTGAAAAAGACCATAGGTACATACATGTGTCAGTAACTATGAAGACCCAAGGAAGAAAGCGAATCTTGAGAGGAATCTGAGAAAAACGACACATTACGTATACGGGAATGATGATTTGATTAAAAGCCAGAAGAGATTGGAACATTTTTAAAGAGTTAAAGAAAAAAAATTAACAGAATTATATAAGCAGCAAAAAGAATTCTTTAAGAATAAAGGCAAAAAAGACATTTTCAGATAAAAGGAAACTGAGGCTTTGTTGCCACAAATCTACACTACAAGAAACACTAATGGAACTTCTTCAGGCTAAGGTAAAATGACACCAGATGGAAACTCAAATTCCCAGAAAGGAATAAAAAGCAGCAGAAGTGGTAAATATCTGTGTGAAGGTAAAAAGGACCAATTTTTTTTGCCTTTCCCTTCTTATTTTGTTTGTAATACATGTGCCTGTATAAAGAAAAAAAAATCACATTGCCTTCTGGGATTTTTATGTAAGTAGATGTAATACATATAACAATGGCAGACAGATGGAAGTAGGAGAATAAATGGACTTACATGATTGCAAAACTTTCCCATTTCGTGTGAAGTGGTACACATTAGCTCTAAGTAGACCATTAAAACTTAAGATTTATATTTTAAGACCCATTAAAATCACCAAAAAAATATGAAAAAGTTATCTAAAAACCCAAGAGAAAAATTAAAATGGAATTCTAAAAACTATTAAAATAATCCAAAAATTTTCAGGAACAGGGGAACAACAACATAAAACAAAAGCAGAGGAGGCAATTTGAAAATAAATAACTAAATGGTAGACTAAAACACAACCATATAAAAATGACATTAAACGTTAAGAACTTAGCACTCTAATTAAAGTATAGAAATTGTCAGAATGGATCAAAATCAATGAATTAAAAATAAATAAAAATCAAATAAATTTAAAAATAAGATAAAAAGATATAGATGGGATGAAAGTAAATAGATGGAAAAAGATATACCATGCAAACAGAAAGCCTATATTAATATCAAGGGAAAAACAGATTTCAGGACAAAGATAAGGAAAGAAATTTCATTTAAAAGGAAGATATAAAAATGTCTTTATTTGCATACAACGTAATCATATATACAGAAAATCCTAAAAGGTAGAATTAATAAGTGAGTTAAAAGGTTGCAGAATACAAGGTCAACATACAAAAGTCAATTGTATTTCTATACACTCATGTGTCGATATACAATGGGGGTACATTCTGGGAAATGTATCATTAGGCGATTTTGTCATTGTGTGAACATCATAGGGTATACTCGCACAAACCTAGATGGTCTAGCCTACTATACACCGAGGCTATATGGTACTGATCTCATGGTACCACCGTTGTATATGCAGTTTGTCACTGACTGAAACGTCGTTACGTGGTGCCTGACTATATGTTATCAATGAAAAATTGAACAATAAAATTAAAATAATAAACCCACTTAAAATGTCATGAAAATACTAAGGAAAAAATGTAATGAAAGATGTGCAAGACCTGTGTACTCATAACAACAAAACATTGCTGAGAGAAATTAAAGAATGCCTAAATTAATAGAGAGAGACACTGTGTTCATGGATTGCAAGACTTAATATTGTTAGGATGGAATTCTCTCCAAGTTTGACCTATAGATTCAATGAGATCTCAATCAAAATCTTAACCTAGACTTTTTTTTGAAGAAACTTGTCAAATTAATTTTTAAATTTATATGGGAGTATAAAAGACCTGAATAACCAAAACAATCTTGAAAGAGAAGATCAAGTCTGAAGGACCTATACTACCTATCTCAAAACTCACTATAAATGTAAAGTAATTAAGACAGTGTGGCATCGGGACAGATGTAGACAGATAAATGGAACAGAATAGAGAACCTAGAAATAGACCCTCATATGCTCAACTAATTTTGACAAAGTCGCCAAAGTAATTCAAAGGGGGAAAAGTCTATTTTTTCAACCATTGGTGCTGGAATAGCAGGAATCTGTGTGTAAAAAATGAACCTTGACTCTTACTTTACACTATACACAAAAATTAATTTGAAAGGAATCGTAGACCAAAATGTAAGAACTGAAACAACAACAAAATTCCAGAAGAGAACATAGGAGACAATATTTGTGATCTTGACTTAGATAAAGATTTCTTAGATAGGATACCAAAAGCACCAACTATAAAAGAAAATAATTCATGAATTGGATCATAACAAGATTAAAATATTTTGTGTTTTGAAAGACACAGAGAAAACCAAAAAGTGAGACATACTCTTACAGGGCATATTTGCAAAACATATATCTGACAAAGGGGTTGCATCAAGAAAATATACAGAAGGCTTAAAACTCAGTTATGATATGAGACGCAACCTAATTTAGAAAGTCGACAAAATATTTACATAGGCATTTCACAAAAGAAGATAAAAGGAGCACTTGAAAACGAACTTGGTTGAGAGACTTGAGTGGTTGTGTCTCCTCCAATCCTCAATAAATAAGTGCGCGACGCTGTTAGTTATCAGAGAAATGCAAATTAAAATGACATACACACATTAAGTTGGCTAAAATTAAAAGGAGTGCCATATCAGGTCTTGAGAAGAATCTGGAATAACTGGGACTCTCATATAGTGCTGATGGTAGTACAAGATAGGACCGTCAGTACCAAATAACAGTTTGACAATTTCTTATAAAGCTAAAGAGACACAACCCAGCAATCTCACTTCTGGCATTTACCCAAGAGAAAAGAAAACATATGTTTACCCAGAGACTCGAATGTATATATTTATAGTAATGTTATTCATAATAGTCAAAAACTGGAAACCACTGCAATGTCCATCAACAGGTGAATAGATAAAAAGTCGTCATATATTTATATCATGGACTGTTCTTCAGACATAAAAAGGAATGAAGTATTAATAAACTCAACAACGTGATTGCATCTCAAAAGCATTATGCTAAGTAAAAGAAATCAAACACAAAAGACGAATAGAAACCAAATGATTCCATTTATACACAATTCCTAAAAAGGGAAAACTATAGTGAGAGAAAGCAGATCAGTGGTTTCCAGGGAAGGAGGAGAAAGGGAAGGGATCGATTGCAAAGAGGCCTGGGTGTAAGCGAACACTCGGTGATGATAGAAATGTTCTATAACTTGATTGTGGTGAATGGTTATAGAACTATGTACAATTATTAAAAGTCAGACTGCACCCCAATGGGTAAATTTTATTATATTCAAATTATACCCAATAAAACTGGGGAAAGAAAACTCTGATATGTAAGACAGATAGAGGAGCCTTTGAAATTAGAGCAAAGATGGGAGAGCCCAGATTTCACCCTGCCCTCATCCCATGAGCTTCATAAACCAGCAGCATTTCTAATTTTAAGCTGGCACACTCAACCATAGGTGCCACACACTCACGTACACATAAATGTACGTCAATTTAAATAAGATGTGTGGTTCATCCTGCCATTCCATCTACCCACAGAGCATGTGCCCTGGTAAGAGAAGTGAATGACTGTGATTCCTCTAATCTTGGAGCATCTAATCCCACTGAAAGTGATTCCCATGTGTAAAGATCAATTTCAACCACATAGTCCCCAGAAGCAATCCAGCTTTAACTGTTCAGGGTTGTGAAAAATAAAACCACAGCCCTGTATTTTATGGATGATTTAAAGGATTTTCAAAACCAATTTTGACCAAATGTGATTTCTGTTTCAGGGCCAATTGTCAAAGCTAATTCCTACATACGCTGTGACTTTATTGAATTTCAAGAGAAGCCTGAGGCTACACAGAACAGTTTGTAAACCACTCGGTGCCTGGACTCCTCACATGGGGAGCTTGTTACCTCACAAAGCATTCCATTCCATTTTGGACCACTGAACTGTCAATTTTCCAAATGTGGGGTCATCTTGCCATGATGTCCACTTATTGGCCCTGGCTCTGCTCTGTGAAGAGATGTTGAAAAAATTGTCATCTTTCCCCTGAGAGTTCTCTTCAGATATCTGAAGGGCTGTCGGGTTCACCTCTGGTCTTTGCTTTCTAATACTAAACAATCCCAGTCCTAGACTGACTTTTTTCCCCTTCCATAATCAGTCCAGCAATGGCCTGTGGCCTCAGCCCAAAACAAATGCCGAATCAGGCAATGGTACATTGGCATCACCTGTCCTCAAGTTACTTAACGACTTCTGCTACTGCAAAGTACAAAAGGCCCTGCAATATCAAGAGTTCCCGCACTGGGTACATTTTTCCAGCTGAGTTCTGCAAGAAGGAGTAGTAGTGGTGAAAGTCTTTGGACCTCTGCCTGACCTCCATCCCCAACATGTCGCTGATCTGCTTTGGAAGATTACATCCCTTGACAGCTCTTTAAATGGCTCGGCTCACATCTCAATGGGACTTGATAAGCTCACAGAATAGAGATGGCCTCCCTAGTCCTCACATCCATTGTCCCAGCCTCCATTAGGAAGCTATTCAATATACAGTAGCAATCTTGAAGAAGTTGCATGTTTATTCTGCAGGCAATCTCTGCCGCCTCCATTAGTGGACTGAGCCCTCTCCCAGGCTTGTACAAATAGCTCTCCTGGAAGCAGTCACGCTTTATGAACTGTTCGCAGGGTAAGCACATCACCAGTTATCAGCAGCTGAACCTTCTTTTACCCTGAAGAGCTAGAAAAGGAAGGAAAGACAAGTAGCTCTGAAGAAATGCTTCTGTAAATTTAGTGTCGGAATGGCTACACAGAATCATCTGACGCTTCTCATTTTGTTAATGCCATTAGTCAATAGATCCAGTGTACAAGGTCCAGAGAGGGGATGGGAGCAGTGTCTGGAGGACCTCGCCTATTTGTGAGGGAGGAAGAAAGTAGACCTAGGTCAGAGGCTTGGGTCCTAATCCTGACTCTGCCTTGAGTTGCCTTCAGTGATAGTTTCTAGCAGTCCCTCCTTGCCTGGGAATGTGCTAGAAGAGCGTGTGGGTAGCTAGCCTGTCAACTGCCATTGCCAGGATCCAATGCAACAGTGATAACAACAGTGTATGAAGAATGAGAAAATTATTAGTAGTTAAATCTGTTTGGCACTTTACATTTTTTAAGGATGACTTCTATCCTACAGCTTAGTCGAGACTTTCACTATCTTTCTAAGCAATTAGAGGCAGATAATATTAACTCCATTTGAGCCTGATAGGAACCCGCACTGCAGAGGTTAAGACAGTCACGTGAGATAACTTAGGAACGGATCTGGGGACGTTGGTCAAGTCTCTTACTTGCTAGTGCAGCACACTTTTCGTACACTGTTCTGCATAGACCACAGTTATTTTCATCTGAATAACCATTATTTCCAGAACTATTTATTGCGCATTTGTTAGATGGCAGGCTTTGGGCTAAGTGTGTCGCAAACTGAATCATTAGCCCAACCCTAAGCAGAAGAAATACAGATATGAAAACTGAAGCTCAAATAGGTCAAAAAACTCGCCGAAGTTCTTTTCTGATCCACAACAAACTGTTATGTAATCTTGAGCAACTGACAACCTCTCTGACTCTTGGTTTAATGGAGTTAATGCTGTCTATCCCCGGTCTCCCCAAGGCTAGCTAGCACGGGGACCATCGTGCTAATGCATAGGAGAGTGTTTTAAACGACGTGAGGTGAAAATCCTTTTCTCACAGCTAGGAAATGACAGAGCTGGGAGTCTAATCCCGGCCTGCGCATTTCCAGACTGAGGGTGTAGGCGTGATGCTATAGAGAGCATGCTAATTATGTACAAAAAAAGCCGTTACCTAGACCCCTCATCGCTGACCACCTACACAGAAGAAATAGGATTCCATGGCAAACACTTCAATCTTTGTTGATTGGAAAAAAAAGGTCAGCATGTCTTTTGAACCCTTAAATCCTAAAGGGCTGTTTTCCTTATGCCAGACATACGGGCAGCAGGAAGTTAATGTTGGGTGGGGAGAAAGGGGCAGCGGCTACTAAGATTCACCTCTTTCTTGCAAGTCTTTGCTTTTCACCCGTAAGCAAATAAATCTCACCAAGGAAACAAGATCTTTTCTCTCCTGTCATTCTGAATTCAAGTGTAGCCACTTCAATTGATGGCAGTAGATACTTTTGGAAAAGGAAAGGTGGAGGGAGCGAAAAGGCCCTATGCAGGTGCCTAAGAAAACAAAGAAGGGAAAAGTGATTAGGGGCATGTTGGGGAGGGTCTTTTGTGACTTCCTGCTTTGTGGTTTTGGCTGAGTCTGTCGTAGACATTGTACAGACACATTGGCTGGCAATCTCAGAGTGATTGAAAGGGCTGATGAAATAAATTTAAATTGCTTTTCAAAAGTGTTTAATTTCTACAAAAATTCCTAAAGCAATCCCCCTAGCTGCCTGAAATCATTACCTCGAGATCCTTCTAGCTGAAACAGTAGAAAAGGGAATGAAGTGATAATTAAAAATAATTATAATGGTGATGATGATACTGGTAATAGCTGTATTTTATATGCACGGCCTCTGGTTGAACACTTTACCCACCGTATTTTATTAAATCCTCGCAACAACCCTGTGGGGCTGGCACTATTGCTGACCCCATTTTGTAGATAATAAAACTGAAGCTAAGAGTTTCAGGAACTTACCGACAAGCCTGAAACTGGCGACGGATGGATGAGCTGGGATTCAGACCTAGGCTGTGGTCTGATTGTGGAGTTCAAATTCTTAACCCCTGTGCTTCCACAGAGTGTGTGACTTAAGCTCTTAGGTAGCTAAGTAGTAATTACTGGGGAAAATTGATGAGAAAAAGACAATTGAAAAATATAAAGTGAAAAATAAATGATGCCTCTTGGTAAGAGAAAGCCTGTCTGGGTGAGTTTCACTGCCTTAGCCAAGACATTTGAATTTATTTTCATTTTTCTTCTTGTTTTACATTTTTGGGAAGAGGCGGGATGATGAGAGAAGGGAGTTGGAGGCAACACAAGGTGGTGAGGGAGGTCAGTCTGTGAAGGATTTTTAAGCTAAGTTTTTTTAGTAACTGACTTGAGGTCAAGTAGCCAGGAGCAACTGGAGTGCTGTTGAATCGCTGTGATCTCAGCCTCAACTGTGAACCAGGGCGTCCAGACAAAGGACAAGTTTAGCAATAGGAAAATATATTGAGTTAAACTTTTTATTTAAAGTTTATCTAAACTATCATAGAGATCATAAGATTCTAGTCAAACGGCACCTCTGAAATGATCTAATTCAGTGTTCTCACATCTCACTGGGATTTATTTTGCACTCCAGGGGATATTTGGGAATGTCTGGAAGTATTTGTGTGTGTGTGTGAGGAAGATTCACCCTGAGCTAACATCTGTGCCAATCCTCCTCTGCTTTTTATGTGGGTCACTGCCACAGCATGGCTTGATGAGCAGAGTAGGTCTGCGCCCCGGATCTGAACCCGTGCACTTGGACCGCCCAAGTGGAACACACAGACTTTTAACCACTTGGCCATGGGGCTGGCCTCTGGAAGTATTTTTGATTATCACAAACTGGGGAAGGGGAGGGTCATGCTAGTGGCCTGTAGTGGGTAGAGGCCAGGAAAACTTCTCATCATCCTACAAGCCCCAGGGCAGCTCCCACAACAAAGAATCATTCAGCCCTAAATGTCAATAATGCCAAGGTTGTGAAACCTATTCTGGTTCAACTCTCTAGAAGCTTAAGGTTTAAGTTCAATGTTTTATTTAAAAGTTATTTTTTATCAGTAGAGTGTAAAGAAAATAAAGCTCAAGAGAGGTTTAACTTATTATTTGTACCATCAGCTCCGACCTAATCATGCAAATTAATACCTTCTGTTTGATCCCAAATTGGCTATTAGTGGTGCCTCTGCAAATCCAAGGGCGACCATGACCTAGTGCCTCCGAGGGAGCTGCAGCACTCCCTGGCCCGAGGGTCAGAGCCTAAGGATTGCTGTTGCCCTAAGCTGACTCTACTTCCAAACACTGTTGTTTCTCCAGGCCCAGGGCACCATTCTCTCCCTTTCCCAGAGAGCAGACAAGCGTGCTTCTTCCTGGTGAGAACCACGGCTTTCCACCTGGGTTCCTGGAGCCTAAGGTTCCCAGACGACGTGTCATGGGCTACTGCCAGGCCCCCAGCTCTCTTGGATCAGTACAGTCCCTCTTTTATTTGTATAAATACAGTGAATTGGGGGCCTGTTTGTTTCTAACCACTCTGAACAGATTTTCACCAAATTTAGAGAATATCGTTTAGGATATTCTGATTTATAATTTACTCTTTGGGGCAGATGTGATATCTCTTCGAAAGACCCTAGGAAGCACCTCAAAGACAGACGAGCTAAGACTGAAGTACAATGACAGGCCTATGTAAATGTCACTGGGAGATAGTTTTCACGTGCATTAAGTCCCTGTGGATAGGAAAAGCACACAGCGGTTTCAATAGGACCCTGGATCATAAGCTGAAAAGGCATAGCTCTGTATTGCTGGCTCTCGTTTGCAATCGGCTGCTTCTTAGTGGGCACCTCTGCAGTGAACCATGGTGAACGGCAGAGCAGAAGGGTAGGAACGGTCTTGGGCCCTGAGGACAGCCTGTCTGACTCCCACACTGAACTCTGTGACCTTGAGCAAATTACTGAACATCTCTGTGTCTCAGTTTCCTCTTAGGGCTGTTGTCAGGCTTGGATGAGTTAGGGCTGTTAGGTCAGGTCTTACAATAAATAGTGCCTGGCATACAGCAAGCTCTCAGCAAGGATTAGCTGCTGCTGTCCTTATTGCCATCATCATCATTATTATGCCTTAGCTGCACATAATGGACACCAGCTGATTCTATTTTATATGCTGGCATTCTACGTAAGGTTTTGTTTTTTCATAAAAGGGTTTTCTGCTAAAAATAAATATGAAAAACCACTGGGAAGCTTCATTTTCACATCAAGAGCTTTTAAGACTCAGTGACACCCAATATTAAAGCCAGATTCCTCTTATTTTGAAGCACGAATCAAAACTGTCACATGATGGAGGGGGAAAAAAAAGCTCAATGATGCAATCTTAGGCCAAATGATGCAGCACTGGACAAGGGCCTTCCTGCCTCTTCTTTGCCCTTCACATTTAATGAAGTCAATACAATCTTTCAGGCACTTACTTCCATTCCCATCGTCCATCATTGGAGTTTGTTAAAGGCATCAGCCAGGGCAAGTGGGTCCACATCCTGGGTCCCACCTAGATCCAGGTAGCTTGATTGGTGGAGGGTCTTAGAGGAGAATCAGAAACATTTATTGAAGACTGCAGTTCAGATCCTGGACAGCATGGGTTCAAATCCTGGGCTTTGCCACTTACAAGCTATGTGACCTTGGCAAGTTATTGAACATCTCAACCGTGGCCCAGTGAGCATATATAACTCACCCAACGTCACACAGAAAATGGCAAAGCTAGGACTGGAACCTAAGGCTCTTGAGCAAAGATTGCAAAGCGGCTGCCCACGGGTGGGGTCGGATTGCAGCTGGGCTAAAGTTTAGACTGCACGATGTTTCAAAAAAGTTTGATTTAGCTGCCACAATTTAAAGGAATTGGGAGATTTCACCTAAAACTCTGGAGTTCTGGCTTCTGTTTCCTTGTCAATGAAATAGGAGTCATTATAATATCTACCTCACAGAGTTGGCATGAGGACTAATTGTGAAGGCTCTTAGTACAGTGCCTCATCTGTAAAATAGGCACAATGAGCTGTTGTCATCAGCAGCGTGAAAGCCAGAATTCGAAGCTTTCTGTCTGTCTCCACTCTGTGGCTGTCTTTCTTACCCACTCAATTTTCTCTCCCTCACTTCTCTGCATTTGGAATCCATGCTTTCAGCCGCTGTGCTAAAACAGCCGCTGAACCTCACTCAGGGGAGCCCTGGAAGGAGTTAAGCAGGAGAGAGGAATTACTCAGCCTTAGGCCAGGGCAGGCACTTTCTAGTAGCTTTAAATTGATCCACTTATATAATCCTCAGAACAACTGCATGAGGTCACTCAGGTTTTCCGCTGTGTAAGTCTTCTTTCTAAACTAATCTGTAAGCACCTCCAGCGTGGGCCTGGCACCCCAGACCTTTGAACATTCACCACCATACTCTGTGGGGTGATCAAGACCGTCTCATGCTCCATTAGGAAATTGGGCCCAGAGATGGGAGGTGAGTCACCCAACGTCACACAGCAAGTGGCAAGCCTGGGACTTGAACCTAAGGCTCCTTCACCAGTAGCGGCACATTGGCTGCTCATGACTGTTCCTAGTTTGCTGATGAGCTTAGTTTGGCCTGAATCATATAAAACAAAAAAAATTGCCAAAGTTGTAAAAAGAATCGTGAGATTTCACATATAAATCTAGATTCTTGGTTCATGGTTAGGTCTGGCCTCCCTGGGCCTCAGTCCCACAGGGAACAATGGCTGAAGCTGAGGAGCCTTTGTCCTTATTCAGGGTATGCACTCCAGTCTACTCCTGTCCCAAAGACTCCAGGCAAAGGGACAAGCACCATTTTCCTATTCTGCAGCCTATTATCTTACCTGCCTGGCCCCTGCAGGCATTTGCATTTGCAACCCTGAGTTCCTGACTAGTCCTTTTCCAGCCTTCTGCAGTACTGGACTAAATTAACCAGACAGCAGCCCTCTGAACAACCCGTAATGGGTTGAATTGTGTCCCCCGCAAAGATGTGCTGAAGTCCTAAACCCCAGGACCTGTGAAGGTGACCTTATTTGAAAATAGGGTCTTGGCAGATGTAATCAAGTTAAGATGTGGTCATGCTGAATCAGAATGGACCCCAATCCAGTGCGACGTGTCCTTGTAAGAAGAAGAGACAGATGCAGACTCAGAGGGGAGACGGCCATATGAAGCCGGAGGCAGGCATTCGAGCTAAGCTACCACAAGCTAAGGAACATCCGGGGCTACTCAAAGCTGGAAGAGGCAAGGAAGGAGCCTGCCCTAGAGGCTTTGGAGGGAGCAGGGCTCTGCAGACACCTTGATTTTAGACTTCTGACCTCCAGAACTGCACAAGAATAAATTTCTGTTGTTTTAAGGCCCCTGGGTAGTGGGACTTTGCTATGACAGCCCTGTCACACATCCCTTTTACGTGCTGTTCTCATAGCTTGCTTTTGTCTTTGTCCTCCCTTCTTTTCTTTGCCTTCTCTCTTCTTGTCCAACCTCTGATACATCTCTATCACCCTTCTCCCTGTCTGCCTCAGGTCCACGGTGGACTCAGCCTGACTGATGTCTCCCAGGATGAAAAGGTCACTGGGCCCAGTTCAGGGTTTGGCCAGTAGGGAGGCAAAGGGGAGTAACTATCTGCAGGTGTTGTTGACATGGCTTACAGCCAGGGGGCACAGTTGCCATGCTGCCAGAAACAGCTGCAGGAACCTGAACTGCAGGGTGCGGATCACTGCAGTCCCACCTTTGGAAGCTACGAGAACAAGCTTGCCCAGGACTTTGTGTGAATTGGCTCAGACACCTCCTCTCCCTCTCCAGCATCTCAAAATCGACTCTGGTAGCTTCTTAGCATTCAGCACAGCCCTCGCTCGTGAAGCTTAGACAGGTCGTTCCCTCCCTACAAAGCAGGGCGCTGACAGCTTTTTTTCCTTTCTCTTCCTCATTGCTTAATCTGTCTACTTCCTGATACTGATAGATTTTTAAATGAGCCTAGGACAATTGATAGCATTTCCCAATTAAAACCAAATACCCTACATCCACCCTTTACACAGCCACTGGGTACGAAGGAGCGCCGGGGACCACAGGCCCAGCTAGACATCTCTCTCTCTCTCTGCTGCCTCCTACCCTCTCTGCCTGCAGAGATGCTGCCCCCATCTCATGGGACCTGGCTCCTGCAGAGGGGCTCTGAAATGCGGGAGTGACTTTGAGATGCCAGTTAGAATGATGCTGGCTGAGATTTCTGAGCAGTCATAGGGCTAGAACCAGAGACAGGATTTTTCCTAATCCTTTTTGATGTCGACTTGTTTCATAACTACTGAATTCAGATGCTTCCCTCAGGATGGGAAGAAATCCTTACACAGCCGTAGTTACTGATAGAAAATTTGAGAGAGGGTGGGCTAAGGATCTGGGGAAGCATTATCCTCTTATTTTATTATTATTATTATAAATTATTAGAAATGAAAGAATGTAACTACTGCTTATTGAGTGCCCACAAGGCCCTGTGGTTGGCCCCTTACCTAAATTATCTCTAATCCCTATAAGAACATTTGAGAAGGATAATCTCTGTTTTACAGATGAGGAAATAGACACTCACAGAAGTTCTATGACTTATCCAAAGCAGCACACCTGGTAAATGTCAGTGCTGAATCTAGGTGGTCGGAATCCAAACCCATGCTCTTTCTGTTACTCTAGGGGTAACTTCTTGCTACTTGCTGGAGGGAGCATAAATTAAGTACCCATATTTGGGGACTGTGCTCAAGGCTACGTTAGAGGGTTGACAAATGGGAAAGCTGCAAAGGAGAGTTTATTTATTCATTGTCTTATCCGCTGGGAGAAGAAATGCCTGGGCGTGGTAGCTCTATTACACATATGGAATTTTATCTTCTCAGACCTCAGGACCCTCCTACAGTAAGATTCAAGATTACCCTGTGGGAATGCCCCCCAGAGAGGTCTAGACATGCACAGCAGCAGGACAGAGTCGGGAGAATTCCTCTTCCTATAATCCCAGCACCCTTCTCCATGCTGTGATAGTGAGCCCCAACTCCTGTTTCAGTTTCCACACCTCTTCCTAAGCCCTGTCTTATTTATTCCTCACCACCACCTGGGTGGGTGGGGCTCACTATTATCCCTCCATCACAGAGAAGGACACTCTCTGAGAATTAAGAGACTTGCTCAAGATTAACACGTCAGCTATTGTGGCGCTGGGTCTCAAATGCAAACCTTCTGACTTCATGCACATTCCTGGCAGTTAAAATGGTGGAAGCCAAGATCTTGCATGGTTGTAAGTATGGGTGAGTTCAGCCTTCAGAGCAAGCTTGTGGGCCACTAAAAGAAGAAGATCAGTAGGGTATTGGCCTTGCTGGAAGACAGAATAGAGCATAAGTGAGTGCATGTGAGGGTCACAGGTGGAATCCTCTAGCCTGCCAGCTGGCCGACCAGAGACAACTCATGTAGGCCACATCCTCTTCTCACTCTATCATGTCCCACCTTTGGCATTCTCACTATAGATTTCTCCAAACCTGACTGAGGTTGTTGAGCTCCACAAGAGCTAAGTTCCTGGATATCAGTGCAAATAGCAACAGGGGAAGTAAATTTCCTTCTTCCTCCAAGGCCAAGAGTGACTCTAATCTTTCACGTGCAGTAACGAAGGATGCAGAAGGAAGGCAGCTTGTCATTAAAGATGCGGACTAAGAAGATGCTCTGAATCATTCTGCTGTGGTTGCTCTTATGCACCGGATGGTGGGATCTACACAAAATCTCATTCTAGAGTCCCTCTCATCATATCCTAAGCTAAACATGTCATTTTCTCACAGTGTTCCATGAGGCCTGTTTCCAACTCTGAGCATACCCACACACAAAAGCTTGACAAGTGCCATTCTAAAGGCTTAACGTGGCTCAACCAACATAGCCTCATTGTAATCAACCAAAATGACCCCAAAGCCACTCCTCCATCACTGACCTTCTTTTAGTGAATGACCCTGCCATTCACTCTGTTGCCCAGCAACTTGGGCTTCAGTTTTCACTTGTTTCTCTCTTATCTCCAATAAGTTCTGTTGATTCTACTTCATAGAACTTCTAGAATCCATCCACATCTCTCCACTGCCACTAGTCTTGTCAGATCCATCACCTGCACTCTTGACTTTAGAATATTTCCCTTATTCCCTCCACCATGACTGTTTGGCTCCAGAGCCATCCTCCAGTCGCTCCAAACCTGCTTAAAACACTTTAATGGCTCCTCATTGCCTTTCAGGTAAATTCCAAACCCTTAAATATGACATATTATAAGATATGTCACAACGTAGTCCCTGCTAACTTCTCCAGCCGAGCTCGTCCTTCTTCCTAAGCCCTCACACACTCCACTCCAGCAACAGTGAACTTCTCGTGTCCTCCAAGTCCCAGAGTTCTCTCTCCTCAAGGCCTTTGCACATTTCACTCCTCCAACCAGGAGTTTTTCACCTGGTCTCCCCTTCTCATTTTTGAGATGCTAGCATAGACATTTCCTGTGGGAAATCTCCCTCCCCGCCAGCAGCAACCACCTGACACCTGCTCCCATTGCCCCCTGTACTTATGCCCTGGAAGAACTTGCGCCTTATATTGTAATTGTGTGTTTAGTTGTCTTTCTTTTCCAGACAGAGCACTCTGAGAGGTTGCAGACTGCTCATTATTAAGCACAGCACCCAGCATGTGGTGGGCACTCAATAAATACCTATTGCTTTCTTTTCCTTGCCTCTCAGTTTCATTAGTACTGACCACATCAGTCAGTTTCTCTCAAACATGTCCCCAGCGTCCCCAGGCTCTTCACTCCCGCTTTATCTCCCCCTCACGTCTCCTCTCCTTTCCACTCAGAAAAAGTTGTTTTAGGCTCATACCCTGAAATGTCACTTCAAAATATTTGACAAAAAGCAGAGAGAAGCTTAGTGTTGTTTTCCTTTTTTCCTCCAGTCTTCCATCATGACATGATGAACTGAGCACCAAGTGGATCTGAGTTGCCATGGTAACTGATAACAGTCTAGTCCTTTCACTTTCTTTGTAGGGGAAAAATATATCTCTTTTTCTATAACTAGCAGGAGATGAGGATTTATCTTACTGTCTGCTAGATGCCTAATAGCCCAAAGGACTTGTTCTCAATTACCTAGTGCTTTCATTCCATTCTGGAAACTCGTTGCTGCTGGTCATAGTGGTCCATCAGAACTGACACCATCACTGGTGCCATCCCCTTGGTTGTTACTCTGGAGTCTCACAAAGCCTTGCAAGGAGGAATTCTGAGATGTTTGACTGAAGGGTTCTGGAGAAAGAAATGTGTGTGTATATGTATGTGCATACATGCAAATGTGTCTGTTTGTCACGGGGTACAGGCACAAGAGAAAATATATTTCCCATTTTCATCCTGGCTGAGCTAGGTCATTACATGTAATAACTCAGGGACTCTCTGAACACAAAATCTTTACATAAAGAGCGGAAGAAGAGTCTATGAGGCCCAGGATCAGTGTGCATCCTCTAACTGGCTATACGTGTAGGAGGTAAGGAACGGCTGCTCACAGACATTCTTGACTTTAAGTAGGGCAGCCACATTTCCAATCTTAAGTAAAAAAGAAAAAGATCTTTATATAAAAAGGTATTTGTACATGCAAGAGAATAAAGACAAACTAAAGCCAATTCAAACTTCAGGGGGCAGGTTTCCTCCTTTTTTTTGTTCTAGGAAAAGGAAAAAAAATGATCTCTTCCATTTGAAGAGCTTTAGATTTCCCTGGTTATTTCTCATTTGGGTTGCCAGTGCTATGAGGTGGGCTTGGTGGATTACCCTGAAGTCCAGAGAGGCTAAGTGACCTACCAATGGTCACAGAGCAAGCTCATGACAGGCTCAGGGAGAATCCAGGTCTGCAAATTTGAAATCCAATGACTATCCTTCTCATCATACATGGACTCTCTCAAGAGAGAGCTAGGCCTTCTGACAGTAGGCATCTCCTTTGCATTCTACCTCCACTGACCATAACATGAATATTCATGGCAAAAGTCTCTGGGGCTAGACATTTAAGTGCAAGCAAGCTGGTTAGTCTTCTAGAAGATTCTCTGTATGGAGTCTATACCTATATGAGATATAGTTGAGTTAGCTATTGCTACTGCTGCTATAATCCCATTTACTCTTCCCAGCAACCCAATGTGGTCAGTACTAATGTAACTCTCATTTTAAAAATGAAGAAAGAGGCTCAGAAAGGTTAAGTTCCTTGTTCAAGGTCAAGGAGTTAATATTTGTGGAATAAAATATGAAGAGGAGAGAAAAGGAAAGAGGAAAGGGAAGAAAAGAAAGCTCTATGGGTAAATATTTTACCTACTTTCTGGGCCCTTTGCTAGGCGCTTACATATTGTATTTGCTTTAATCTCGTAGCATACCTCTGAGGAGTGTTTATTCTGTGTATGAGGAAGCTGAGGTTCAAAGAGGTTGGACTGCATTCTGGAGCTCATGCAGTAAGTAAGTAGCAAAGCAGGAATATCAGTCTAGTTCAACTTGGTCTGGCAAAATCTGTGCTCTTAACATTTATAAGATGCTATCTCCATATCTTCCATTAGTTACATCAATTGTGAAAGGCTACAGGGGAAAATACACTGTGAAACAACATTTGGACTGAAAGAGGGCTAGGAGATGCTCTTAGCTCCCTATACATGGATGTGGGAAGTAAGAACAAAGGAATTTTCAAACAGGGTCTAACAAATGTTCTAGCATGTTCAGTGTAACAGACCAGAGCTGCATTGGTGAAAGGGCATGGCTATCCTCCACTAATTAGCTGTATGATATTGGGCAAATTATCCACCCTCTGGGTTTCTGTTTTCCCATATGTGAATTCTGGTGGTCAGACTAGTCAGTATTGGCAGAAAGACTTCAAATCACACGCCAATACTGATTAATTAATTGGTAGTGGCTGCCTGGAATGCTGGGTTGTGAAGGACTCTGAGGCTGCACCTATGCCACGATCATTTAGTGATCTCTTCCTTGGGAATTGGAGACGGGAATGAGGGCACACATGTCATAGATTTGCCATCACATGGCTGATGTGTGATAAACATTTATAGTTTTATCATCTTTGTTTATTTACTCATTCTCTTGTAAAGTGGTTTCTATTTTTGATTGGCAAATAAATTCTCATACTCTGTATGGATCTTTATTGTCAAGCTACGAGGAAGAATCCCCAACCCCCCACCCCAGATCAATTAGTGAAGAATTTGCTGAGCTAACGCATCTTCCTCTTTGCCAGTGCCATGATGATTTCACGGACTTCAATCATTCCGAAGTTTTGCTGGTATCTTTCCAGATTAAAGAATCTTGGCATTTTTAATCTATCTCCATTTTCTTAATCATTATAATGATTAGAAAATGATGGTAGGATAGGAAGAAAGATGTTTTGATTTATTGAAAAATTTAGGATTTTTCACTTTGGAAAGTAGGCAGCTTAACGGCAACGTGATTGCAATGGATAAAAGCACAGCCAGTGAAGTCAAAGGGAATGTGGGATTTTCATGAAAAACAAATACAGTGAAGAAGCAGCTTCTTTGGAAAACTGAGTGAAGAAAGTTACTTTAGGGCAGGAGATTTCAAAGTGCAATCGTATGAACATTTGGGATTTCTTGGAAGTACTTCAGAGATAGCTGCTGGGGACAGAAGTGTGTGTGGAGTTTGGTTGGGTAACTACTGGCTTCATTTCCCAAACTACACCCCTTGGCTCTTCTTATTTTCTGCTTTATGAATTACATTTCCATGCAAGATTTAGTGTGAGTAAACAGAATAAGTTTGAAAACCATGCGATTAGACACATAAAAGGAAGTACTGTTTCGCATAACAGCCAAATATACTATTGAACCTATTATACTAAGGAGCGCTCCAAAGGGCTGTTAAGACAAAATCATTGATTCAAAAAGTTTGGACCATTTTCTGAAGGATAAACCCAAAGACAGCTGCTGGAGGAAGCTTTGCTCTATCTAACATTACAGTGAGGAAACGTCATGCCCTCTTCTAGGATATATACATTGGGTAGAGCTCAATATGATAAGTCTAAATTTCCAGCCTTGAAATTGCTCTTGTGTAGATGGCACCCTGCTTGTTCTGAACACCCTTTCTAGAAGCACCCTTGTTATTTACATAGAAAATAGCATGCTTGCTCCTGAGCTGGTAGGAGGATTGAAGAAGTAGCAAGTACTCAGAATTAATTAACTTTGATTTACAAAGCAGCATCACTGACATACATGGTAATTAAAATCTCACATTAGTTATTATTCTATTTGCTTTGCTGAGCAACATACACGCGCACACATGCACAAAGAGAAAAAAGTGTCATTCTTACTGTGATCTGAAGAACGTTTGGGTTTTCTTGAAAGTGCTTCAGGGATGGCTGTAGGGGACAGAATTTGTTTTGAAAATCAGAAGAGAGAGAGGGTTGTAAAGGAACAATGCCAACCGCTTATGCAACACCTATTAGGCGGCACACATAAAAAATAATAGCTGCATTAATAATGCTGAAGACAGCTAACACTTTTTAAGTCCTAATCTTCTGCCAGGTACTGTTGTAAATGTTTTACATGTATTAACTAATTTAACCTACATACCAGCTTTATGAGGTAGGTGTTTTTATTATCCCCATTCTTACAGATGAGGAAACTGGAGCACAGAATGTTACAAAGTAAGTGGTGAGGTCAGGGTTGAAATGTAGACTGTCTGGCTTCAGACCCATTATCTGAATGACTATACTATGGCTTATTGTATAGAGTTCTTTAAGGAAAATATCTTATTAAACGCTTAACAGTTATTCCACTTTATAGAAGAGAAAACTGCGGTTCATGAAAGTTCAGAAACTTGCCCAAGGTCATACAGCTAGGAAATTACATAAACAGGCTTTGAGTCTAGATTTGAGTCCAAAGTTTGTGGTAATTTCTAGTATAGCAGGCAGCCTCTCATGTATAGTATAAATTATGGCCACTTTCTATTTAACATATACAGACATAGAGAAAACTGATGGTAAGATGACAAAAATCTGTCAAAAAGCATCATCATCATCTTCCCAAACACCATCCATGTGAATTCCTAACTCTCAAACACAGAGAGTTGCTGAGAAATAAACATCTTGATGAACTGTGGTCTTTATGTGGCTCAAGATTTTCTTGTTTCTTGGTCAGGAAAGAGACAATGAAAAGTCAAAACAAATAAGAATTCAAAGACGTAATCAGCAGTACAAAAAGAGATGTGAAATGAAACTCAAGGATGATGTATCACAAGGTTCTGTGGAAGTGAAAAATGTGCTCAGACACTGTGTTTTAGCAGACTGGCACTCGTATAACCTCCAAGCTACACCTTTGACTCTAAAATGATTGGTACAACTCAATCCATACTTCATGACAAAGAATACCCGAGATGAGGCCACCGATGTCACCAATGTGCAATTTCTAAGCAATTGTTGCCTTTTCAGTTCTTTGTGGATACATTTGCTGACCACTGAATGACTGCATCAGCAGAACCTTCCTAGAGATGACAGAAGTCAGGAGACCTCACTGGGGTGAGGAAGCAGGAGTCTTGTGGCCACTGTAGTTAGTGCTAGAGGGATAGAAACAGATGTTACCCATTGAGTGGCATCTCTTCAAATGGGAAAGAGAGCTAAAGGATGCAGACCTCTTCTCTTTGCCTCAGACCCTTCTTATTTTATTTCACTTCATTTTTCTATGGTTTTATTGAGGTATATTTGATGTAGAATACACTACATATATTTCAAGTGTACAATTTGATGAATTTGATGTAAGTATACATTCGTGAAATCATCATCATAATCAAGATAATGAATACATCCATCACCCTGGAAGTTTCCTTTTACTCCTTTATGAATCCCCATCCCTCACCACCCCTGTCATCCAGGCAACCACTGATTTGCTTTCTGACATATAGATTATCTGCATTTTCTGGAATTTTATATAAATGGAATCATACCATATGTATGCTTTTTTGTTTTTTGTTGGGAGGTGTGTCTGGCTTCTTTTACTCAGCATAAATATTTTGAGATTCTTCTTGGGTGCAGTAGTAATTTGTTGTATGGATATACCACAATTTATTTGTTTATTTACCTGTTGACGGATATTTGGGTGATTCCCAGTTTTTGGCTAATATAAATAAAGCTGCTCTGAATATTTGTCTATAAGTCTTTGTGTGGATATGTGTTCCTCTTTTTTCTTGGCTTAATACTTAGGAGGGGAATGGTAGATCAAGTAGTGGGTATATGTTTAATTTTTAAAAGAAACTGCCAGACTATTTTACAAAGCGATTTTACCATTTTGCATTCCCACCAGTAGTGCATGAGTGTTCCAGTTGCTCCAGATTCTTGACAATGCTTGGTATGGTTAGTCTTTGAAATTTTTAACCATTGTAATAGATTATAGTGGTATCTCATTGTTGTTTTAATTTGCATTTCCTTAATGCTTAAAGATGCTGAGCATCTTTTCATGTGTTTTTTGCCATCTGTAAATTTTCTTTTGGTGAAATGTCTTTTCAAATCTTTTCTCTATTTTTTCAATGGATTGTTTGTCTTATTACTAATTTATAAGAATTCTTCACATATTTTAGATCTAAATCTTGTGTTGGATATATGTCATGCAAATATTTTCTCCCACTCTAGAATTTGCTTTATTTTTATAACAGCATCTTTTGAAGTGCAAAGGTTTTAACTTTATGAAATCTGAATTATTTCTTTTTTGTTTTACAGTTCATGCTTTTGTTTCATATTTAAGAAATCTTTGCCAAGCCCAAGGTCGCTAAGATTTTCTCTTACATTTTTTCCTAGAAGTTCTGTAATTTTAGATCTCACATTTAGTTTTATGATCAATTTGGAGTTAATTCTTGTTTATGGTGTGAAGTAAGGTCCAAGGTTCATTTTTTTGCATATGACTATCCAACTGTTCTAGCACCATTTTTTGAAAAGATTATCCTTTTCCCATTGAATTTCCTCATACCTTTGTCAAAGCCAATTGACTATATGTATGTGGGTTCATTCTTATGCTATTCTGTTCTATTGATCTATTTGCACAGACTTATATTTGACATGAAAGTAGTCATGCTTTCCTTGAGGGTCTTGATTATCAGATTCTTTTCACTGACTTTAAGAGTAGACATGACCAAATCAGATGTCAACAGAGGGGATAATTCGTCCCCGGGTAGGGAATATATTGGGCCAGCATTTACTGGAGTATAACCTTTGTGAGAATAGAGACATTGTTTAATTCACCCTTATTCCTAATGAGTGGATTGAAAAATTAGACATGATATAACTAGAAGATAGTTGAAATAGGAACTAGGTAACCTCAGATCTAGTGTGGCTTTGTCATTCCCTGGTATTTTATCTTGGGTAGTTCACTTAGTCTTCTAAGCCTCCGTTTTTAGAAAATGGGAGTATTAAAACAGGTAAGACTGGGGCTGGCCCCGTGGCCGAGTGGTTAAGTTCACGCGCTCCGCTGCAGGCGGCCCAGTGTTTCGTTGGTTCGAATCCTGGGCGCGGACATAGCACTGCTCATCAAACCACGCTGAGGCAGCGTCCCATATGCCACAACTAGAAGGACCCACAACAAAGAATATACAACTATGTACTGGGGGGCTTTGGGGAGAAAAAGGAAAAAATAAAATCTTTAAAAAAAAAAAAACCAGGTAAGACTGGAGAGTCAGTGTGCTAAGGGTGTGAGCATATATAAGGCGGAAGGGATAGACATGACATTTTTGCTTTCTCCAGACATGTAAATGCTAACATAGAAAGGAGTTCACTTTACTTTATGCGTCAACAGAACAGGTTTTCTCAATCTCAGCATGACTGACATTTTAGGCTGGATAATTCTTTCCTGTAGGGGGCTGTCCTGTGCACTGTAGGATGTTTAGCAGCATCCCTGGCCTCTATATGGAGTGCCAGTAACACCCCCTTCCCAAGCGTGGCAACCAAAAATGTCTCCAGATATTGTCAAATGTCTATGGGGGCAAAATCACCCTGGTTGAGAACTACTGCTAAAGAGCGTGAAAATTGTATCCAGTGAAGTAGGCTATAGGGAGACAACATTTCCAGTAGTAGGGGGAACTTGATCATGGTCAGAATTACCAATGGTAGATTCAAGCTGCTTCAGGTAGGTGTGGGGGTGAAAGTGATCTTTCTATTATTGTCCAAGAATAGCAGGTGGCTATACATCGCAGTGGGTATTCAAACACTGACTAGATAGCTGATGTAGGTGAAAACTGACCCTTCTAAGCCTCAGTTTTCTCATCTGTAACATGGGTATAATAATGCCAACGCCACAGCGTTCTGTGAAGATTAAATGAGATGATGTACATAAAGCCCTCTGGACAGCACCTAGCACATTGTATATACTCAACATGTGGTGGATATTGTTATTATTGTAGAGGCAGAAATACCTGCCCTCCAGAAACACTTCCCTACACGCGGAAGCTTTTGCCCTGTCCATTCTCTTCCCAGTTCCTCTGCAAGGGAAGAGAAGATGCTTACCTGACTGAGCAAAGCATTGACACAGAGGTCACTAGTGACCAATGTGATTGTACCCTGAAAAGCTTCAGTCTCATTCGTTCTCACACTTCTGTCTTCCTATTTCTGTGTGGCAAGCAGATGGAGGCAGGCCTGGCCACTAGGGGGAGGCTGCTATTCATTTATGATTCAATGTCTCCAGATGGGTGAGATGACTTGAGCCGCTCTTGGGACCTGGTCACCTCTCTTTTCTTACTGGCATGTTTGAGAATACTGGGTCAAGATTTAGATGAGGAGGAGAGAGAAAGAAAGAGGTGCCAGGTAAGAATTAATAAGTGAGGCCCCGGAGAGACCTGTGAGGCAACCTACCCTTTTTTTTTTTATCAGAGCTTTGCAATATTTACAATTCTATCAATAATGTAGTACTTTCCATCCCTTTTATTGTTAGCCACTGTACACAATTTTCTTGGAAAACCATAAAGTGGAAGGATAATTAGAAGACCTGGATTTGGGTCCTTTAGAGTCCCAGACTCTATAACTACAGAATAACCATCAAATCAGCAACCTAATCCATAGTAATTTAAATTATGACCTTTAGAGTTCCTTTCACCAATAAAAAACTTTTACAGATTCAAGAATCTGTAAAAGAAGGTTGGACTTGCCTTTCATGGTCCTTTTAAGCTCTAATTATTTTCTCTGAGTTTTCCTTTTCATGTGACTGCATAGAATTCTAGGCACAGACACCATTAAATATCTTGCACCCTTCATAAAAAAGAAAGCCCTGCCTCATATCTTTCTGGTGGATCGATCTATATTATAATTTTTTTCAAAGCCTTTTCTGGAATGACAATTCATATTTTGCATAATACCTTAGTCTTTAAATTGTATCACGAAGGAGACGATTGTAAGCATGACAGCTTATTCTAAGGCTCTAACACCGATAATAAGAGAACAGCTTTGTCACCCACGAATGATGTGTCTGTAATTATCTTTCACTGACTGTGAAAAAGAAAATAAAACAGAGCCAGTTTTTTTTTTAGAGATCATTGCTTCTCCATGTGCTTTACTGAACTCAGGAAGACATGGGTGGAACATCTGAGGTCTTTCTAAATCTCGTCTTTCCAAACATCAGAGTGGATGTTTTGTAGACATCCATAGCAATAGGCTGCGTGAGAACAGTCCATATGTCTGTACCCAAAGGAACACCCGTCTTTCTGCTCTTTCTGGGCTTTCTCTTTTCATCGCCTTCATATAAACATTTCATTCATCTCCTTTCATCCTCATCAGAGGTGAATTATTTTCCTTTCAGAAGCATGTTCCTCCAAAGCAAAAATGCAAATGTTGTACCTGTTTCCTTAATTCTGATTCCTGTGTGAATACAGTAATTCATCCCTCATATTTGCTCTGTCTCTGCTCCAGGATTTGCTTGTTAGTGGGAATTCTGGAATCCTTGGGCATCCACTAACCTTACTGCCACAGCTATGTCTGCAGAGGCAGCACCGACGCCCTGCTCAGAGGGGGTCAGGCCCAGACTTCAGCATTTCACACATGTTCTCAGAGCTGCATCCTTAGATAGAAAAATGGACCAGCAGTTTTAGGATATGACTCCCAAATTCTAAACAGCAAGAGAGGGATCAATTTCCATTCTTATTCTAGGTAAATGGGGCAGCCTGAGCACCTAGTGCCCTCAGAACATAAGTCAGCACCTCCACTTACTGCTAACAGGCAGTTTACAAACACTTAGAACAGCAGTGTTGGTATTTCAGTGAAATGAGGTGTGATTGTGTTTTAAATTGTGTGCAGGTGACTTGAAATAATCAATAACCGAGCAGGCTAGAGTCCTTTTCCCAAGACCTTGCTTCCTGTATTTGCCCAAAGACTATACCCCTGGATACTATGATTGCCCCTAATATCCCAATCAGCAAGACAAGGATTTTCTGATTCCCAGGCTAGGGTTTCCATTTTTTTGGATTATATGATGCAATAAAATTTCCAAAGAAATTTGGGGAGCTGATGTAGGATTACCAAGTTTGTACTTCCCCAATTAAGTAAAAACCAGCTTCAAAACTACCTTCACTCTCAGCATGGTTTTATTCTGTTAAGAACATTAGGAAGGACACAATCTTAGAATAAATGATAGTCCCTGAAGTTAAATAAATTTAACTTTATGAAAGGCATATTCCGTTTTCTTATTTTGTTGAAGACTAACTTGACGTCCACAATGGTGCTATTTCAACACACAGACACGTTCACCCGGAACACGGTAAAAGAGAGCTGGTGTTGACACCTGACCCAACTGTCTCCAGGGTATTTTTTCCAGCTTAGTGGAGAAGTTCCAGGCCCCCAGGACTCCCTGTCTGAGTCAATTTTCTCACCTTTGCGTTTCCCCGGAGGCCCTGGGCAATCTGAGGCAGCACTGCTTTGAGCCACGTGAGAAAACCAGTTTTCTCAGACTGAATACTCCTAACGCACCAGGCACTGTGCTTAGTGATTACACATATTTAAATCCATAAAAAGAAATAATAGAGGTATTTTTATCCCTTTGTACAAATGAAGAAACTGTGCTTCAGAGAGATGAAGTAACTTGTCTGTGCTCACAGTGCCATTTAATGGTAATTCTGGGATTTGAACCCATATCTTTCCGACTCCCAAATCCTTGATTTGGATTTAAATAACTGTGGCCATGAAACGGATTATAGCTATTACTTCAGTAGAAGCAAAAATGGACACTTTGCTTCCAGTATGTGTGGCGGGGGACCTCATCCTCAGAAAACCCCAAAATGACAGTTTACTCTGATTGGTTCTGGTCCCCAAAGTATCGGAACCTTGGTTATTTCACATAAACCTTGAAACTCTAACAAAGCAATTTAATCCTAGATGTTTGCTATGCTGATGTCTGTGGAATTGTCCTGACCTTCAAGAAAGTGGCTGTTTTTCCACTGTGAACAGACACACGTACACTTGGTATCCTAAGTGATTTTGCGGTATATTCCTTTAAATACTTGTGCTTTGCAATTGGTGAACCTGACCTTGGAAGTCTGACTTCCTTACACCCCTTGCAAGTAAACTTTTCTTTTCCTGTCCTGGATGTTTCTGTCTCTCAGCATTTCTTTGTCCCTTAATAGTTTTCCAGGTTTTCTTGAATCAGTTCCCCTCTCTGTCTGATTTTAGTCTCCACCCCCAATGTCCTCCCGTGTACATGAGTCTCTTTCCTTTCTTCCAGTCAGGTCAACCTTTCGCTATGGGGTCTTGGTCATTATTGTCACCATCATCATCTCCTTCCTGCTCCCGTCATCATTATTATATATTAAGCATTTACTATATTTCAGGAACTTTTCTAAATCCTTTATACACATTGCCTCCTTTAATCCTGATTCTTTCTAGAATGTATACGGCATAGTCACAATTATTCTCATTTTTTAAACGAGATGACTAAGGTTTAGACAGATTATACAATTTACCTAAATTCATATGGCTGGAAAATGGCAAAGCCGAAAACGTAAGCCAGGTTTGTCCACAATCCATTCTGTTAATTGCTTTATACGTCCTTTCCTCTTCACCTGGAAGACTTTCCACAATTTCTCTGACTGCCCATCCTCAAGACCTAAAACAAGGTCTTTCTCACTTTCCTGGGCCACAGGAATTCCCTCTCCTCTGAACTCCTCCAACATTTAATCAGGATCATGACATTAACCATTATTCTGTTCTGTATCATTTGCTACTATGATACTGTCTCCTCAGCTAAAACGTAAGCATGCTGGGATTCCACAGGTGCTCAAGAGATCTTTAGGAAGCAACGTAAGCCAACTAAGAGCAGCTCTGTTTTTACAGCCAATGAATACACTGAGAGATGGAATTTTCCAGCAGATTACCCAGTGTGGGCCCACAGCTTTGAGAACACCCAGAAGGATGCATTCAGGAAGTTAAAGGGTCTCTGTGGTTTGTCAATACCACTTCAGCTGGCTCACTCATTCTTTCTTTCCATAATTGCTTATTGAGCGTGTATGCTCCATCGGACACTCTGAGAGGTGTTGGGGATACAGTGGGAAAAAACCAGATGCTACAGGTGAGGTTTCACAAAACAGGAACCACAGTCTTGAGTTAGCACTCCAGTCCTGGGAAAGAAAGGGGTCATCCCCAGTGTCATGGAAAAACAAGTGCTCGTGACTACTCTGACCATCTCTTGTCACGTTTGCCTCTGTCTCATTGCCAGATGCTCACCTCCTGCTGCACATTGAAAGATGGAGCCTCTTTAGATGAGGTTGGAGTGGTACACAGCACATTTGTTTAACAGAGGAGGGAAGATGATCATTTAAATCCTTGGCAAATTTCATTGTCTTTATAAATTCAACTGCTTTCCAGAGCCCCATCTCTCTTCCTTCCCCCTTGAAAGGTTTCCAAGACTGCTCTGTTGCCAAGCTTCTCTTCTGACTGTATTGCTTGTGGAGATTGACAGAAGAGGTGAAATGTGCGTTACATAAAGAACAGTGCTGAGTACCTGGAATTGAGATGGGGGGGCACATTTCACAGTTGTGGCACATTCTACAAGGCCCACACAATTGCTCTATTAAATTAAATGACTACAGTCTCCATCTGTACTAGTAATCTCCAGATAGACCGGCTCCTCTACAGCCAATAGCCTGCAGGTGTGCACATAAGTACTCACAGTCCATACCAGATGTCAGGCCTAATTAAAATATAGAACGAAAGTGCTCTTCCCTAGGTACTGAGCAGTCAGCACTGCAGTGGGCTTCTTGAGACAGGAAGTGGCAAAGGCAGAGAATTTAATTCTAGCTGTAGAAGCAAATGACTACAAGAAATCCACCTCCTGAGAACCACTTAGCAACAAGTAAAAAGTCAAAGAGAAACACTGGAGCCACCTCATGCTCTTGTTCAACATCATTTTCAGTTGGTTACCATAAGATAGTTAGTGTGGCTATTTTTTAGACAAAAGGGAGAGACTCAGAGTAAAGGATCCCTGCTTGATTTTCGGATCCTGGAGTCATACTGCCCTGATTATGAGCATGTTGTGCAGTTTACAATTTTGTCCTTGTGGGCAGCCATATCATGTAGATTCTGAGAGGTGTTCCAAAGGCTTAAGAGAAAAGAAAGCTGAAGAGCTGTCAATCACCTATATAACACACGAAGAGAAGTGATGGGAGCTACCTGCATTTTTAAAACCCATAGGAGCCCAAGTATGGGATAATCAGAAAGGTTTATAATCACTTAAGAATTTACCAACCTGCCCCCCACCCCCATGTATTCTCTCTCTCTCTCTCTCTCTCTCTCACACACACACACACACACAAATACACATGCGCGCTCTCTCTCTCTCTCTCTCTCCTTCTCTGGATACATATTTGCCAGTCACTCTTTCTCTTCATTTCTATCTTTCCTTCTCTACTCTCTTCCCCCTACCCACCTCCTCACCTGGCTCCTTCCATTGCCCCTGTTTTTAGTTGTAATGTGAAAAAATGTGGACCTTAGAATTAGGAAGATCTAAGTGTGAGTTCTGGCCCTCACCTATTTTCATTCTGTTTTAACTGAATATATATATTTTTCCATTCCCCAGGCTTAATTTAAACATCAGATGACTTCAATTCCAAGGCACTCTCTCAAAACACAAAATTAAGCTGTTAAAAATCTGGGTAGCTCTCAATTTACTTCCTCAGGGACCTCGAGGAGCAGTGTGTTTCACTGAGAAGGGGTCTTTGCATATCCTTACTGCAGCATTTCTCAATGTGCGGTATTTTTATCTCTACTGACACACATGGCAGTTTTTCTCAGTATACTTTTATTTTAACAATTGTGCATTTATTTTCACATGAGCTTAGAAAAAAATGAAATAAGTGAATCAAAACCATGCTCTCATGGATAAGAAAAAACTGATTTAAAAGAATATATAGTATGCAGGTATGAATAGATAGTACGCATTTGGGGCAAAAATCATGAAGATGGTACTTGAATGAATGCAGTTTTAGAAAGAAAGAGTATTACTATAGGGTGTGTATTGCATACTCAACACATACTGGGTGGACACCACACACTAGGTCCACACTTATGTTGTGGACCATTATTTATCCTTTATTATTATCCGTTTTCTATTCTTTTGGTCACCACTCTCTAGAGTTTCTGCAGCTCTGAGTGGTTAAGAAACTCACCCAAGGAGATAGAACTGAGCTTGAACCATGTATCTGGCCTCAATTCTGGAGCCAGACAACTTCAATTATACCACAATGCTCCCAGAAGTATGCACAGTGCCAGCACCTAGTAAGTTTTCAAGAAATGACAGCTGCTCATCATCGTTATCATTTATGTAAAACACTCCTATCAGTCCTGTGAGGTAAATGTTTTCTTCCTTTTACAGGTGATAAAATAGGTATAAAAAGGTTAAGTGACTCATAGCCAGTATTTGGGATTATTCCTCATGAGTCTAATAATACATTACCATTAGTATCTGTAACCCTCATTCCTGCTAAGTGCCGGCCAAGGGTCTTGAGTATTCCACATAAGGGGTATGATTATAAAAAAGTGAGAATAATCTTTAAAAATTATTAAATAAGCTGCACATAAAAAGGAAGTCATTCTCATTATTTTACTGTCCTATTTTGTTTTGATCCAAGCCAGAGTTGATAGAAAATGCATTTGTGGTAGGAAGAATTCTAAGATAGTACCCAAGATTCCTGGTCCCTGGTCTACACATGCCTTCTCTCATTCAATCAAATACTATTCTAGGTACTGCTAGGAAGGCGTTTGGCAGATGTAATTAAGGTCCCAAACCTCAAGATAGAGAGATTATCCTGGGTGAATCTGACTAATCAAGTGAGCCCCTCAAAGGGACTGGGCTCTTCCTGGCAAGAGATATGTGAAGTGTGAAGGGGATTTGATGGGAAAGAGATTTCCCACTGCTGGCTTTGAAGATGGATGGATAGAGGGGGCACATGGCAAGGAATGCTGGCGACCTCTAGGAGCTGAGAATACTCTCCACTCTGACAACTAGCAAGAAAATGGGGACTGAAGTCCTACAACTGCAAGGAACTGAATTTGGCCAACAATATGAAGAAGTTTGGGAGAGGCTATAGAAAGGAACGTAGCCCAAATACTACTTTGATTTCAACCTTGTAAGATTTCAACCTAGCCATGCTTTGCCTGGACATCTGACCTACAGAAGCTGTGACCTAATAAATGGGCATTGCTTTAAGCTGCTATGTTTCTGATAATCTGTTACATAGCAATAAAAAAGTAATACAGTATCTGAAGCCCTAAATGGTATCCATATTATATAAATGTAATATTCTTATTATACATATAAATGCACTTAACTGAATCAGTCCCTGTATTTTCCACTCTTAGATTTGAGTAAATTTTACTGCTTATAAAAACCAAATACACATTTTAATAGTAATTATAACAATATCTAACATTCTTTCAACAATTATAGTGTTTTCACTGTATTAAGTGCTTTTCATGCATTAAATCATTTAATCTTTACAATCTTAGGAAGTAGGCACATTATGAGTCCTTATTTTACAACTGAGGAAACTAGAGCATAGAGCAATGTTGAGTGCAACAAATATTCTGCTACTTAAAGAAGGCGTTATTAACAGTTACAGCATTTATGAAAAGCAAATTTTGCCTCCTTTAGTAAAGGCAAAAATCTTCCATCTTTCTTTTTTATGCCTTTATGCTCATCTCAGACCTGTAATCCCCACCTCCCAAGCTTACATTTCTTCTTACAATGATGAGAAATAAAAAGAATTGATAGATAAGGATAAAGATAAACAAGAGCATTATCCTTCTAGGACTGCCGAAGTCAGTTACTCAGCACATCTTGGCACATGGTCAGCTCTCAGGGAAAATATTTCTTCATCTTCTCCTCAGTTTACATCAGAGGCACTGCTGGCCCTGATGCTTTGTGTGTTAGATTTACTCTTCTGATTTGATCACTTCCTTCTGATCAGAATGTCTGCCATCCAGGAAGTAGTGTCTGTTAGGATGGGGCCGTGATGCCTGGGCTGTGACCTTGCATCCTAAAAAAAGCCAGCCTTCTCCGGGGCAAGTCTGTGATGTTCTCACACTCAGACAGATCCCCAAGTATCCCTGGATTGGTGGTTCTGACTGAAACCCACAGAGTTAGTCCTTAGTGAAAATACAGTTGCTGGCTCTAAACTGTTACCAACACATCGTAAACCAGGACCATTCTTGAGACAATCAACCATGAAAACTATCTTGTTCTTTTCTTAATTTGGTTGCATTGATTTGGTGAGAAGGTCATTAGACAAGAAATCAGAAAAACTGAGGGTGTGTTTGTTGTTATTATTATTTGCTAATAGTTCTGTTTCTGTGAGCTTCAGTTTTCTTAGCCTTTCTAGGGCTTAGATCAGTGGCTCCCCAGATCATTCTAAGGACTAATACTAATCTTAACTGCTTAAGAATCAGCCGTGGGGCTTTGAAAATACAGAAGCCTGGTCTCTACCCTCAGAGATTTTGAAACAAAATGATAGTCTTTGCTAATGGAAGCTCTGTACTTTTGTCCTAGACAGACTCTGTAGTTGCTTTTCAAAGGAGCGAGGAGGTCTACGAAGTCGAGAGCATGAAAGCAGGCTGCAGGGAATAGGCGAGTCTGGGGCCCAGCCACACGCATTTGCAGAAAGCACCTCATTTGATGCTCAGCCAGGTTGGGGAACCTCTGGGTGAGGTGATTTCTGGAGTCATTTCCAGCTCTATTAGAGTGATACTACTACTGCTGAGATGGCCCAATTATTTACCTAAATACTTTATGTATCATTTGTTAGGTACATTAGCAGCTCCATCTTATAGTTGAAGAATTATAGACTCAGAGCAATTAATGTTTTTCCAGCGTCACACAGCTAGAAAGTGGCAGATCCAGGCCTCGAATCCATTCTATCTGACCTTGACCACTCTGCCACAGTTTATTCTTCAGAGTGTAGTGGCAGGTTCTGGGTGGGAGAGTGTCAGGGTGCCAGAATCATCTGCTTCTGTTCCAGCAAGGAGTCACACTATGGACAGACATTCCCATCCCATGCAGCCCGACCTTTGATGTGCAATTGCAGAATCCATCTAGGTAAAAACATGGTGTTTCCATTAGCAATGACAAAAACTACTTTTCAAAAGACCCATATGATGAGTCTGAAGGCTTTTGGGCCATTTGCCATTATAAAGACTCCTGTAAGCATTTGTGGAATTATCACAGATATGGCTTTTCTCTTCTGTTTATCCACATACAGACAATTGATTTAGTGTTTTCCTCTGAAGGTAGGAAGATGCAGCAGACTTTCCTAAAGGATCTAATTGAGGATGCTATTTTCTTTCACTGTGGCTGCTTCGAAGCTTCACCAGGATCACTCCAGGAGCGGGAAACGCAAAGTAAACGGCATTAGTCTTCATTTTGGCCCCATGGAAAGAGCAGCTAGAGGTCCCAGCAACTTAATGCCATCTAATCAAAACCAAGCGCTTCCCAGGGTGTGCAGAGCACCCTGCATGCGTTCCCACGTTTCTCCTGGAGACACAGCTGAAGTCTAAGTGCGCACTAGGAACAGAGCCATCAGAGTTCTGGTTCCGGTTCTTCCATCAAACTGCTGCGTGACTCTAGGCAGATCTCATGACCTGTCTGGATATTCCGAGTTTGTACATGCATAAAATGAGTTAAAATGCCCTGTGTCCCTCCATCAAAGCCACAAGGCTCAAACGAGACACTTGATCAGCAAGCCCTCGGAGAAGGATGACAGCCTTTGCCAACATCTGGCTCCATTGACTATGCTCGGCCTCCTCAGCAGTCCTGGGATATTCTTGATGTTTTCCTGAGGGGATTGTCTACACCTTGGGAGGCAGGTGGGGAGTTGATCCATGAAGCACTTATCGTTTTAGATTTCTTAATTCCAGGTTGAGAACAACACAAATCTCGTCTCTGTTTTGGCTGGGTATTCCCTTTCATAGGTAACAGAAACCTGAACTCAGGCTCCAGCTGTGTTCGGCTTGGTCGGTTTGTGAAGGGCCAGGCCCCTTCTGTTTTCTGCAGGAAGCCTCTCTTCTCTGCCTTGTTTTCACTCCTCGTCAACAAATTCATGCTGCCTGAGGGTTGTGCAGACCCTCCCTCGCTGGCTGGTAACTGTGAGCCATGAATAAAGCCAGCAAATGGGGGACGATCATGCTGGCGGCCTTTTACTTACTGCCAGCATCACGGGCTCCCTGGACCTGCCAGGCGCCTGTGGAGATTCAGATGAATCTTCTGAATCAGGGAGGCAGAACTGAGTTTGTTCGACTCCTTTGAACACAGCCCTCTCTGTGATCTGCGGCAGCTCTGCAGAAGTCACCAGGCCGTGGCTGTGTTTGTCAGTCAGGCTCCTGGGCCCTGCCTCTGTGCATGTCTTCCCAGGCCTTGCCTGTCTGCACCCAGCCAAGTCAGGCTCCATGTCCACGGCTGGAGGGGGCCAGTATCTGCCACCAGCTGACCTGACAGAGCTTGCCCCTTGATGCAGGGGCCCTTGAAAATGCAATTAGGCAGAATTTAGGAGAGCAGAGTTAGTCAGTAAAAGTCCTGCTACCGAATTTTAATTAGATAGTGCCTGATTTCTTTGTTTTCATGGCTAAGGTTCTCTTCCAGTATTTTTTACCCTCAGAGGGTAACTATGGGAACTCAGGGCACAAAAAACGGGACACAGCTTATACGTGATCAGATGTGGGTTGCAGGAGTAACACAGCTTCTTATTCTAGCTCCCATCCCAGTCACAAGTCACCTTGCCTCCTTGGAAATAATATGATGAACTGTACTAGTCCATTGTCTGGTCAAGACCCAGCTCTACCATTTTCTAGCTCCAGGACCTCGCCTGGACAAGGTGTCCTGCCTTCTACAAGGCTCAGGTTTCCAATCTGTAAAACGATGATAATAGTAGCTGCCTCACAGAGCTCCTGGGGAGATTGAATGAGCTCCCAATAAATACCAGCTATTGTAGTTGCCCTCAAGACTCTCCAGGGGTGTTTTAACTCAGCGCCCTGGGGCGGCTTCACAAAGGCAATGGGTGGGAGGTCTCTCATGGAGCTCCACGACGTCTCATTAGACTGCCGGCTCCATGAGGACCAGGACAATGCCTTGCTTTCTTGCTGCTCTATTCCCAGTGCCTGGAAGATAAGAAGCACGCAAGAAATACGTGAAGAATTAGCGAGGCAGACGGACCTAGGTTTAAGTCCAGTGCTGCCATTTTTGGTCTTAGACAAGTTATTTATCTTCTGATTCTGAGGTTGCACATTTACGAAATGAGGAGAAACAATCTGGCAGGGACAGCTACAAGAATAGCCAACTGGTACTGTGTGCACCAGGTACTAAGCACTAAGTGCTAAGTACCTTCCATGGGCAGCCTCCTTTGATCTTCACACCAGCCCTTTCGAGGTAGGTGTGGTTATGGTTTTTGTAGATAGTCTAACTGATGTTCAGAGAGGCCAAGAAATGAGCCAGGGTGACACAGCTACTGAGGGAGGGAGATGGGGTCCCAAACCAGTGAGACTGATACCAGGCCCCATATTCTTCACCACAGTGCTCCCTGTGTCATATAGACTCCGGGGTAAAAGAGAAACTCAAATGTAGCTGCTGCTGCTGTTGTTATTAAGAAGTACCCCCGCCGTGTGTCCCCCACCCCCCAACGCTGTGAGCCTTGGCAGAAGGAAACAATACAGTCAGCCTAGTCGTCCGTATGCTTATAACAATTTGTCCACACATGAAAAATCTTGCCCAGCCAGAACTCAGAGGTTGAGATTTCAGTGTGTGGGTTTGTCACTCTGGCCAGAATACTGATTTGAAAATCAATGCAAACATGTGTCTTTGGAAGGCATTTCAATTGGGCAACTGTGAATAACTCCTACATGCAGCTGGCCAGGAAGGCGAGAGGAAAGGGCAGATTTCCACACCTGGCGAGTTCTGATTGGTCTGACAAGATGGGGATCAAACAAAATAAAGGCAGATGCCTGAGCTGGATGCCTCCTTCCCCCTATTCATGATGGCAGATCATGAAGTTGGGGTAAGCTTGAGCTGGATGGGATCTCAGAGGTCATCTAGTGTTGGGGGCCAGAGGGACAAGGAGATTCAGAGTATAGAACGGGTGGTGACAAAGGGTTGCTGATGAAAGTTCTGCTTGAACATCCCTTAGAATGGGAACCTGTGGTTTGTGCCTGGCCAGCATCCAATCCCCCACTTTCTGGCGACAGTATCTTGATTTGGGGAACCACACACACAGTTCCTGCTCACTGACCTGAAAGCTGGGGCTCTCCCACCACACCATGCTGCCGTTATTCGAGCCACTCATACTGCTCTGGATAAATCCTGTTAGCTAGTCCACGTCAGAGTTCTAGCACTTGCTTGCCAGGACTGCCCTGGGAAATCCAGAGATGGAAGATGGAGCCTTAGTTGCTCTAGTCTTCCAGGAAAGTCACATACTCCTTTTCTCTTAGCAATATTGTGAGGCTTATTCAGCTAAGGTACCAAGTACTGGAGCAAGGGGAGCATTGTCAGAGCGTTTCATAGGAAGAGGACAGAAGGTGGTTATATGTCCCTGTAATTCAGTGTTGCTCTCCCAACCTGGCCCCAGCAAGGACTACATAGTCCTTAAATGGTCAGAACAAAGTTGTTAGACATCAACAGTGAAAGCCAAATACTTTCCGAAGCAATCCTTTAAAGGATATATTTACTGCAGCATTGTTTATAAGAGCAAAAATTGGAATCAACCTAAATATCCAGCTATAGGGTACTATTTACATAAATTTTGGTGCACTCACACTATAGAACATTATGTGGCTATTAAGAATAAGAAAATGTGTGTACAAATGTAACAGCATCTCTAAGAAAGAGTAATTGAAAAACATCAAGGTGCAGAACAGTGGATGTACCATTAGGGTTAAAAAAAATCAGGGACATGTGTATGTATATTTGAATGGAAACAGATGCTCACTGGAAGGATTACACATACAAAGCAGTTATTTTAGGGAGAAGAGCAGAACAGTTAAAGATAGGCTCTGCAGAAAGGTTAATTTTCAGTAAATATCCATTAAACATGTTTTTACCATGTGCATGAATTACCTATTTAAAATAAATACATATGGAATTTTTAGACAATAGCTGGGTCTTTATAAAGTACAGAGCCTCAGTTGAAAACTACATCTGACTTTCCTTCATCCCTCAGGCCCAATCGGGAGGCAGCCTTTAAAGGCATTTGTTTTTTTCCTCCCACAGTGAAGCCCCACAGCTCCGAGGCTGAGAGAAGGCTGCTCCAATCCTGCAGTGTCCTTCCTTAAGTGACTTGATGACAGCAAGTAAGAGGAGGGAATTGGCTAAACTCCTACTTATTCAATATTTCTCCTATCACTCATACTGGAGCGAGGAGGAGGCTGATGGCCAGTTTCTCCCTGCTCTAAGTGGTTGGGCAGCAGAAGTTCCGATCGTATCCCCAATTAGCCCACTTGACCATCCACTCGGGAATCATGGATCATAGGATGTCACAGCTGGAAAAGCATTAGTAGTCTCCAGTGTGGGAGTGACCTCCGGAGGGCAAGACAAGCCATTGTGGTGTGGATAAAAGAATTTCTATTCATAATCACTTTTAAAAGCAAGCTTTACTCATATTTAATTGCAGATTAAGATGCAATTTATAAATATATATGTATATAATAAGAGTGTATTCTGGAAGTTTTTGCAATAGGGGTTCACGGTCAAAACATTTTGAAGGTCACTCTATGGAGTAATTGTAGAGACGGCAAAAGGCGTAGGGACAGTAACATCAGCTTTAAAGTCAGATGGACCTGGGTCAAAATCCCAGCTCTGTCCCTTATGAGCTGTGTCATCTTGAATAAATGACTGCTCCGTGCTTAATTCCTCATTCATAAAAATGGGATAATAATAATATATATCTTAAGAGATTGTGGTGAATATTAAGCGGGATAAAGCATGTACGGCAGGCTGCTTGCAAGATGGCTCCCAGGGATTCCCATCCCCTCGTACTCACACACCCTTGGGTAAGCCCCTCCCCTTGAGTGGATGCATCGACTTACAGCTAACGAACACAACAGGCAAAAGTGATGGGATAGCACTTCTCTAACTGGGTTACAAAAGACTGTGACATCCCTCTTGCTAACCCTCTTTCTCACTCTTCTTGCATACCCTGCCGAAAGGAGAGGACCGTCTGGCAAGGAACCGAGGGCAGGCTCTGGACACTGGCCAGTGAGGAACCGAGACCCTCAGTGCGACAGCCCTCAAGGAACTCAATGCTACCGGTAACCACGTGAGTGAGCTTGGAAACAGATCCTTCCCCATTTGAGCCTTTGAGTAAGACTGCAGCCTTGGCTGATACCTGGACTGAGTCCTTGTGGAAACCCCAAGACAGAGAGCCCAGGAAAGTTGTGCAAAAATTCCTCACCCACAGAAACTATGAGATAATAAATATTATTCTTTTAAGCCACTAAATTCTGGGGTAATTTGATATTCAGCAATAGATAACTAAGAGGGTGTGCAAGTAGCTTGATAATGCATGACATGTAAAAGTTTAGTAAATGTTAGTATGAAACATTATATGGCTGACATATGGCTATATTTTTATCCCTAACTCATAGCAGGCGTGACTGATTGATCACAAAATGTTTTTTTCTGGTGAATCCAGATGCAGCCTCAGAATCCTTCTTAACACAGAACTCCAGGAGCTCAATTGCTCAGGTGAAACTGATTTGCCAAGCTGGATCTAGTCAAAACATACCTTTTCATTCTTACTTGTATAATATTCCTTTAATGGGAGACCAAGTGAGGTGAGAGAGGTGACCTCATGAGAGAGGTGAGCACAAATTATTAGAACAAATCTGTGAAAGTATATAAGATATAAATGGCTGGCATCATATGCTGTCCCAAGAATAGATTTTGCTTGAGGTGGGGGTTAGAGAGAGTCTGAGAGAACTGGAAACCTTAAGAGAACACAGGAAATAAGCTCAGGAGGGGCTGGGAGCGCCAAAGATCACTTCATCGTATCCCTCACTTTTACCACGATTTGGCCTTACTGTAAGGCTGCCATTTTGAACAAATGAGAGAATTGAAGAGCAATTACTTTGAAAACAATGAAATGCTCTAAGGAATAAATAATTGTTTTTAGATAGAGAAAATGTCCTTCCAATCATTCTGAAGGATTTTCCTTGCCTAACATGATAATGGTGCATGCTACGGAAATGATGCACATTTCGTTATCCTCTGCATCGTGTGTGCTTCACTTCGTTGGTTAGAGCAGGGAGATATTGTGGAAACAGGAAGAGATCAGGGAGAATGACCTCAAAGAATTATCCTTTAGATCTGTAACGTGCATACCAAACACCTCTTGAGAAAATGTATATTATAACTCTGTGGGTCTGGGGTGGGGCCTGGGATTCTGCATGTCTTAGGAGCTACTAGGTGATATTAATTCTGTTGGTCTCCAAACTCCAAACTCTGAATAGACAGATGGCAATCTCTCTTCTTTCGTGGGGAGAATTGAAGGATTTCTATGGTCAATACTACTGTAAGTCCAGGAGCCAGTGGAGTTGCCAGTTGGTGATGGGTGTGGGGTGTCTCTATACCCTACTCTTCTGCTGGGCACAGAACCGCAGACAGAAATGAAGTGAATTAGGGAGCATGAAAATCACCCTCACTGCTCTGGGAAGGATGACAAGAATTCAAGAAACTTAGATAAAACCCTGAATGATGCGACAAGAAACATTTTTGGAAATAGAAAAGGCAAATAAATATCATTTATGGAAAGAGAAACAAAATATCTCATCTTTCCGATGTGTTTTGTAGCAAATCAAACTGGCACAACATTACAGAACTCGTTCATTTTGCAATGGATAGAACTCAGCATAAAGTCGTATCTCTAGGTCCAGCCCTTCTTTGATTTTCATAATCTCATAGAATCTCTTCTTGTTTAGAAGGGGAAGCAAAAGGTAAAAGTAAATCAAATGCTGGTCATAAAAATAGGTTGACCCTTAGGTCAGGGGTTGAATGAATTATGTTAAGATAATCTGTTGACTGACAGGGATGGCCATTTATAACAACCTGCTCCTTATACAGAAGCATCTTTTGCCCTGAGATGGTGGAGTAACACCTGGAGATGTATGGCTCTCTATCTATTTCCGTTGTTGTGGGTTGGACAGCATAATAGGCCAAAGTGACCCTGGGGTTGGGTGAGAAGGTTGGGAATGGGAAGAGAATAAATTCCCTAGACACATCTCTCTTAGGAACTTCCTTCCAAATTCCTTTCTGTCACGAAATATTTTCTATATAATTCATTTAATCTTTTGCCGCCAAAACATATCCATACAGTAATGTAAATATGTCAGCATTCAATACATATTGATGAAGAACAACAGAAAACCAGACCTGGCTCCCAGCGATAGGGGGTCTACAGTCTAGACCAAGGACATGTAGTACTCAAGTAAACACAAAAATGAATATGATTGCCTGTAAAGACAGTCATTCCCTTATTGTTCCATGATAGCATAAGATAAAAACGTGGCCTTAGCAAAGTTCACATTTGGCACACTTTGTCCCCATTTTCTTCTTCCTGTCATTTAACATCTTCCTTCTGTAGGAGCTCAAGGCCTCACAGGAACGTCCAGAAGCCCCAGAGGGCTGGTGCTCTGGTGGACTACGGGCAGTGTCAAGATTCTAGTGCTTCATGGCTCTCTCCTTAACAGAGAGGCTGACCTCTCACTGACCCAGCGATCGCCCTTCTGGAAACTTGACTAAAGACATAATGATACGTGTGGAGGAAGCTCTCTGCACATGAATATTTGGTGTAACTTAAAATAGTAAAAATATGAACCAAGGATGACAGCCTTTAATTGGGGATTGAGTAGATAAATTACCATTGATTCCTGAGATGCAATGTTAATCAATGGTGAAAAAATGACGTGTATACTCTTACACACACACATATACACACATACTGTGATGGAAAGATGTCTATAATTTATTGTTGAGCTTAAAAAGCAGATTATAGAATAGCTTATATAAAAGGGAACTCACTTATGTAACACTGTAGATATGTGTGTTGTGTGTTTGTACATAATCTTTATCTCTAGTTTGTGTGTACACACACATTTGCATATACACAATTTGTAATATAGCTCCAGGAGGACTTCTCTTTGCATGTACACCTGAGTGTGCTGTGTCTCAGCCATCATTGGGGCTGACCAATGAACTTAAATTGAGGTGTATAAAAACAGTCCACCATGGCCAGCAGCATATTTGTACTGTAGCTGAAACCTTCGAGGCCCAAGTTAGGGATTTGTGCAGATATTTTAGGTGGAGCTAATTAATAAGACAGACATTTAGGGACAAGAAAGTCTTTCTGGATCTCTTCAATCACCTCCTAGAAATATTCACATATAAGGCCACACAGCTCACAGGTGACTTTTAAAACTGAATGGAGACATCTGAGGAAATATCTTCCTTTGGCTGCACAAAGAAATCACCTATACTTGAATGATGGTAGTCAATGCACAGAATAATGAATTTCAGAGACATTTTAATAGAATGAACTCCTACTGGTAAATTTCAGGCATCAACTCATATTCTTTAGCTAAAAAAATTGGGTTTTAGCTTTTCTTTTCCTCTTGAGTTCTTTTCAGACAAACAGAAGGTTTTATTAAGCACTCAGTATCTATAGAGTTGTGTCTTTGTGAAGATCCCAGACAACTTAAAAGTCAAATTAGCAATGCATATGTAATACTGCTTTGTAGTTTGTTTTTTTAAGTTGGCAGTGATGTTTACTCTTTGAGGAGGAGTTTATAATTATGCAAATTGCAGAAACAGTCTGCATATGGTATAATAGTAATGTCTTAGGTTTTATATCCAGAGTCAAAAGTATGTCCAAATATGTCTTCAATTTTATCTGTGACTTGGGGGAGGTCAGCCCAGGCCAGGTGCCCGATTTTCTGCAGTGATGGAGTATACAATGTCTTGGAACTTAAGCACTTTTTCAAACTTTCATTTGGAGGAAGCACCACTCAGATTTGCACAGTCTCATAGCAGATAGTCGACCGCCTTCCTTCCCTTTTGTTTTAATTTTGTTCAGATATTCCCTCTCCTCTAAGAGACCATGTGCTTCACGGGATGTGGTCCTATTCCTAACCCTAGGAAGGGACTAACGATTGGTTTAAGCCAATCATGGTGGTCACATCTGCTTTGCCAGAGACTGACCTAAGCAAGGGTATGTGACACTGTTTTGGCCAATGAATGTGAATGAAAGCCTGTTGGGGGATTTCTGGAAAGGCTGACTAAAAAGAAATAAGTGGAAGGGAGAGCCCAGTGGAGATGTTAGAAATAAGTGCATCTTTGTGATATTTTTGAGCTGCTCGATTAACCAGCTATGGACCTATCCTACTTTAGGACTTCTTGTTATGAGAGCTAATAACTTTTTTCTTATTATTTAAGCCATCTGGAGTCTGCTTTGTCTGTTACTTGCAGCCAAGAACACGTCTGAAGTGATCTGCACCTTGACAGTGTCTGTGTTGCTCTGGGGAATATATAATAGAAAAAAGTTAAGCCATATATTTGGCATCTGATTCACCAATGAGACATGCTGCTCTTTGCTTAAACGGGTTGGAGGGAGGCATGGTAATTTAATAAAGCTCATCTTGGCACGAGAGAGGAGTCCACATCCTATAACCAATGGATAACAGGAAAAACTACTTACTATTCACTCTCTTGCTTTCATTGAAACAAGTGTCACTGGTCAAGCCTGATTCTCTGTCAAAGAAAGCCTGCAAAACACAGGAGAGCAAATAAATACAAAATATACAATTGCATTTTGGCATCAGGCAGAAATCAAGTATTTTGTCCTTTTCTCTGCAGCTAGATGAATCCAGCTTTAAACAAACTCCCCAGACCAGGCTGGACATTTTCCCAAGAGGTCATTGTAATAGGAACAGTTTATTCCTACCAGGGAATCAGGTGTACTACTTTATCTGCTCCCCTCCAGAACATCCATCATGCTCCCACAGACTCCAAGCTAAATGCCTGATTGTTCTCTGAAATACGTACTGGCCCAGCCACTCAGTGCATTTTATCTCCTTTGCCAAATCTACCAGTTCAGGAATGGGTGTAGGATAGATTTGGGCCAATGAAAGTCAGTCCCAAAACTTGTGTTGGAAATGTAGGAGAAGAGAAGATCTCTTTCTCCTGCACTTAGGAGAAAGATCATGACCGCAGTTTTGAGTGAGAGGTACCAAGTCCTGACATTATTTGGGCACCTGGATCCAGCTACGTTTGAAATGCTTCAACTTTCCAGTTGTGTGAACCAATGCGTACCCTTTTTTGCTTAAGCTAGTTGAGTGTTCTATCTCTTCCAATCAAAAATTGTCACTAATATAGAGAGGCAGGGCAGGTATCATAATGCTCACTTTACAAAGGCTGAAATGGAGGCTCAGGGAAAGGTTAGGGGGGACGGTCCAGGACCTCTTTTCAAGGGCTCCTCCATTCCAGTCTGCTGCTTACTCATTCAGTGATTCATTATAGTAAAATGGAAAGAATTGACATACCCTTTGCTATCTTTACTGACTTTAACATTTCTGCTTTTGAGAAAATGGAGGAGTCTTCCACAGGGTTACCAAGGAGATAATCTACATTACTTTAGTGAAGTAAAGATTGTTATATACACACCCCCCAGACACTATAAAAGGCCACAGCACGTGCTTTAGATGCGCACAGATCTTCTCCCCAAGGATCTGTCCAGGCTGCAGCCTGGCTCTGCTTGAAGCCCTCTCTCCCCAGAGAATTGCAGCCCCCAGTGTATGGGTGATCTCTGCTTCCTCAGTCTCGCCCTGCAGACCCGGTCATCCCTGTGCCAGTCCTGCCTGCTGGTCTGTGACTGGCCTGATCACAGACACACGCTCTGCCCAGCTGACTGACCTGCCCAGTGCCCAGTCCACCCTCAGTGAGTCACTAAGCAGAGGTCACAGAGAGGAAGCCCGAAGCCAAATCCTGCTTTGTGTTTGGTTTGACTCACATTTTTTTTTAAATTGAGCTACATTGAAACATTGAAAAATTTTACAAAAAACCTTAGATTTCAAGCTTCAGTTGAAAAAAGTGAAAAGGACTGTCAACACTGAGTCCATTCCCACACGGTGACACGGTTCCGAATCTGAGCAGCATCTGAGTCCTTCAGACACATCTGCTCTGTTCACCATATTTCCCATCTGGCCTCCTTGACTCATTCCTGCCACCTGCCTGAGTGCCATAAGCATATGCATTTTCAACCCCGTCCTAACTTTCCTAAGACTTTTGGTTTTGGGGCTAACACAACTGAGATGTCACCTTGCCCTCCAGTGGCCGTGTCTGGAAGCAGCCTGTTTCAACGACGTTCCCACCCCAGCCTCCAGTCCTTTCATGAATAAAGTTACAGTGGCACCACTGTGTGACTTTATTTTATTTTTCCTTATGTTTGCCATATCGTCCAAATCCTCTGCAAAAAAATAGGATTTATTTGAATCAGGAAAAAAAAAAAAGGTTTATGAAGGCTCTTGTGCAAATAAAGCTGCTCTGTGTCCTGCAGGGGACAGGGACTTGAGGGAGGCCATATGGGGTAATCTCACTGAGTGAGAAGTCAGAAGACTCTGCCACTCTGTGACCTTTCATAAATAATTTCCCTTGCTTTACCTCAGTTTCCTCATCTATCAAGGGAGGAAGTTGAGCTAAATTGGAAGTTGTTAACTGGTGGCCCACAAGCCATATGAAGCTTAGATGATATATTTTTTCCTTTTATTAATTATACGCCAACAGCTCAAAAGAAGGATATTTCAGGTAAGAATGCAGATTGCAGACTTCTCAGAACTAGCTAGCAACAATTGACAATGGGCCAGCATTCTCGCGTGACAATGGTGATTAGATGGGGGTTCCCAGTTTACTCCGGTCCTCACTCACTTCCTAGTAGACATACACATACCTTCACCACCTGCTTTATTCATTTATATCCCTGCCAGCCCTCAGAGGCATTTGCCCTTGTCACCCTTGAACAAAATGACCCCTAGGGACCCATCAGGCCCGATTCTGTGAATGGAGGCTGGTAATCTGAGAGTTAGAGACGATGCGGAGAAGAAAAAAATGTTCTGAGCAAAAAAACCAAGCAGTAACATTCCAGTAAACCTTAGTGAGTCACTCCTCCTCCCTGCTTGGCCCAGAGTTGAAGCAGCGAGACGCCCAAGCCTTTGTGAAGGTCCCACTACATAGTTAAACCTGAAAAGGCAACAGCCGGGTTTTGAAAGTAGCAGAAATATTCTTCCGTTGGGGTTGCTAGCTGATTCTCTAAGTAATTTGCAATTCAAGTGTCTCTTTGTTTTGTATGAAAATTTGCTGCTATTTGGAAAGTGGGGAAGAGCTAAATTGCATCCTGCTGGTTTTACTTTGACTGTATCAAAAAAGAAACTGTTAATCTGGTTCCATAATTAACTTTCCTGTTCTAAAAAGGCCCTGGGAGAGAGTCCAGAGAATGACTGTCAACTCCCTGCTTCTCTTCTCAATAACTCCTTTCAACAGGATGCCCTGAAAGCAGAATGGATCCAGGTGGGCATTGGTCTTGATTTTCTTTTTCTGGTTTTTCTTCCGCCTTATCCCCATCCAATCAACATTTAGTGAGCTTAAGAGCACTGTGCTGACTCGTGAGGAGGTATGAAGATAAATAAATTCCTGGGGAGCTGCCAGAGAACATAAGTTCATTTTCCTTCCTTCCTTCCTTCCTTCCATCCATCCACCTATCCAAAATGTGTTAGGTTTCTGTATTTTATACCAGACACTGTGCTAGGCATTGATATGTGATAATGCAAAAGTGACTTAATCAGCATCCAAGAATCCAAAGTGAAGAGATGACTTTGACGAGGGCCATAGTAGTTGGCTTCATGGAGAAGATAGCGTAAATTGGTTTTGACACGTGACATGTGCGCATGTACATGTGTGTGTACATACACCCATACGTGTGCATAAAATGCTGAAGGGGCAGGATAATTGACGCAAGCAAAAGCACATAGACTGGGAATTAATTTTGACGATCAAGGGGAGACTACTTTGGCAAGAGCAGAGGGTTTGGACTAACATTAAGAACTAACCCTCACTGACTACTGGCAACTATGCTAAGCACTTTTAATCTATTATCTCAATGAAAGCTCACAAAGCCCAGCAGTACTTACTGGTTACACACTATAGACAGGAAACAGACTCAGATAAGTTCCCAGGGAAGATATTGGCAAGATAAATTGCAGAAGTGGGATCTGGATCTATTTTGACTTCAGAGCATTAGCTTTTAACCACGAGGCCACACTGCCCAGTGGGAAAAAGACTGAAGAAGGACTTGGGTGCCCACCAATTACTGCCTCAATCAATATTGCGCTCATTCATTTATTCATGCAAATATATATTTGTTAGTACTCTGTGTAAAACAGTACTCTGAGAGGTGGGGGTAAAGAAAACAGGACAGACAAGGTCCTTGTCTTCTTGGAGCTAATGTTCCAAAGACCTCACACTGAAGTACAGCTGGGAGAAAGTACAAAGATCAAACCATAATGGGTCTTTACTACCAATCAGGTGACCTTTCCCCAGTTCCACCCAGATAGTTTGGAGGGTACCCCATCCCTTCATTTTCTTTGAGGGGCATTCATTCCCTCTTTTCTCTCTGAAATTACTGCCTTGGTTATGGTACACCCACTTTCCAATCCTATCCTCAAATTAGTTGTTTCCTTTCCCCTTGTCTTTTCCAGGAGGGTAACACCTAGCCTAAAACGACGAGATGTAAAATACTAAACATAGAACTGACTGTACACACGCCACTCCTTAAAAGTGGCCAAGGGCACTTGACGGGAGGTTTGAGCTCAATCTCTCTCATCCTGATTAGCTGGGAGAGTTAAGCAAATAGGTTCATGCCTAGCATTTTATTATTTCTGGAGTCACTCTTGAAAATATCTTTAACCAGAAGTATGTCCAGACGTCCTAAGCACTATTTTGCACCGACATTCACTGCTGATTCATTCTTCTCAAACCCATCATTTTAGAAAACTGCCTTTTGCTGCCCAAGTATTTCTTGCCATTTGAAAATTTCTTTACAAAGTTCCATTTTTTGCCATAGCCTTTTAAAGGCCTATTTAGACAATTGTGCTGAGCATTCATTTCCTAGCTGCCTATTAACAGCGAAATGCTTCGTATTTGTGTGTTGTTTAGTACTTTTCAAAGCCCTTTCACAATCTAATAGCACTTCATCATCAAGCAAGCCTGGTAAGTTATTTAGCTTGAGTATTAGGGTTCCCACTCCCGAGATCAACAATCCTCAACAAGAATGTGGTGTAACAGCAGTGTCCAGTTATTCACTGTGAAGTATGCTATATTACTAATCATATACATTTTTTTAGACGATGAAATGTCATTCTTTTAATTCATCTCATAAATACAATAGACAGCTAATATGTCCCAGGAATGGTCTTCAGCATGGGGGACGCAGCGGCGACTAAAACGGACAATATCCCTGCTCCTAAGGATCTGGTGGACCGTTGATGAATCACCCCATTTTGAGCAGGGTGGTGGACATGTACTGTCTGTCTGTCTTGCATTGTCTCCTTCCACTGGGCCTCCCTGCTGCTCCAACCGTGTGATTCTGACTGAATTGCTGACCACAGAGGGAGGCAGGGGATATGGGCCTGGCTTTTCTGAGTACTCTGTTTCTCTGCCTACTGTGATTGGTTCAAGGGAAGTCACATGACCCAAACCTAAGCCAATCAAAGTCTTTCCTGGGATTTAAAATTTATGCAACAGGAGGAGATAGAGGCTTTTCTTTGACTTGTCATCACTGGGCTGGGATGATGTCATCCTGGAGCCACTTGTGGCAGTATTTTTTGCCACATGGAGGAAAGCCTTTTCTGAAATAGAGAAGTAGAGCCAAGAAAGATAGGAGGGGAGGAGAGAGAGGCAGCATTGAGGGACAGGCAGATACAGCAATTTGCAAGGAGACAGAGTAGTTCGACCAGATGCTAAAATGATGACTGGCACATAGTAGGTACTCATTACTTTCTGTTGAAATGAAAAAAGAAGGCTGAATACTGCCTTTGAGCCCCTTTGTCTGAGAGTCCCTATCACCCAGTACAGTGTGTTGAGTGGAAAAAATGCCAAGGACCTATTTCTTGAACAAATGAATGGCACTATATTGACTGTGTCTTCAGCTAGGTGGAAGGAGTTACAGATTGAAAAAATTCTCACCATCTTATTTTGCCATAATTTTCATCCATTTTCTCAAAATATTGCAAAACAGAGTGATAGTGAAAAAAAAAGGCTTAGATATCAGGTAGGCTTTGCTCTTATTTCTGGCTTCTTCAGCAACCAGCAGAATGAGGTTGAGAAAAAAATAACCACCCTCTCATAAGGGTGGTGATGATGACACAATGAGGGAAGTGAAAAGCTTTAAGCAGAGAAGTTGACATATACAGGCTGTAATCCTTAATGATGGGGGTACACTTTGAGAAATGTGTTGTTAGGTGATTTTGTTGTTGTGCCAACATTGTAAGGTGCACTTATACAAAACTAGACGGCACAGCTTACTACACAGCTGAGCTATATGGTACTCATCTTATGGGACCACTGTCATGTGTGCAGTCCATCATTGACTGAAATGTCATTATGTGGTGTATGACTGTAGTCAAGAGGTCTAATGCTACCTATATTCAATAAAACCGATTTTTATCAAGTGAGTGTCTTCTATGTGCCAGATATTGTCTGAGTCCTGAGGATACGGGAGGATGAGACAGATAAGGGCCTTATCTTCAAAGAGCTTCTGTTTGAGTGAAGGGAGACAGTAACAAAGTAGAAACCAAATAAATGAACAAGTAATTTAAGGAAATAGTACAGGCCATGGATGACAAAGTAGGTATAGAATTGAACAGAGTCCCTGCTAGACTGGGTGGTCAGAGAAAGCCTCTAAGGGAACATGGCATTTGAGCTGAGATCTGAATCTAAAAAGAAGCCAGCCACATGAAGACACAGAGAAAGAGTTCTTTAGACAGAGAGAACTACAAGTACAAAGGCCCTGAGGTCCCCAAATGCTTGGCATTTTTGAGAAATTGAAAGAAGGCTGAGTAGTGGAGTATAAATAGTGATGGAGAGCATGGTAGGAGGAGAGGTCAGAGGGGGAGGCCTAATTCCCCAGCCATTTGGACTGGCTTATGCTGTGCGTCAGAAACTATGTTTGGAACCAGCAGTACAATCATGAGAAGGCAAAAACTACCTCAAGAAGTTCCCAGTCTATCGAATCTCACCAAATTTTGTTAAGGGAGGTTTCAGGCGAGCTGAATTTTGTACAGACACATTTTGACTGTATCTCATGCCTACTGGTATCTACGTCTTTGCCAATCTAACTGGGTTAGAGGCAGGAAGTAGTTCTGTGTCAGGCTTTCTCCACTGAGCCAGCAGGAGGCAGTTAACTAGTAAGTATGAGCCTGTCCGCAGTAGAGAAATGAGTGTACTTAATGTAATTACACCTCATCAAGTACAAATTCCATCTGCGTGAACTGATGCAATGTTTTGTAGGAAAGGAAGTGATGGTAACACCTATCAGAACCCCAAGTGGCAAGTTGAACTCCATATTTGTGAAGGATTGCACAACAAGTCATGCCCAAGCACTTTACGCACTGGTTACCTTAGACATTTTCTGATCTCTCTATGGAAGGTCCTGTGTAGGTATTGCTATGTTTTACTCACATGAACTTTGAGGATCCAGGGAGCTCAGAGCAGAAGAGAGAAATTTACTATAAGCTCAAAAAGGGTAAAATACAAAGCTGATCAGAACTCAGGCTTAAATCAGGGCAGAGTGAGATGGCAATCCATTTCCTGCAAGAGTACCTGATCCTTTTCTCCCTAGGTGACCTTGTCCATTCCCGTGGTTTTAAATACCATCTATAGTCTAAAGATTCTTAAATTATATCTCCAACTTAGACCATGCCCTTTGAGCTCTAGACTCATGTATTCAATGTCTCATTTGGCATCTCCACTTGGATGTTTTGTAAGCTTCTCCAACTTATTGTGGTTCCACAATAACTCTCCATAATCTGGTGCTACTTGCCTTCCTCAGCATTCTGTACCTTTTTCGTTCTCCACTATCTCTGTAAATGGCCCTATGATCCAGCCATTTGCTCCTGATTTATCTCTTCTCCTCATGCCTGACATCTAGTACATCATCCAAGTCTTGAATGATCCTCCTCCAAATGGTCTCTCAGATCCATCCTCTCATTTCCATATGCACAGTCACTACCCAAGTCCAAATCCAAACCTCCACCATCTGCTGCCTAGAACAGTGCTACAGATTCTTAATGGGTTCTTGCTTCATTCTTGCCCTCCTATAATCTGTTCTGGACAGAGAGATCTTAAAAAATGCAAATTAGATCCTCCCTCTACACACACACAAACACACACATACCCGAAACACTTCAATTCACTGTACTTTGAATTTTATTCATACTTTTTCCCTGGACTACAAAGTAAAAAGTGATACCTGCCCACCTCTGCAACCTCATATCATTCACCTTCCCCACGCAGCTCTAAGTTCTGGCCACAGAGGTCTTCTGACTGTTCCAAGATCACGCCAAGCTCGCTGGCCCTTAGGGCATCGTGTTTGGAACGGAACACTGTCTCTAGTATCTTGGCACAGCTGGCTCCTGCAAACCTCACCTAAGTTTCACGTAGGCCTTCTCTAGGTCCTCTACCTAAAGTAGTGTCATCAGCAGTAGACACACGGTGCTCTGTTTTATCGATAGCACTTTTCAAATTTCAAAACAGCACTCTTTTGCTTTATGGTTATTGTTGTCTGTCTCTCCCATATTGTAGTACGTTTCATAAATGCAAGGAGCAAACTCATCTTGTTCATTATTGTCTCCCCAGCTCTAAGCACACTGCCTGGTACAGGGTAGGTGCTCAATATTTGTTGAATGAATAAGCAAATAAATATGTGAATGTATGAAAGGATGGAGGCCCATGTTATACAGGAATCATCCTCCTTTGCATTTCAAAATTGACATGATACATTGGCAATTCCATTTCTTTGTTTTCTTACAAACAATTCTTTTATTCTCATTAAAAAGAAAAAGATTTCTTGGGTTGATACTCAGATTGGATTGGATACATCAACAGCAAAAAAGTCTTCCTTAAAGTTTCCCAGTTACCCAGACAAAAATGATGGGAAATACCCATATTGTTGGGCAAAACAGCCTTCGTGGAAGGCTGGTGTAGACAGAATCCTAGACTCTGGCATCTACCACAGCGTCTTGAGTAGGTCATTTCCGTTCCTTGGATTTCTGTACCAGGTTCCTTTGTTTGCTAGAGCTGAGACCTTCAGCAAGTCACCTAACCTCCATCAGTGCCAGGGTGCTCACAGTGCGCCAAATAGTGGTCTCTCAAAAGATATGTGCATGTCCCAATTCCTGTGGATGTTTGGAACTGTGAAGCTTTCCTTATCTGGAAAAAGGTCTTTGCAGATGTGATTAACTTAAGGATTTTGAGGTGAGGAGATCATCCCGGATTATGCAAGTGGGCCCTAAATCCAATGACAAGTGTCTTTATAAGAGAAGGGCAGAGGGAGATCTGAGACAGAGGAGAAGGCAGTGTTACTACAGCGACAGAGACTGGAGTGATGTGGCCACAAGCCAAGGAATGCAAGAGCTACCAGAAGCTGGAAGAGGCAAATAACGGATTCTCTCCTTGAACCCCCAGAGGAGGCATGGTCCTGTTGGATTTTGGATTTCTGGCTCCCAGAACAGAAGCAATAAATTTCTGTTGTTTTAAGCTACCAAGTTTGTGGTAATTTGTTATGGTGGCTCTAGGAAACGAACACAGTATTCATTTGTACTATACGTATGACTGAGGGTCACTGAGCCTCTTTAGTCTAGAGCTCAGCCTCTAATGTCACTATATCCAGTGACCCTACCAGGCCAACTCTAGAAATTTTAACAATCTATGTATAGTCCAGTAAAAAGAGACATGGAGCACAGTATTATCCATATCATGGCACAAAGCCTTCTTAAAAATTCAATGTTCACACTCCACTGCCCATAGCAGCTGCTCTTTCCCAACTCTTTCTCTGAGATCTTCTCTCCTCCAGCCCGTTAGCCACAGAGAACCTCCTCTCTTCTTCATCTTCACTCTCTCCGCCAGTCCCCTCAGCCAACAAATCAGCAAGTGTTTAAGGAGGCCCAGGCTTGCCTTCGGTGCTATGGAGATTTCTACTTCCACAATCCGTGTGAAAACATTAATAGTCATAGTAACAACAGTGGTAGCAGCAATAGTAGCTAATGATAGCTGATTGTTTATCATGTGGTAACCATGGTGCTAAGCAATTTTTATGGGGTATTATCTCTTTCAGCCTCCAAAAACCATCCCTCCTAAATGAATTCCTTCACAAATGTATTCAGGCTTCAAGGTCTACCGTCACATCCTCAGGGTGCTTCACCCAGGTACCTCACCCTGCACCTGGAGGACTGGAAGGGAGTCCAGAAGGAGTAGGAGAAAAGGCAGCTCTTCTAAGCTAGCTGTCTCTTGAAGTAAAAGATTGAGTGGTGTTTACTCCACGAGCATCAGGATTTGGTTTAACCTGAAGCTTAAACAACCTTCTTAGGGTGAAAACTGGAGGGGAGGGTGAGAAGCAGGAACCCAAAGAAAAATTGCCATGCAGATCCTGCCCCAGCTGCCAGGGGCACCCAAGGGTGGGTGGCAAAATATCCCCCACTGTCTCCAGTGTGTCAGAAGTCATTAAACACATATGGCTTTCAGGCCCCTTGAGGCCTAGGAACCAGGGTCCCAGAAGCCATGGCTGGAAAGGCATCATCTGCTGGACCTTCCCTGTGATTGTCTTGCTTGCCGCGGCAGCTGGGTTCAGGTGACACCCAATCCGCATGGCTCCACTGAATCCTGCTCACAGATGCGCCAAATGCCGATTCACAGATGTTACCCACAGTTGCATGCACGCTGAATTACTCTCACTTTTTTCACCAATACCAGCTACCTTTTGCTCTGATAGCAACTTTCCAAGTCTATCCCCACCTGTGTCCCTCTGATCCCCTGAGACCGCCAGTTTTACTGAATTGTTTGCTCTGAGCTTTTCCTGTGGCGCTTTTCAGTCCCTCTCTGCTTGGATTTAACACATCATATCTTAGAATTATTCATGTCTACCTCTGATCTCACCCCAGCCCAAGTTCTTGGAAGGTAGGGATAATATTTCACGTACTCCATGTCCCCTAAGTGCCAGGCACTGCGACCTTGCATAGAATAGGTACTCAAGTAGTTTCTTTAATAAACAACTATTCATTTAGGACATGATGTGTGACTAGGACTTTATTGGTGCTGCATGAACAAGCTAGGAGGGACAATTAGTGTGGAACTCCTGGTGGACAAGCTGACATTTTAGTGAGGAAGCTAAGAAAATATATACACACACGCATACAGCATCGACATGGCGCTAAGTACTAGAAAAGAAACAAGTATGGAGACAGAAGAGATAATGTGCTCAAGGAGCTTAGATAGGGTGGGCAAAGAAAGTTTTCTTTGAGGTGGTGACATTTAAACTGAGACTTGAAGAGTGAGGAAGCGCCAGGCAGGCCAAGAGATGGCAGCCAGGGGGGCCGTCTAGGCAGAGAACACTTGGAAGTTCCAAGAGGCCAAGGTGGGAAAGAGCTGGATGTATTCAGAGAAATGAGGGGAGATCTCTCTGGCTAGAGCTCATCTGGTGAAGCTGGGGAGCAGGAAGAGGCTGTACTTGATTGAATAGAGCCCTCCTAAAATTCAAGTCTACCCAGTTAAGATGAGGTCACACTGGAGTAGGGTGGCCCCCAATCCAATGTCTGTTGTCCTTCTAAGAAGAGAAGACAGAGACAGAGAGATGTGCAGGGAATAAGACTGTGTGAAGACAGAGGCAGAGATTGATGCGTCTATAAGCTAAGGAACACTAAGGGCTGCCGGCCATCACCAGAAGCTGGACCCTCCAGGAGAGCCTTCAGAGAGAGAATGACTGACATCTTGATTTTGGACTACTAGCCTCCGGAACTGTGAGAGGATAAATTTTTGTTGTTTAAAGCCTCCAAATGTGGTAATTTGTTATAGCAGCCTTCAGAAACTAATGCAAGAGGCAAGGAAAAGACTGTGCTTTATTATTAGCGAAATGGAGATTCATCAAAGGGTGTTAGGCAATAACAAGAACTGATTTTATTTCCCGGATTTGTGTTTAAAAAGGTATGTCAAATGAATGAAAAAAGTCCTTATGCTCCCAACACTTTCCAAGTCTTTCCTTAAGGATAAGATGCCATTTACACTGTCCTCAGCCCACTGACCAGGCAAAATGTAGCGCTCTCAGAGATCAGTCATCTGGCTTAACTGTCTCCATCATTAACCACTTGAGGTTTCCAAACATTTCCTTTCTATTTTTAAGCAAACGGGAGTCTACTTCTGCATTCTGAATTTAGCTCCTTTTATTTCCCAGACACGTGGCGATGACATGTGTTGTCCCTTGTCTTCCTCCCTCTAGCCCCCTTCAGATCTAATGGAAAACATTATACATTCTGAAGTCATTGTTAATTAATGCTGATGTTTGCTTTGCTGACATTGCTGCAAAAAGTGCTTATTTAAGGGATGAAGGGTTCTTCTAATTCTGAACACAACTTTCAGTATGTGCCTAAAAATCGATGGATGACTGGATTCAGGTGCCCAATTACAGCTTAAATTAAGCCATTCATGAGTGCTAGCTGTCTGATGCTTGTGGAAAAACACATAACTGGAGAGGAAAAATGGCCAAATGGGGAAATAAGGCAGAAATCAGAAAGTTCTGGAGTGCATAGCTTTATGTAACCTGATAGGATTTGGAGTTCTCAGCTTCTTAAAGTTTGGGAGAAAATAATTTCCTTTTTTCCTTACAACTGATGGGTTCACCTATAATTCTCATGTATTCAAGACACCAACTTTCCTAAGTAGGAACCTGAACCTCACTCCTTGCCAGCTGTAATAAGGACTTTTGAGTTGGAGCACTAACTATGCGCCAGTTATTGAACCAAATGTTGTATATGTGTTACCTTGTTTAAGAAGGAAACGGTGCACCATTGATAATGATGAAAATGCCAATAGCTGCCATTTACTGAGTGTCAAAAATCTTGGCTGGTACTTCATACACATTATTTCTTGTAATCCTGTCATTGTAGGTTTGTGGTTAAAAGTATGAACTTGGAGTCCAGCACCCTGGGTTTAAATCCTGGCTTTGCAAGTTAGTAGCTAAGTGACTTAGTTGCTTATTCTTTCTAGGCCTCAGTTGCTCATCTTGCAAATAAATGGAAATAATATAAGAGTCTATCTTATAAGGAAGAAATGAAATCCTGTGATATAGTCTGGCCTACAATAATGATGATGATAAAACTTATAATGATAATAATAATAATTGTATAGCATTTGCTATATGCCAGGCATGCTTCTACACATAGATGTTACTTATTCCTATTATTATTCCTATTTTATAGATCATGAAGTTGAGAAGTAGAGAGGTTAAGAAACCTGTCCTTTAGCTAAAACGTGGCAGAGCCGGGATTCGATCCATTAATGCCAGCCAATGTGGTCTACAGTTCTTACCACAGTGGTTTGCACAAGTACATGCTGGATAAGGATTTGTGGGTTGATAAAGTATAGGCAGTATATTCCTACCAGAGAAGAATCTTGGATCTTGCTTAATAGTCTCCATTTATACTTGATTTGGCTCCTAATACAGTTGGTTTCTTTTCTTCCTCCACTGGATTCAGCAGAGAGAGGCAGTGCCCTTTGATTCTCAGTGTTTGGTCAGTCTGGGCCGCAAGTACTTCCCAGCTATGAATTGGGAATAATAATATCAGCCTAGGAAACGAATTTAAAAATTCATCCTTCAAGGCTCAGGTAAAGGGCTCTCTCCTCCAGCAAGGTTCGACACTTCCCTGTCATCTGGAGCCCTAGGGGCCCTCAGGGTTCAGCCTTTCTTTTGCCTCCTATTGAAAAGGTTTGTAATGCACAGTTTGCTGACTCTTGGTTCCATCTTCATGCTCTAGAGCCTTAGTCGGCCCTCAGAATGTCCTAGAGTTACTTCCAAGAATTCTCGGAGGAGTTTCACATGAATTTGTGCAATTCTGGTCTCCTCCTTGACTTCTGTGGCCTAGGAATCCACTGGTGATGTGTTTAACCACCATCCTGAACCCCAGAGTCCTCTTTGTGAACACTAATTCCCTTTCCAGGGAGCTTCCAAAGCCACAAACCTCATAGGGAACTAAAATAGTGCTGCTTCCCCTATAGTAATACCGATCCTGCCCCTCTCTGCCACTCCCTGCTTCGAATTGTCTTGTTGATCCTGCAGTCACTCTGATTATGCTCCCATTCACAAAGCCCTGCATGTTAACAGCTCCTTTAGCCTCTGCTTGTAGCAGCCTCCCCATTGGCCTCAGACTGCAGCCGGGCTGAGGGACAGGGGGACACCTGATCTTTTCCTTTGTAGCTCTTATTACCAACAGTGATCACACATTATTTGTGTCATTTCTGTCTAACGTCTGTCTCCCCCATTAGATGGTAAACACCACAAAGGAATGAATTGAATATGCTTTGCTCACCATCTCACATTCAGAGTAGCACAGTCTTGAACATAGCAGTGCTCAGTAAATTTGTGTTGAATGAAGGACTATCTTGTTCTCTTGAATCTATGCACCCCCAAACCAGGATCCAGGCAAGGAAGACAAAAGTTCTAATGCAAATCAAGGCCTAGGGAGAGCCCAAGCACCCACCCTGGTCTCTCGTGATATACACGCTGAGTTCACCAGTTAATTGGATAAAGTCCAAATCTGGATTCCAATTTCGGGTCTTGAACTCAGTTAGAAGATATATAGCCCACGTGGTCCTTCTAAATACCACCTTACCTCATGAAATGCCTAGCACAGAAGGTCTGCCATGAAATATTTGTTGGCTACAGCAAAGCACGTTGGTCAAGATGAATGTTTGTTAGCTTGTCAGAGTCCCCATCACTGCTGCTGCCTTGCAGCCATGTCTATAGAGGTGGAGGTGGAGACATGGAAGCGATTTCTGTACCAACTTTTTCCTTCACTCACCTCTCTGGACGTGGTTCATACCACCTCACATATGGTGCTGAGAAACTATTTCCTCAAAATATAGGTGGGCCTTAGAAAGCGTAAAATAAGCTGAGGAAGATGAGCACTGTTTCCTTCCACACTAGACAGGGGATGAGACAAATGCTTCCTGATTTGTCTTAATTTGCAAAGACAGAACAAAAATATCTAGCCTAGTGGTGCAGGGCTTTTTCCTCAGGGAATGTCAGGCCACAGACACTAGGTTTTGCCCCTAAATGAAATCCCGGAACATGCCTAACCCCCAGCCATGGCGTGTTTGCAAGTCAGATCTCAAGTCATGGTTCTCAACTGGGGTTATCCCAGAGGACTTTTGCCAATATCTAGAGGCATTTTTGGTGGTCACAACTGGGGATTTCTATGGATATCTAAATGGGAAGAGGCCAGGGATATTGCTAAACATCTACAATGAATGCAAAGAACAATCCCCCACAACAAAGAATTATTCGGCCACAAAGTCACTAGTGCTGAGGATGAGAAACCCAGCCTAGATAAGTGTAAACACAGGGCAAGGGACACTGCTGAATTCACATAGAGCCTGGTGCTTACTGCTCAGGGCACTTGAGTCCTTTTCCCTTTCTTCCTGCCTGCTGTTGGTTGCTAATGGCTGCAGCATTTCTGCTCCCCAGCTGCAGCCTCCTGAATGCAGAGAGTGCACATTAGGGGGCAGCTTGGTTTCAGACTTGCAGCCACTGCTGTGGCAGGATCTGGAGTCCCGAGCTGATAAGGGGATGCTTTTCCCTGGCTTCTCGTCCTTCTCCTGCTGAGCTCATGGGAGAAGAATCAATTTCTCTCCTGTTCACAATTCTGCACCCTCTACTCCATTCCGGAAAAAGAAAGGAGGGAAAACAATTAGGGGTCAACATAAAGTGTGCTCTCTGCTTGCTCAGAAGGAAGGAGTTACTTGCAGCTGACCTCAGTCTTACACATGCTCCCTGAGCAGCCTTTTGTCTTTAATGCTTTTCCCATGGCACGTTTCTGATCTAAGGTCTTCTGCTAGATCACTTGGCACGGTGGGTTTGAATCCTGTTGACCTGGGTTTGACTAGGTATATAACCTTAGAGCTCTGAACTTCAGTTTTTCCTTTTATGTAAAAGGAGAATGCTATGACCACCCATTTTGGTTGTACCATGTGGATTAAACAACCACACCATCATCTGCTGACTACTACTACACACACTGACTACTACCTCGATTAACACTGCCATGAAAATGACATATGCCAGAAGCTGTGCCAAGTCCTTTATACATGATCTGATTTCATCCTCACCGTTCCTCGTTTTTCAGAGGAGTAAACCAAGGCATAGAAAGAAGTTCCTTGCTAAAGATCACACAGCTTGTAGGTGGTGGAATAATTTAAACCTGCTAGTCCAACCACTGAGCTCTACATTAATGATACAGAGAAAAGAGCTCTGGATAACGTGAGGTACTATATAAATCTTAGAATTTTTTCCCCATGCTTTGTATTTGCTCTTTATTTTTTTAACTAATATTGACTAAGAACGTCTTGAATGCTAGAGACTGTGCTAGAGAAGGTCAATGCTGAGGTTTCTTCAACACTGCCCATGCAGGATCATAGCGAGGCAGAGATCAAATTTCTGACACTAGTCCCTGACCCAGGTTGCCATTCTCTGATGGCCTCCTGAGTTCAAATGCTCAAATTCACAGCAAAAATCCATCAAATACCCTACAGCCTTGCCCAAGCATAGAGACTAGCAGATCTGTTTGGCCAAATGGCTATTTCTCTAAAGGATGGAGTCACAGGTGTTCACTACCTCCTCCGGGAAGCCTTTTTTAGTCTCATGATAGCATGTACCTCTGTCCTTCTCAGCAGTTATCCAGTCTCAATTGTACATTTCCGCTCATTTCTGTGCGTGACAAGAACAGGGACTCTGTTGGACTGCTTTTGCTCATCATTTTTGCCCTTTCTCCCCTGTGTCTGCCACAGGGTGGTGCATTGAGGGCTCCATAAATAAGTCTGGTGAGTGAATCTGAGTTTCTGCCATGTGCCAGTCCCTATGAGAGGCACTCTACATGCATTGTCTTACCATGTGAGCATGTGTTAGTGCTGACATTTTCCAGATGAGGAAACAGGCTTAGGGGTCCACAGCCACACAGCTAGTAAGTGTGGAGTCAGGATTCTAACCTGGCTTCTTCTGGATCCAAAGTCCCATGACCCTACAGTATTAGACTAGACTGGAGTTTGAAAACTAGATGTTTGCAAGTCTGCGATCATTTGGGAGACTATGATTAGCAGGAAAGCATACAAACTCCAGATTCAGTCTGCTTGGGTTCAGATCACGGCTTCATCACCCTCCTCCCAGGGGTGTTTTACCATTGGCTATGCATCCACTCTGTGCCTCAGTTTGTTCATATATAAAATAAAGATAAAAACAGGAGCCCCTCATGGTGACATCACGAGGGTTAACTGTACTATTTGTAAAGTGTTTAGAATAGAGCCTGGCAGATTGTAGGTGGCCGCATATTATATATATTAGCTCTTATTCTCCTTTTGTGGAGAAAGAAGAGCTTTAAAGACTATATACCATTGCTTATATAGTATATTCAGGATTCTGCACATAAGTATCCCAATTTGATGAGAAACATTGAAATTTCAGTGCTGATGATTAAAATCATTCAGCAGTAATTAATACTAATATTCGTCTCCTACACGACAGCTCCTCCACATATTCATATTAAATAATCACTGGTATTTAATAGCATCTCGTTAAATTTAACTATCTTGCTAAGTGTATCTTGAAGAAACCATTTAGATCACTGCAGTTTTAAGCTGACTGCTGATTTTAGAAGCTGAACCAAAGCTGCCCACAATGCTGTTGATTTGAGAACTGGCCAACACACATGGACATTTCTGGGTGACTACACTAACTAGATCACACCCACCTAGAAGGGCCACCTGGGACTAACCCACATTCTCCAGAGCCAGAAACCTGTCTCCCTGCCTGTCAAGGACACAGGGACAGTGAAATATAAGACCCTTGAGAGCATTTACACAGTGCTTGTGGTGGCCCTGAGTGCCCCAGAGGCTCTCGCTGGTTCCTGAGTTTGGCAGCTGTGTGTGTGAGCAGACGGCTCCAGGTTTGAGATGGGGGGATTCTGTGGGAAGACAGTTGCAAGTCAAATGACACTCCTCTGACACAGACCAAGGTCAGCTGCCCTTGCTGCTGGTAAGGATAGGATCTGAAAACAAGCTACCAGGCAGAGTTTTGGAGGGTAACAAGGCACTGCCATCTTTCCTTAATAAAAGTGTGCATGCATGCACACACACACCCTTATCCCTTAGAGCAGAGGTGATAAAGTTGGAGAGAGAGATGCAGGCTGACAGTGGAGGTTTCCTTCACTGCATTTGTCTTTCTGAGCACTGTCCAAGAGGTCTTGGAAGCTTGATTTCTATCCTCTAAGGGAGATAGAGATAAGAACATTGATTAGCATTGACTGAACTCTTACCACGTGTTAGGCGTTTAACAAACGTCATTTCGTCCACTCAACAACCCTGTTTGCATGGGTGCTATTATTATTCCCGTTTTACAGTTGAAGAAACCGAGAGACAGAGTTTGAGTAACTGGTCCAAGGTCACTTAGCTATAAGTGGCAGAATCCACATTTGAACATGGGCAATCTGTCTTCTAACTAATATCTGCACTGCCTTCCAGAACTCACCACAACTTTTGCAGATGGTTATGGCAGCAGAGCACCCTGCCAGCCTCCAGGTAGTGCAGAGAAAGTTTCCCTGCTTCATGCAGGGGTTCAGTCCAGTGGGATTAGCTACATTTTCAAGGGCTCCATAGAACAGACAAATGAGGAAAAGTTACAGAGATGCAGCGTTCAATCCAGTAAAAGGGAGAAGCTAGCAACAAATTAGAGCTACAGAGGAAAACTGTACATAGAGCTGCTGAAAAAGAATGAGGAGCTTTCTAGATACCAATATGGAAACTCCAAGAGAGAAAAAACCAGGGGGCAGAGGGTGTGTATAGTTGCTGAGATTGTGTTGCAAAAATAAAATATTCATGTATGTTTATAAATGCATAGACTTTGCCGGTAATAGTGATTGCCTCTGTGAGGAAACTATTTGGAAGGGAGCAAGGGAGAGAGACAATTTTCACTGTAAACCGTTTTTTTATCTTTGAAATTTTGTGCCAGGTGCTTGTATTACCTGCTGAAAATGTGCTTTTAAGTTAGAGCTGAGAAACAGAATGGGCTGTGCCTCAAGATGGTGAGCAGAGAGGGAAAAGCCAGACAGACAGTGAAGATGTCAGAGATGGTGTAAGGATCCTTTGGAGGGCAGATTGGGGCTTGGAGGCATTCTGAGGAATCTGCGATTTTATTATCCTAACATCCTTGCAAATGGCAATTTCACCATGTTCCCTGTGAGGATAATACTTTGAGGAAGACAACTTATCCGTATCTGAGGGCTGTCAGAGGATCCTGTAAAGTGAGCACGGCCTTGGACACCCAAACATCTGAGGACGAACCTGACTTTGTTCTGTTTCTGGTAATCATTTATCCTTCCACAGGCCCAAGAACCTATATTCTATCATCAGTTCCTGCCACTGCCCCCCACAACCATGTTCCCTTCCAATATATTATAAACAAGCTTTTTTCTCCCTTAGCTGGGTTGGCCACACCATTCTCTCTCACTGGAATGTTCGGCCCCAGCTCTTGGCACGCCTGCATCCTTCTTATCCTTCCAAGGTCAGCTTCGATAAGACATTCCCAGGAAGATTTTCCTTGACCATTTTATCTAGGCAGATCTTCCATTGCTGTCTAATACGTTACCTCTTTAAAGAAACCTGTATGAGTTTGCTACAGCTGCTGTAACAAGGTACCACAGACTGAGTGGCTTAAACTGCAGAAATTTATTGTCTCACAGTTCTGGAGGCTGGAAGTCCAAAGGCAAGGTGTCAGCAGGGTTAGCTCCTCCCGAGGGCTGTGTGGGATGGATCTGGCCCATGCCTGTCTCCTTGTTTCTGGTGGTTTTCTGACCATCTTTGGCATTCTTTGGGCTGTAGAAGCTTCACCCTCATCTCCACCTTCACCTTTACATGATGTCTCCCTGTGTGCCTATGTATCCAAGTTTCCCCTTTTTATTAGGACACCTGCCATATTGGATTAGGGCTCACCCTAGTGACCCCAATTAATGATGTCTGCAATGACTCTATTTCCAAACAAGGTCATGTTTTTAAGGTACTAGGGGGTTAGAATTTCAACATATGAATTTTGGGGGACGCAATTCAATCCACAACAAAATGTATTCAGTTTGATTTGTTTACCTGTTAATTGTTTCATGTTCCCTGGCTGGGCTGTGAGCATTTCGTGGGCAGGGATTACATCTGTCTCCTTCCCTACTATAAACTGAGTGCTTACCACAGTGCCTGGCACATCATACAAATTTGCCTTCATTTCTATTAGCTTATCTCTTACTGTTGTTGATTTGTAAGCTTTCTTAACTGACTCTAGATAATGCTTGGCTGGTTATAATGAATTTCAAATATTTTTCCAAGTCCATGACTTGCTTTTTAACCTTTATTTGAGATGTCTTTTCAAAACCCATTGACAGTTTTGTTATTTTATTTCTATAAAATATATATAAATTTCTATAAAATCTATATAGATTTTCTATCCATGCTCATTTTTGAGATGGCCAGTCATTTTTCTTTCTTACTGTGCTTGTCTGATTTTGACTTCAAGGTTATATTGGCTTGAATTGGAATAAATTGGAAGTGTTCTTTCCTCTTCTAGAAGAAGTTAACAGTGATATTATCTATTTCTTGAACATATAGTCAAACTCGTCTGAAAAACTGCCTTGGTACCTGTAGAAGGGATTAGGGATGGGGGAAAGAGAAAGATATTTTTAACTATTAATTCCATTTTCTTTGGTGCTTAAACTCTCTTATTGTGTATTAGGCTTTTTAATGATCATCAGCTTTTCTATTTTTTTTCTTGAATCAGGTTTGATAAATTATATTTTTTAAGAAATGTATCAAGTAATCTAAAGCATTCACAATTATCAACCTGAAGTTGTAAATAATATTCTGCATCTTTTTAAATCTTCTACAGTATCTTCTCTTTTCTTGATCAACTAGCCAGGAGTATATATGGTTTATTAAGTCTTTTCAAAGAACCAGCTATTGGCTTTTTCTTCTTTTTTTATTCTAGTTCATCAGTTTTTACATTTGTATTATTTCCCTCCTATTGCACTAGGTCTTTTGCAAGCTTATTGATTACATCTTCTTTTTTATAATAAGAGAATTTCAGGCATTAGTTTTTCTTCTTATAAGGTCTGCAATTGATATGTAACATTGTCATTATTTTTTTAATTCTATTTAAAAATTTCTATTATTCTTTCTTCTTTGAGCCATTTATTAGAGTGAGTTTTTTATATTTCCAAATATGAGAATTTTGAAGTTCTCTCTTTGTTATTGCTTAACAATTATTCTAATTAAGTTGTTTAGTATCATACCAATTCTTTAACAGTTATTGAGATTTGTTTTATGTTTAGTGCATGGACAATTTTGTAAATATCTGTGTGTCCTTGAAAAGAATATCTATTGTCTAATTTGGGTGCTGGGTTTTCTGTGTGTCTATTTCATCCAGCTTGCTAAAGATCTTCTTCAAATCTTATGTTCCTATTAAATTTTCACGTGCTTGAGCTTGCAATTAATCAGAAAGCAATCATGATCTCCCATCAAGACTGTGGTTTTGTAATTCTGTAAATTTGTTTATACATATTATTAGGCTATGCCCTTAGGTGCATGAAAATTTTAGATTTCCTGGTGAATTGTACCTTTTATCAATGTTGTGAGCCTCTTTATTTTTAACAATAATTTGCTTTAATGTCTATTTGAACTGATGTTGATCTTGCTGTACCAACTTTCTTTCGGTTATAATCTGTCTGGTAAATCTCTACATATCCTTCTACTTTCAACCACTTTGTGTCCGTAATTTTTAAAATAGATTCAAATGCGTTTGAATAATTCTAATCGAAGACGCTAATCTCTGTCTTTACAGGCAAGTTTAACTTATGATTTTGTGATTTGATACACTTTGATTTTGCCATCTTAGAATTTAGTACTTTCTAGTTAAACATTTTCTATTCTTAATTCTCTATTTTTTTTTGCCTTCTACTGGTTTGGAAGTTATTCAATGTATTTTCTTCTCTTTATTGATTATCCTTAAAAATTCACCATGCACACATCACAAGTTGGAATTAACCATATCTTTTCCTTCCCTACGGAAGTTAGAATTCTTTAACTCAGATCATCTGCCTGGCCTGCCTCTGTTTCTGTTGTACCAGTTGTTACCCAAAACTTAATTCTACCGTTATTTTTATTAACCCTAAATCAATATTTGTTTAGATTTTCCCCAAACGTTTTAAAAACTTTTTGCTCAGTATTTTTCTTTATTCCAATTTTTTTCTACTGGTTTAATTTCTTTATTAAGTATTTTAGTGGGAGTCTCTTATAAGGTAAATACTTTTAGTCTTTGTCTGAAAACATCTTTGTTTTGTTTTCACTCAAATGCTACTTTAGCTGAATATATATTTTGAGGTTAAAAGTTAATTTTCTCTAGCACCATTTGGTTTTCTATCTTTGCAATGAGAAGTCTGTCAGTTTGTTATTTCTTTGCAAATAGTATGTATCTTTTCTATGTTTTTCTGAGATTTTTGTCTATAAATCTGCAATTTTACTCTGTGTCTAAGACAAGTATGGCACAGACTTCAATCTCTGAATCTCATTCTAACTAGTCTATCAGAACAATGGTTTTGATTGGTTTCGCTCTCATTGTCTCTCTCTCTTCTTTCTCTTTCTCTCAGTGTCTTCTCCATGTCTCTTTTTCCCCTCATAGTTTCTATCTCATTAACTCACCGTTCTGTTTTTTGGATGTTCGCTTAATAAACATGTTCCAGTTCGCCACTTGCTTCTCCATTCCCTCTGTCTAGTCTGCTGTTTAGCACATCAACTAATTTAAAAAATCATTGACTGCATTTGTAAAAAAATTATTCCAGAAGTTCTATTTGTTTCCTTTTATATCTGCTTGGTCATTTTTGATAGAGTCTTGTTCTTTTTTCATATTTTCAGCTCCTTCTTTTATGTTTTCATCATTCACATTTTATAGCCTTGCCAGTTTTTGTCTGACGTTTTTGTTGTCTAATTCTGGTAACAAAGAAAAATGTTTTCTTTGAGAAATTTTATAGTTTTTACTTTAACATCAAGATATGGCGTGAGAGTTCATTTTTTTCAAGGTTCATTGTTTTCTGCTATGGAAAGCACCATTTGTTGAAAAGTCTCTTTTCCCTGTTTAATTACCTGGCTTCTTTGTCAAAAAACGATCATATACGTGTATGTCTGTTTCTGGTGTCTCTATTCTGTTCTATTGATCCATATGTTCCCATGTATGTCAATACAATGCTATCTTGATTAAAACAGTTTTATAGTAACTCTTGAAGTTAGATTATACAAGCTTTCCAACTTTGTTCTTCATTTCAAAAAATTTCTTTGGCTATGTTAGGTCTTTGTATTTCCATATAGATTTTAGAATCATCTTTTAAATTTCTACAATAAAGCCCACTTGGATTTTCATCGGGATTATGTGGCATTCATAGACAAATTTCAATAAAATTGACATCTTAACAATGTTGAGTCTTCCAATCCATGAATTTAGCGTGTCTATTTATTTAGGTTTTTAAAATTTTCTCTCAGCAGAGTTTTGTAGGTAACATATTTTGTTTGGTGGGGTTTTATGGTGCTTGTAAATGGTATTTCAAATTTAACTTTCAATCATTTTTTTCCAGTTTATAAACATACAAATGACTTATGTGTTTACCCTGTGACCTTCCTAAATTTACTAATTGTTTGAGTTACTTTTTTGAGGATTTTCCATGTACATGATGTTTTCTGTGAATAATTAATAATTCTTATCTTTTTCCTTTCTACATAATATATTTTTTTCTTCTCACTGTTTTTAAAATTTTCTTTTTTTATCACTGGTTTTTAGCAATTTAATTTTGATGTGCTGCAGGGTGGTTTTCCTTATGTTTATCCTACATAGAGTTCATTGAGCTTATTGGATTTATATTCTCGTGGTTTTTTATCAATTAAAAAAATTTTCAGCCATTATTACTCCAAAACGTTTTTTTTTTTTTTGCCCATTATCCCTCTGGGACTCTAAGTACACATGGTTAGTTGACTTATTATCATCCTGCAGGTCACTGAGTCTGTTTTTTCCTCTCTATTATTTTGTTTCTCTCTTTGCTTTAGTTTGGATGCCTTACTCTTTTGTCTTTAGGCTCATAATCTTTCCTTCTTGAACATAGTATTGGCTGTTAATCCCATCTAGTGAATTTTTTGTTTAAGTACAATGTATTTTTCAGCTATAAAATCTTGGTTCTTCTTGGTATCTTTCTCTCCTCATTATGTTCAAATTTCCTTTTAATTGCTGAGAATACTCATAGCAGCTATTTTAAGGCTCTTGTCTGCTAATTCCAATATTGCTGTCATTTTGGGATCTGTTTCTAATGACTGAATTTTCTCCTGTAAATGGGGCACATTTTCCCACTTCACTGTAAATCTAGTAATAGTTGATTGGTTGCTGGACTTGTGAATTTTATACATTGTTGAGTAGCTGGATCTTTCGTCTTCCTTTGAAACGTGTTGGACTTTGTTCTGGCATTCAGGTAAGTTATTTGGAAGTCACATTGATCTTTCGAATCACATTTTTTAGATTCTTTAGAGTTAGTCTAAAGTAACTTTTACTCTGGTACTAATTTAGCCCACCTACTAAGGTGTGTAAAGTGTGGTTTCATGTGGTTGCTACTGAGTGCCCTCAGTGTCCGATGTTTACTCTCCACTCTAATATCTCCTAGCCCCGTGTGAGCTCTGTGAATTGACCAGCTTTTAGCTGCCAAGTTTTTTTCTGGCTGGGCTCACGTAGTTTCATCCTGTACATATGCACTCAATATTTAGTGACAGAATCAAAGGGACTCCCCCTGCCATTTTCTGGAACTCTTCCTCTGTATGTTTTCCTCTGGCATGCTGGCCCACAGGTTCCTTTCACGTTAGCCTGCCTGCACCCTTATTTCAGTCTTCTCTAGTCATTGAGTCGACAGTGCTCTGCTTGAGTTCTCCCTCCCTGCACTGTGGTCTGGAAGGTATCAACAATCAGAAGTTAGGGCAATCAAAAGATTTCCTCATTTCTTCCCCTTCTCTTAGGAATCACAGCCCTACATTGCCTTTGTTCATTGTTTGAAAAGAATTGTTTTATATATTTTACTCACCTTTCTAATTGTTCATGGAGGGAGGCAAGTATAGTTCAATTACTCTATCATGGCCAAAATCAGAAGCTCCCTAGACCATTCGGGTATGTGCTACTTACAGCTTAATAATTACTAGAGCAAGCAGATGGTATAAAAATCAAACTCCAAACATAAGTGAAGACAGATTCATTACAAATTTTCAGGGGAAGTTTCTTTATACCTTTCTTTTGAGCTTAGGACATGATGTATAAGCTGCTAGTGCCCCTTTGTTGATGGGCTGAATTTTTCCTCAGTTTGAATCTTTTGCTGAAGTTGTAGCCCTTTGAAGTTCATGGTTTCACATAGGCAACTTAATTCAAAATCCCTCAAATAATTGAGGCCCAAGATCTTGGCTCCTGCACACTAGTGTGTATTAAAAAATCAGGTTCTTATGGAGACTATCAGCCCAATCTACAATCCCCAAAACTCACTTCAGCAACTTGGAATAATACCCATGATTTCTCCCTTTTTCTGTTCCTCTTTTATTTTTGACTCTTTGGGATTTTCTGTACTTTCTTAAGTGCTTACCTAGAGCTTAAAAGGATGTTTGTTATATTTTCACTTCTAGGTGACTTTCAGAGTACATAGTCAAATTGTCTTATAAGATTTTTAGTTTATTGAATCAGCCACATCAGAAATGAAAACAAACATTATGTTAAACAATTTTTTTCATGCAGCTGTACAGCTATTAACATTTTTTAATGGCTTTGTAATGCTCCAAAAATTGTTCTAATTTACCTACTATTTGATATGTAAGATGTTTGCATAATTTTTACTATTATAACCAGTTTTCTTAAGACTATGTTTAAAACAATGAATCTTTTTCTTCTTTTGAGTAGCTTCTCTTAGACACACTCTAAGAAGTAGAATTTGGGGGCTGAATTACACGAACATGTTTAGGATTCGCATCTAATTTCTACAAAACTTTCTTGCCGCTCTATCTCAGTAGTCTAATGAATAAACTGAAAGGGGATTCAGACTGAATAGCAGCTGGATATTGGCTTTCCAGTTTTCATTATTTTATGAATAATAATAGGGGTTAAGCTAATTCCTGGAAAAGACAGTGACTCTAAGTGACCTAGAGATATACCCAACACAAACAAAAGGCACTTTAGCGGACTTCCAAGCAGTGACATTGCAGAAAATACAGCAGCTGTTTATTTGCATTCCTGTTATGCCAAGAAAGGGGCAAACACCAGCAGTTCCCACTTTGTTGCAGGTGGTTCTAATGTAAAATAGTTCACAAAAAAGTACCCCCTGGCACATTTTGTAGTGAAAATGTTTATTTCAAACTGTTTGCATTTTTCCTTTGGTTTCTGTCAAGTACTTGGGCATGCTCACAAAGGTTCACCCTAACCTAAGCAGCTCAGGAGTAGGAAATCAGGAGGGACAACTGCTTCCCAGTGAGATGTGTGCCAGGAAAGGTCACACATCTTCTTTGAAAGTCTCTAACAAAGGGTTCTCACCTGCATGTGGGCAAGCACTAGCTTGGGTGTCAAGGATTTTCCTACTCCCATTCTGCCAATTGTTAGTTTTGGGCAAGCCACCTTCCCTCTCTGTGCCTACTTTCCTCTTTGGTAAAATAAGGTATTCATCTGTGATCCCCAAAATCTTTTCTAACATTTCCAGAGGCTAAATGTAACATGTCAACTAGCTTTATGCACTTTCACAAAGGTTAACCAATCCTTCAGGACTTTTCTTCACTTTTTCATTTATGCTACTATTATATCCCTTATAAGCTGTGTGATTAGTATTCTTCTTATGTTTCTCTTTCCCACTTAGCTGTAGGATGTTTAAGGTAAAAAACTATCCTATGCGTCCCCCATGTTTCCAGGACCTAGCACATATCTAGCACATAAGAGCTTCTCAGCAAGTATTTCTGGAACGAATATGAGATTTCTAATATAAAATTTATTTCACTAATGCCTTTTAAACTATTTCCTGCTAATGTTTATTTGTATGTCAGAAGTTCATAGCACACGTTTTTGTATTTTCTTTAATTTTCCATTTTTTATAATCTTCCCCAATGCACTCAAGCAATTCACTCCTTAATTTTTTCCAATCACTGTGTTTGTGTAGGCATTGCGACAACTGACACGATGCTTGAAAGTGAAGTACTCAATACATGTTTGTTGAATAAATATGTTTTTTGCATGTGACAAATTGCAATCACGATACTAGATCAAATAAGCCTAAGGTTTTTTGAGCTTTGAAAATCTGTGCTTTGCTTTCACGAATGTGCTTCCAGCTGCAGATTAATCTAAGCCTCCTTTTGTACTTGTATTGATTGGTTATCCACAGAGAAAACAGTGTTGATTTCATGTAATCCAAATTCGTTAGGAACTGAGCCAAATTTTTATATATGAAACTCTCTGGACTGGGTTTCTTTCTTAGCTCAGAGAAGCTCTATAGTCCCTTTGTCTAGTGCAGATTTCTATTGCATATTCTACAACTGATGTCAAGGGAAGATCCAGAGGAGAAATGAGGACAGCATATAGAATAGGATCTAGAGGGATGACTGATCTAGAGGGTTGGAAATTCTACCCAGCTTGGCCTGGCCTTAAATCTCTGACTCTCATTCTAGTTAGTCTGACATATCAGAACAGCAGTTTTGGTTAATTTCATTCTCATTCTCTCTCTCTCTGTCTCTGTCTCTTTCTCCCTCTATGTCTGTCTGTCTCTCTCACACACACATGCACTATACACACTCACATAGTAGATAGAATAGTGTAGTAGTTAAAAACAACTTTGAAATTGGGAAGACTTAGTTTAAATCTCACCTCTATCATTTACTTTATTATTTGCTTTGTGTGACTGTAAACAAATTATATTTTTAGTTTCACTGGGCCCAAGGTCCTTCATCTGTTAAATGGAGATAACAACAGTAATTTTTTAGTCTGTTGTTGAGTGAAGTCAATGAGATGATTGAGGTAAACTTCTTCACACCATGGTTGGCATAGAGTGAGTTCACAATTAATGGAGGCTCTACCTAGCATATGGTCTCTCTCATACCTAGCACAGCTCTCTTCTCATAGCTTATCATGAATAAGATTACTGAACTTTCCTACTTTTCTTCTTCTGGTAGGACAAATCCTCCCTGCCTAAGCCTTAAATAAGCAAGAGACTTCTCTACATCAGGACTTTAGGAGACAGCCAAGAATACCATACTTCCCTTATGAGAAAATACAGATGAGAATCTTGAAGAAGATGAAGAAGAAAAGAAAAGAAGAGTCATGGGAAGGCCACATAAATTTAATAGAGTTCAGGCATTAAAAGCTCTCATTGACTCATGGGAGAGCTCAGTAGGCCCTCTCTTAAAGTCTGCCCATTTTTAGTTTATAAACAATTCTAGCAAGCATGGAGACCTCCCATCTCTAAGCGGGGAGAGCCTTTCTGGACTAGGAGATTCAGTGATCAGGAGAAAAGGCAACTCATCATGGACAGTGTTGAAAGCCTAGTTACAAGGAAAGAGATGGAAGCAGCAGGAACATCCAGATTTATTTTTAAAGGAATAAAATTACTTAGAGCAGAACTTCCCAAATTTCTTTCTATAGGATGTCAATATATAATAAACAATGAGAGTTACTTGATCAATAGGTGTGGAAAACACTGGGCGAAACAAAGTTAAATAGATCATTCTTCTGCATGGCTTCATAAAGTCTCTAATATATTCAAGCATGTTCTGAATCTCTAAGAAAGAAGCGTGTGTGGATATAGTATACTGGGCTTCCCAATCTAACTTGACCACAGAACCTCCTCTCTCCCTTTTCTTTTGGGTGAGGAAGAAAGTCCCTGAATTAACATATGTTAATTGCTAATCTTTCTCTTTTTTTTTTGCTTGAATAAGATTGTTGCTGAGCTAACATCTGTGCTGATCTTCCTCTATGTTGTATGTGGATCACTGCCACAGCATGGTTTGATGAGCGATATATAAGGATGTGCCTAGGATTTGAACCTGTGAACCCTGGGCTGCCAAAGTGGAATGCGTGAACTTAACCACTATGCAACTGGGCCGGCCCCCAGATCCCCTTTTTATGAAATATTCATGGCACTAGTCTTCCACAGAACCTACTCAGGGTTACTCTGATCTCAGGCCTTTATGCAAGGGGTCAAATAGTCCAACACTTGTCAAAAAGTGATCAGGGCATCACAGCAGTACAGTGATAATAGTCACAATGATGGCACAGAGTGATGTGAAAAGAGTAGATGATGTTTAATGTTATCTTTTAAAAGAAGTAAACATCTTCAAATGAGCTGTTTACTTTTAGGACTTCGACCTTAGAAACAGTCACAAAACTCTGCATACTTTTGTGAGATTTTTCGTGGATACATTATTTATAATATTAAAATATTTAATGACTAAATATCCATCAGTAAGAACTTGCTTCGATAAATGATAGTTCAGACAATACCATGGAATACTATATAAGTGTTCAAAAGAATGTGGTAACTCTACCTGTACTAGCAGGGAAATATACAGTCAAGACATTGTTGAAAAAAAGGAGAAAGTTGTAGAGAGAATGCATAGCAAGCTATTTATTTAAAAAGTCACATACATATGCACACAAATACATAAACAAATAAGTGTCTGAGTGTGTATGCATATGGATGCATTTAGGGAGCAATAAGGAAGACTTTCTATTTTTCCTGTATGACTTCTCTTCTAGTTAGAATGTGGAATCTTGCAAGAGACCACTGCTCCCACTCTGACAATAAGACAAAGCTACATAAGCCACAAAATCATACTTCTAAAAATTCATTGGAGAGCTGAGGATACAAAGAAATCTAAATGAAACAAACAGAAAGGGATGAGCTATTCCTAGGGGAGAAGAATGTCACAACTAATTTCATCCCTGAAGTCAAGGCAGCGGGAGGAACAACCGTGCCATAGATGGGGCTAAGAAGAAACAAGCCTGATTTGTAGCAATCTTTTCATGGCCAGGTGTGGGTTGGCATCACAAATTAGAATCCTGAGCAAATCCGAACCAAAGCAAGAATGTGCTTACCTGTCAACTCTTTCACACAGCACCTTTATGAAGGGTGTGGCGTTAGATGCCTAAATCTGTGGTAGGCCTGGAGATCTGATATAGATTTCCTCTAAGGCGCATGGACCCTCACCAAATGTAAGGCACTCATCTTTTTTTAAAGCATCAGTCTTCTGAAGCCTGGTGGCAGGGTAGTATGGTAGAGAGACTTCACAAGGTACAAAAAACTAAAAAGCTGATGGCTGAGTCATAAAGAAGAGAGAAATCTCTCCCAAAATGGAGAGCTGGCAGTGCCATTGTAGAGTATAGAGGGATTTCAAGACTCTCACTAATAATGAGATCTCAAGCCCTGATGAAGGCGAAGCTCTGATCCCGCCCTCGAATCTGTTGAAGTCAGTGGTTGACTGAATTTAACAAAAGCTGCGACAAATTCAAAATTCAGCTGAATTGCAGATGATTATAAGGTTAGATTGACTCAACTTCCCACATCAGCACTCTGAAGAGGAAGGGACATCTTCTTTTCAAGGAGTTAATATTTATTTCATCCTATGGTTCTTTTTACACACAATGTCCAGCATAAAACCAAAAATTATGAGATAGGCAAAGGAGGAAAAGGTGATTCATAATTAAGAGAAAAGTTTGTCAACAGAAGCAGTCCAGATTTTGGAATTAGAGGACAAAGACTTTAAAACAACTGTGATAAATGTGTTAAAGATCTAGTAGAGGAAAGTGGACAATTTACAAAGAGGTAGAGAATTTTAACTGAGAAATGAAAACTTTAGAAAGAACCATATTTTTACATGGTGTGATTTTGTATCATTTACATTTGGCAACGAGAAGTGTTTTGAAATTTTAAAAAGTGATTTTAAAAACAAATTTCCAAATGCTTCTATGTGAGATGATAGTTAAAGTATAATTCAAGTGCTTTAGAGGGAAACCTCAACCCCATGGAAAAGCTTTGATATAGATCTATGCACACTCTGAGGTTTACTGGCAATAATGGTTCTACCACACTTGGAGGCAGTCATACAATCAAGGTCTCCAGATGGAAATCTAGACATTAAAATGTGACCACATCAACAGTGCTTCTAAAAGCCTGCATGTGAGAGGTAAACTTTTCAATTCAAGCAGTATAATTCTAGGAAAAATGCTTATCCCTGGGGAGGAAGAGAAGCATTGTTTTCTCTGGGGAGAGACTTTTTCACTTCTGTCTTTTCAAGGCACAACGGTAGATTCTTATGCTGTTATGGGCATAATACTATTATGGATTAACGGGCATGCTGTCCAGGGTGGTCAAGTTCAGTCTTGGGCTAGATGTGGCAGAAACCAATAAAGGTTGATTTTTAAAAGGATATATTTAATAAATCTATACAAAAGGATGTTGCCTTTTCAGGGCAACGTTCTCTATAAGATGCAGTTGGTGGAGATAAATATGGATGAAACTGAAAAAAAAGTAGAGCGATGTGTCAATAAGGTGAACTGTGATTAAAATTTAATGAAATAAAACCTTAATCGGGGGCTTAAGTGATGATGATGCATCTTCTCAATTTACAACATGCTTCTGGATACTCACGCATAAGCTCTCATCAACCAGAGAAACTCTTTGGTCATGATCATTGTGGTATACATTTTAGAATTTCTTTAAATGCTTTCCAGCCCAAGCATGCATTAGTTACAATGAAATCTTTCCTTGAGGATAAAGGCTCTGTAAAACCTAAGCATCCTTAATTTCCTCAGTAAAGGTAATGGTCAGAACCAGCTTAGTCTGTACGTACTTTGGTGCATCCCTTAACCAGAAATTTGTTGCTGTCTCATTCAACACCCCTACTTCCAATTCCCTTGTAAGGTTTTGTTTTGTGTGTTCCCTAGAAACTGAAAGTCAAGTTTTCCTCAAAAAGAAGTGGCAGCTGAGATACAGATCACCGATGAGGTGAGAGGTCCCTCTGAACACATGCTCAGTGGGAGAATATCCAAAAGAGATGTTGAATTGCTGAGGGAGAGAGAACTCCTCAAGATTTATTTCATTCTGTGAGAGCCATGTTTCTTACACCCTGGATTAAGATGCAGCAAAAAACAAAAACAAAACAAAACAATTTAAGATTGAGAGGGAGAGGAGTAAAATTATTGGGTTGAGTTGTCACTTCAAATTCCAAACATTGGCTCAGAAACAGACAGTACTTGCTGAAGAACAAGCTGAGATGTATAGCTTGTGGTGTTTTTTTTGTTGATGAAAGGAAAGTTAAGCTTTTGCTTATCAGTCACCTACAGGGGGAAGGGGAGTGGAAAATGACAAGCAGAAATGGCAAGAGGAGCATATGGTCATCTCTCTCTGCTGTCCAAGGTTTTATAGGACATGCTGTTCTCTGGGACCCCCTATCCGCGCCGGGAGTAAGCTTATGTGCTACATTTGGATCTTGACCCACTGGCTTGAATTCAGTTTATTTCTCTCTTCAGGGGTTAAGAATGAAGACAGGCTTGGGGCATACACAGCATTGTGAAGATAAATATTACCACGCAATTTTCAACCAAAATGTCTTTTCCTCTTCCTGATTCCAAATCCCTGTCAAGCAGCTATTGCCTACATTATGTATGTTTGGATAATGTCTAAAAAGCAAGTTGGACATCAGCTTAGGGTGTTTGGCTTCCAGGTAGAGATTATTCTTCATGCATTGGAAATATATAAAAAGAATAGGTTTTCCATGGGGCTCCTGATTGCCTCCTGCAGTCAGATCTGATATTTTCAATTTTTGGTTTCCTAGATAGTTCAGTGTCAGTGGAAATAAACTAGTAAGAGCAATAGGGAGATGTGACAGAGAACCCGGTTTGTTTGTTTGTTTCATACAATTTGTAATCTTTTGTGTGGCTTATTCTGGAAGTTTGGTCCTGACTACTGATATCTTTGAGAGCAGAATGCAAACCATTTCAAAACAGTTGGGCAATTGGACCTTGGATGACCCTCAAAAACCTTGTAGGGGGCTGGCCCAGTGGCATAGTGGTTGAGTTCGTGTGCTCTACTTTGGCGGCCTGGGGTTCACCAGTTCAGATCCTGGGCACAGACCTACACACTGCTCATCAAGCCATGCTGTGGTGGCACCTCACATACAAAGTGGAGGAAGACTGGCACAGATGTTAGCTCAGGGCCAATTTTCCTCACTGAAAAAAAAAATAAATTAAAAAACCTTATAAATTCATGACTAATCAGTAAAGAGTTTAAGTTTCTTGGGAACAATGGAATATTTCTCCATTTCTCTAGCCTCCACAAATGCTTGTATATGGTAGATATGCTATACTTACATGCTGAGTGAATAAAGCATTTGTGGAACGGCTGCCACGTGCTCAATAATATGCTAGTTATTTGTAGAGGACAAAATGAGAGAGTCCTTGTGCCTCTACTCTCTGGTCTGGACTGCTGTCACATATGCTCTACTTGTTCTTTACGTTGCTCCTCCAGAGTTATCTTTCTAAAGCCCTGATCTCACTGCATTATTCTTCACATCCTACATTTCCTTCATCGTTTATTAAGTAAAGTTCAAGTGAACACCCTCTGTGAACCCGTCGTGAACTATCTTTGCTTCCTCAGCTCTTACCAATCCAACATACAAATATTTTTCCCTACCAGATTCTTAGCCAATTCAGAGCTCATATATTTGTTCACTCTGGTTCCTCTGACTCAATCATTCTTTCCCATGGACTCAACCCATCCGTATCTTTCAAGGCTGAGATTAAATGCCACTACCTCCAAGGATCCCTCCTTCGTACTCCATTTACGTCCACCATTTCCTCCTCCTTCTTGTATTACATAGTGGCCTGATTCCTTACAGCTTTTCCCTGAACTAGGAGGTTACGCTAATAGAACTTCCTCCTGGAGTTATCAAATAGTCCCTTGTTCAAGCTGAAAATGTCTTCCTTTAATGTCTCATTTTTCTTTTTCTTAAGAGTTTTTCAGTATGAAAGCCCTTTGGAAAAAATCCATTTGGCTTCTAGGCATATGGATTCATTGTCTTATCACATATCCAGGCAATCAAAAGTCTTTCCATCTCATCAGTCAGTCCATCATGTTTTCTCACTGCTGATTACATTTGTCTAATGTTGCAAGCTGTTTGACGGCTCTATGAAAGAGTTTTGTGGGGCTTTCTTTTTTCAACTAGAAAGGTCCTTCAAAGCAGGAATAAAAAAAAATCAGCTACTATAAATGTGGTGAGGTGAGTCATTTATATATTGTTACTATCTCTTATCATACAATACACAAAATTTAGCTATTGGAATATTATTCACAAAATCACAAATGCGTTGAGGTCAAGGGATATATTTTATTCCTCTTTATACTCCCTTATTATCTAGTACCATGCCATGAACTCAGCAAAAGCTCGTTAAACATTTATTTGAATTAAATAATTTCTGAAAGGGAAATCCATTAGTGTTTCTCTTCCTAAAATGTTGTTACTATTTTATTCCATGAGAAAGACCCAACAGAGCTTCTAAAATATGATTAAGATTTCTCTACCAAGATATGTTTTTTCAGGGAAATCACAGCAAAAGTAACACATTTTTTATGCTGGCCATTAAAATATCATTTGGTGGTAGCTTTCCCCTCTCAAGTTAATAGTCCTTAGCAAAGAAGCCATCCTATAGAAAATACAGGCATTGCCCTCAGAGCAGAAACATAAATAGCTATAATTTGTTCTCTCCCATTTTTCAAATATAGTACCATCTGCTTTATCCCTTAGCCCTGGAGAACCATTTTTAGAATTATTTCCCCACGATCCAGTCTCCATCCTACTCTTGCCCTGGAGATATTCCCATGCTTATCAGCACACCAGGTTACAATAACCATTACTGTTCACAAAAGTATTCATTACCACATAGAAGTTTGAGCAAAGTTATGGGAACCAAATTCTTCCACACCAGGATTCTACAATGTAGCCACAGATGGCAGACATCATTTGGGACTCAGCTATCTTTCACATACAAACTTTTGCCAGAATTACAAAATTATGCTGGTACTTAGAAGCCCATTCCAATTGCCTCCTCATCTGGCATGAATTTTGAGGCCCCAGGTTACTATGCCACACCTCATCAATTCATGATGCCTCTATCCTCTGCTTTATGGAGCATGAAGTTGGAGAATTGCATGAGACAGCTGGTGCTAGACTTCCATTCGGGGGGTTCTCACATTGTACAGTTTTACTCATGGGTTCAAATGAACCCATATCTTAGACTCTTGTTAAAATGGTCAAGGGAACATAAGAAAACAGGCCCACACATACCATCAAAATAAGATGTGGATGAAACTTCCAACAAATTGTAGTGTGGAAACAGCCTAGAGACAAACTTCGATAGGCAGGGCTGTTATCTGGTTGTCAGGCAGAGTTACCCATTTGCATTTTCAATGCCAAGTAACTTCCAGTTCTGTTCTCTATTTGAGAACCTCAATATACTTGACCCAAATTTTCAAGTTTTAGAATTTTAACTGAACAGCATTTTAACGATGCCAAGAAACCATGGAAAATATGCTCTTTAGTTGAAGGGACCATTCAAATATTTTCTTTGGCCTTCAGAATCTACCCGTGCTTTGTATTAACAATGGCAAGTGGTGGCACATGCTTTGAAGAAAAATCACATAGGATAAGGAGCTACAGATTGAAATCGCCATGATCTATTAACTATGGGAGTCAGGGACTCTTTTGATGATGAGGTAAAATTCGAGCTCAGACCTAAATGAAGTCAAGGAGTAAATAGTGTAAGAATTTGCAGGAAGGACATTCAGATAGAGATAACCTGACTGCAAAGACCTTTAGATGATAACATGTTTGAGGGAGACCAAGAACGTCATGTTGTTGGAGTTGAGTGACTGGAGAGTCACAGGAAAAACTCCAGAGAAATAGCCAGGAAACAGGTCATGGAAGGCCTTGTAGGCCATAGCAAAGATATTTAATTTTATTCTGAGATGAGGGAGTCATTGGAAGTTTGAGATAGTAAAAGGTTAAGACAAAAAGGAATCAAGGATACTATGAATACAAAACTAAACACTACAACAGAAACGTGAACATCCTAAATAGCCAAAGGAAAAAAAGAAAAACAAAGAAGACACATCAAAAAGAGAAGGAAACATAGTAAATATGGTGCCTACAGAAATTGCAACATAAGATGACATACTTGGCACGAAATATAACAGTCATATCAATAAACATTAATGAGCTTAACTCATCTATTAAAATAATTCTAAAACCTATCCATTAATGAAAACCCAAACTCTATGCTGTATATAAGAGACATATCTAAAATGCTATAATTCAAAAAGGCTAAAAATAAAGGAATGCACAGACTTACCAGCCAAACAGAGGCAAAAAGAAAGCAGGAATTGAAATCCAAATATCAGACAAAATAGAATTCAAGCCAAATACATAAAGTGAGGCCAGGACATTTTATAATGCTAAAACCATATTTCACAATGAAAAGAAAATATAACAAAACCCAGTAGCATTCGTATACAAAAGCAATAGCCAGTTAAAAGACATAATGAACGAGAAAATCTTATATCTTATTTATAATAGCAACAAAAAAGATAAAATATTTAGGAATCAACATAACAATAAATGATAAAAATCTATATGAAGAAAACTATATCCTGAAAGACACAAAAGTATATTGGAGCAAGTGGAAAGATAACACTTTTTCTTATTTAAGATGCTTCAGCATAATCAAGATCTCACTTTTTACTATGCTAACATAAATTTAATGTAACCCAATGAAAATATCGACAAGTTTTATTATCAAGTTAGATATACTGAGACTAAAGTTCATATAAAAAAATAAATACATATGTATACCAAATCATCGTGTTGCATTCTTTAAATATCTTATCATTTTATTTATCAATTATACCTCAATAAAGCTAAAAAGAAAAGAAAAAATAAATACACAAAGACAGGAAGGAAGAGTAAATAGGAAAAGCTATGGGTGAGGGGAGGAGTCTGATCCTCTGAATATCGATTCTATGAAGCCTCTGTAATTAAAATGGTGCAGTACTGGCTTATGATGAGACAAAGGCCAATGGAATAGAAGCCCATAGAAATCTAGTATATTATAAAGGTGGTATCTCAAATCACTGGGGAAAAGATAATCTTTTTAATAAATGATGTTGGGACAACTGGATAACTGTTTTAAAAAAAAAAAAATCCATTCCTCACGTCATATAGAAGAAGAAACTCAAAATGAGTAAGAATTATAAATGTAAAAAATAAAATTTTACTAGTACTAGAAGAAAATATGGGTGAGTTCCTCCATAATTTGGATTTAGGGAAATGTTTATAACATTGACTAAAAAATCCAGGTGTGAAAAACAAGAGAATGATAAATTGACTATATATGACAAGGAACACCATAAGTTATGTAAAAATACAAAGGACAAAGAGAAAGTATTTGCAGTGTATATCACAGAAAAACGGCCAACATCTCTAATATACAAAAAACCTTTAACACTTGAAGAAAAAATAAATACTAATAATCTCACAGAAAAATGACACGAAGTGGCAATTTACAAAAGGATATAAACATGAGCCTTGAACATATGTATAGATATTCAGCTTCACTCACATTATGATAAATGCAAGTTAAAACTCACTGAAATTCTATTTCACTCATCAGATTGACAAAACTCCAAAAGCCTGACAATGTTCCTATCGCTGAGGAAAAGCAGACAGTTTCATACATTGCTGGTAGGAATGCAAAGTCCTTATTGAGAGGAATTCAGCACAAGCTAATAAACTACATATGCATCTATCCTTCAACCCAGCAACCTCACTTCTAGGAGTTTATCCGGAAGATACACCCTCAACAGCACAAAAATACATATACACAAAGCTACTAACTGCAGTATTATTTTTAGGAAACTACCTAAATGTCTAAGCATAGGAGATTGATTGAAAAATCCATGGTGTATATATTCAATGGAGTATTACACAGCTGCAAACAAAGAATGAGGAAGATCTCTATGAACTGATGTGGAGTGATCTCTGGGAGATATTGTTAAATAAAAAAGGCAAATTGCAAAAGAGCTTACATGCTACCTTGTGTAAAAGAAAAAAGAGGAAATAAGAACATATGTACATTTACTTATCTTAAAAAAAAAAATCACAGAGCAAGAACCGGTCAGGAAACAGTAATGTTGGTGACCTACATGGGGTAGGTGGAATGAGGTGGAAGGAATACAGGAGGCAGTGACACTTTTACAGAAAGATGATTACATGTTTCTGCATAGTTTTGATTTTTAGAAGTATGTTAATGTTCTACATATTCAAAACCATAATTAAATTAAGACGGGAAGGAGGAAAACTTAAGACTGAAAGCAAATTGAAAACAAATGAACCCAAATGTATTCCAAATAAATAATATAATCATGCTAAAGGGGAGAGGGAAAAAGAACCAATTCAATTAATTTGTGAACAGAGTATTTGATCAATATACTCTTAGCCTTGCATAGGATTTCAAGTGCATATGGAACATTTTACCAAAATAGACCTCATTCTGGCCATAAAGCAAATCTTAACAAATTTCAAAGGATTGAAATCATAGAGAATATGTTCTCAGACTACAATGGCTATAAGCTAGAAGTAATTAATAGAAAGATAACCAGAAAACATTTCCCCAAATCTGAAAACTAACCAATACACTACTACATAACCCATGGAGCAAAGAAGAAATCATAATAGAAGTTTAGAAAATATTTTGAACTGAATGATAATGAATATAGCATATCAAAATTTGTGGGATATAGCTAAACCCACACTTAGAGGGAAATTATAACCTTGAGTGCATATACTAGAAAAGAAGAAAGGCTAAAAATCAATTGTCTAAGTATCTTTCTCAAGGAGGTAAGGGGGGAGAAAAAGGAAGTGAAACCCAAAAAATGTAAATAGAAGAAAGTTAGTGAAATTTTTTAAAAAGTACAGTAGACAGAAGTAAAAGATCCAAAAGGTGGTACTTTAGGAAAAACTAACAAAACTGGTAAACTCCTGGGAAGGCTAATCATGAAAAAAAAAGAGAGAAGAAACAAACAACCAATAATATGAAGGGAGTTAAAGGAATATCATTGAGAATTCAACTGAGAAAAAAATCATTGGACAATATTCTGAACAACTTTAATCAATTAAAAAATTTAGATGATATGGATACATTCCTATAAAAATAAACCTATCAATTGACATAAGAAGAAACAGAAAATCTGAATAGCTTTGTATCTATTAAAGCAATTGAATTCATTATTTAAAACATTCCCACAAGAAAATTCAGGGACTATTTGGCTTCATTGGTGATTTCTTCTAAAATCTATAGAAAAAATAACACTGATCTTACGCAAATTGTTCTGAAAGATAGGAAACAATTTCCAATTTATTTTATGAGGACAGCAGAGGCTTGATACAAAACAAGATGAACACCTTGCACGAAATGAAAGAAATAAACAAACAAAAGAATATCATTTGAGTTCTGATTCAAGATGGCAACATAGAGGCTTCAGAACTCACCTCCTTCCATTGACACACTGAATGTACAGCTACGCATGGACCAATTCACTCCGAAAGAAACCCGGATGCTAGCTGAGTGACTCCTACAAATCAGGCAAAAGAAGAAATACTCATATCACCCACATCAAAATGGATAGGAAAGACTGAGACATACTCTCATCATAAATGCCACCCCCAGCACAGCACTATACAATTCAGAGATAACTCCCAACTGAGAAGCGAAGAGTTTGGACACCACATTTAGTGCCCCAAAAACACCTAGCTCTGAAAGCCAACAGAGCTTGTCCACAAAATCCACAAAACTATAGCAAACAAACAGTTCTTAAGGGGCTGGCAAGGACTTTCTGTGGCTATCCCCAACAGCTCAGTACAGAGGGAGAGCAGGAAAAAAGGCCTATCTTCCAGTCTTTTCCTGAAAGAGGCCTATTTGCATACTTTAAAGCTGCTGCCTGAGGGTCAGACTTCTAATTTAACATGCATCTAGTTGCTGACTAAGATCCTTCCTGGAGACAGAGGAAGCCAGCTTCACCTTCTCACTCAAGTCTACTCCAAATAGTCAATATCTCCCTGGAAGGAGCTTATACAGACATCTGATGCCCCAGGTGTTGTAGCTGTCACTCAAGGGATAGACTGCTAGATTGCCCGGTTCTGATAGCCAATGAGTCCAACAGGACTGTAGCAAACAAAGAAAAAATGGCTACTTAGCTATCCTCCCAAAGCTCAGCACACAGAGAGAAGACAAAACACCTATCTTCCAGACCTTTTCCTGAAAAAGCCCTATTTGCCTATAATCATATGCCACGTAACATTGTTTTAGTCAATAATGAACTGAATATATGACAGTGGTCCCATAGATTAGTAGCATATAGCTTAGGTATGTAGTAGGCTATAACCTCTGTTTGTGTAAGTACACTCTATGATGTTTGCACAATGGCAAAATCACCTAACAATGCATTTCTCAGAATGTGTCCCTGTCTGTTAAGTGACACACGACTGTACTTTAAAAGCTGCTGCCTGAGGGTCAGGCTTCTAATTTAGCACTCATCTATAGCTGACTGTGATCCTCTCCAGATAACAGGGAAGTCTGAGGACACTTCCACTGATTTTTCTCTTGCCTGATCCAAGTTGCTAGTATCACCCTGGAAGAAGTATGTACGCGTATCTGGTGCCCCAGCTTTTGTAGTGCTGTCCAAGGGACGGGCTCTGGATTGTCTGGCTCTGATAGCCAAAGGGGTTTGCATTCCTGATTCCTACAGGGCTGTAGCAGTATGGTACACTCCTACAGGATTGTAACTGTATTTGCTACAGTTATTAACTGTAGCAGTTATTAATGGGTGTAGGAGCAACCCCAATAGCTATACAATGGGACCCAGTGAAGAGGGAACAGGCAAAAAACCCCCTTATATCCCTATTTATCCCTTGACGTGCTCTAACTACATATTTTCCCAGCTGCTGCCTGATGGTCTAGCTTCCAAACAGCCTGCATCTAGGTGCTGACTGTGATCTTCCCCCTTTTTTTTCCTTAAAGATGGGCCCTGAGCTACCATCTGTTCTCAGTCTTCCACCTTTTTTTTCTCTTCTCCCCAAAGCCCCCCAGTACATAGTTGTATATTCCAGTTGTAGGTCCTTTCAGTTGAGCTATGTGGGATGCTGCCTCAGCATTGCTTAACGAGCGGTGCTAGGTCCATGTCCAGGATCCAAACTGGTAAAACCCTGGGTTGCTGAAGTGGAGCACATGAACCCAACCATTCAGCCATGGGGTCAACCCCCTGATCCTCCCTTTGGGGACATGTATGGGTCTTGGCACAACCTCGACTAGTGGAAGCCGTGAAGAACAAAGAAGGTGGCTTGGACAATCACAGAGCTTTGAGAGACAACCAGAAACACCAACCAGGCTGATTGATGATTCATCTCTTACACGAGACCACTCTGTCAAGACTAGGAGAAGTGGCTGTTTTACTTAACATGCAGAAATAAACACAGAGTCAAGGAAAATGAAGAAACAAAGGAATATGTTCCAAACAAAAGAACAAGATAAAACTCCACAAATAGATCTTAATAAAATGGAGATAAATGATTTGTCTGATAATGAGTTCAAACACTGAGCATAAAGGTTCTCATTGAGGTCAGAAAATAATGAACAAAAGGAGAATTTCAACAAAGAGATAAAAAATATAAGAAAGTACTAAACAGAAATCACAGAGCTGAAGAATACAATAACTGAAACGAAAAATACAATAGAGGGGTTCAACAGCAGTCTAGATCAAGTGAAAGAGAGGATCAGTGAACCTGAAGACAGAGCAATTTAATTCATCCCATCAGAGCAGCAAAAAGAAAAAAAATGAAAAAGAGTGAAGACAGTATAAGGGACTTACGGGAAACCATTAAGCAGAACAATATACACATTGTAGGGTCCCAGAAGGAGAAGAGAGAAAGGGGCAGAAAGCTTATTAAAAGAAATAATGGCTGATAACTTTACTAAACTGAGGAAAGAAACAACCAAATCCAGGAAGCCCAGAGCATTCCAAATAAGATGAATCTAAAGAGACCCACAATGAAGCACATTATGATTAAATTATCAAAAGTTAAAGACAAGGAAAGAATCTTAAAATCAGCAAGATAAAAAAATACTTGCTACATAGAAGGGAACCCCCATCAGACAATCAGGAGACTTTTTCATCACAAACTTTGAAGGCTAGAAGGGCATGGCATGATATATTCAAACTGCTGAAAGAAAAAACTCCCAACTAGGAATATTATGTCTGACAAAGTTGTCCATTAGAATGGAAGGAGAGATAAGAAGTTTTCCAAACAAGCAAAAGCTGAAGGAGTTCATCATCACTAGATTGACCTTACAAAAACTGTTAAAGAGAATTGCAAAAGAGTGCTAACTACTTACAGGAAAATATATGAAACTATAAATCTCACTTGTAAAGGTAAATATAGTTAAATTCAGAATACTCCGAAGTTGTAATGGTGGTGGGTGAATGACTTATAACTCTAGTATGAAGGTTAAAAGACAAAAGTATTAAAAATAACTGTAACTACAATAATTTGTTAATAGATACACCAGGTAAAAGATAAATTGTGACATCAAAAACATTAAATGTGTGTGGAAAGAATAAATTGGAGAGTTTTAGTATACACTTGAAGTTAAGTTGTTATCAGCTTAAAGTAGAATGTTACAAATATGGTAGTCCATATCTATCAATAGTTACTTTAAATGTAAATGAACTAAATTCTCCCATTGAAAGAAGAAAGTGGGTGAATGGATGATAAAAACAAGATCCATTTGTATGCTGTTACAAGAGACTCACTTCAGTTTTAAGAGTACACACAGACTGAAAGTGAAAGGATGGAAAAAGATACTGAATGGAAATAGAAACAAAAAAAATTTCAAGAGATCTATATTTATATCAGACAAAATGGACTTTCAGCCAAAGACTATAGGAGACAAAGATGATCATTATATAATAATAAAGTGGTCAATCTGACAACAGAATATAACACTTGTAAATATTTATGCACCCAGCATAGGAACACCTAAATATAGAAAGCAAATATTAACAGACCTGAAGGCAGAAACAGACAGTAATACAATAATAGTAGAGGACTGCAATACTCCACTTTCAACAATGGATAGGTCATCCAGGCAGAAAATCAATAAGAAAACATTGTCCTTAAACCACACCTAGATAAGATGGACTTAGCAGACATTTACAGAATATTCCACCCAACACAGTAGAATACAGATTCTTCTCAAGTGAGCGTGGAACATTCTCCAGGATACATCATATATTAGGCCACTAAAGTCTTAATAAATTTAAGAAGACTGAAGTCATAGCAAGCATCTTTTCTGATCACAATGGTATGAAACTAGAAATCAATTACAAGAAGAAAACAGGAAAAAACACAAATATGTGGAGATTAAACAACATGCTACTGAACCACCAATGGGTCAAAGAAAAAAATCACAAGAGAAATCAAAAATATTTTGAGAAAGTTGAAAATGGAAATAAAATACACCAAAATTTATGGAGTGCAGCAAAAGTAGGTCTAAGTTCATAGTGATAAAAAATTATGTTAAGATAAAAGGAAAGATCTCAAGCAACCTAACTTTACACCTCAAGGAACTAGAAAAAGAAGAACTAAACTCAAAGTTAGCAGAAGGAAGGAAATAACAAAAACCATAGTGGAAATAAATGAAACAGAATAAAAAGACAACAGAAAAGATGAAAATAGGAACTGTTTTTTGAAAACATAAATAAAATAGATAGACCTTTAGCTGTTTTTACCAAGAAAAAAAGAGAGAGGACTCAAAATTAGAAATGAAGAGGAGATATTACAGCCAATGCTACACAAATACAAATAATTATAAGAGACTACTATGAACAATTATACTCCCACATTTTGCACAACCTAGAAGAGTTGGATTAATTCACAGAAACATATAGCCTACCAAGACTCAGTCACGAAGAAATAAAAAATCTGAACAGATGTATTACTAGTAAGAAGATTGAATCAGTAATAAAAAACCTACCAACAAACAAAAGTCCAGTACCAGATGGCTTCCAAACACTTAAAGAAGAATTAATACCAATCCTTCCTAAATTCTTCCAAAAAAATAGAGGAGGGAACACTTTAAAACTCATTTTACAAGGCCAGCATTATCCTGATCCCCAAACTAGACAAGAACACTACAAGAAAGGAAAATTGCAGGCCAATGTCCCTGATGAACATAAACACAAAAATTCTCAACAAAATATTAGCAAATTGAATTAATCAATACATTAAAAGGATCATATGCCATGATTAAGTGGGATTTATTCCAGGGATGCAAGGATGGTTCAACATCCACAAATCTATCAATGGGATACACTACATTAGCAAAATGAAGGATAAAAATCATATGATCATTTCAATAGATGCAGAAAAAGCATTTGACAAAATTTAACATCCATTCATGACAAACGCTCTCAACAAACTGGGTAAGAGGAAACATACCTCAACAAAATAAAAGCCTTACATGACAAGCCCACAGCTAACATCATACTAATGGTGAAAAGTTGAATACTCTAAAAGCTTTTAGCTTTTTCTCTAAGATCAGGAGCAAGACAAGGATGCCCACTATTGCCAACTACATTCAACGTAGTATTGGAAGTCCTAGCCAGAGCATTAGGAAAGAAAAAGAAATAAAAGTCATCCAAATCAGAGAGAAATAAGTAAAATTGTCTCTATTTGTAGATGACGTGATTTTATATATAGAAAATCCTAAAGACTCCACTAAAAACCTGTCAGAATTAACAAACTCAGTAAAGTTGCAGGATACAAAATAAATTTACAAAAATCAGTTGTAATTCTATCCACTAACAATGCACTATCAGAAAGAGAAATTAAGAAGACCATCCCACATATAATGGTATTAAATAATAGATCACTTGGAGTAAATTTAACCACAGAGGTGAAAGATCTGTACACTGAAAACTATAAGATATTGATTCAAAAATTGAATATGATATGAATAAATGAAAAGATATCCCGTGTTCATGGATTGGAAGAACTGCTCGATTAATTGTTTGATTGTTGAAATGTCCATACTTCCCAAAGCGATCTACATGTTCAGTACAATACCTATCAAAATTCCAGTGGCATTTTTCACAGAAATAGAAATAATAATTCTAAAAGTTTTACGGAACCACAATAGACCCCAAATGGCCAAAGCAATCTTGAGCAAGAATAACAGTTGGGGGCATTACACTTCCAGATTTCAAACCATGTTATAAAGCTATAGTAATAAAATCAGTATAGTATTAGCATAAAAAAAGGCACATAGATCAATGGAACAGAACAGTGCCCAGAAATAAACCTATGCATATATGGTCAATTAGTTTGTGATAAAAGAGCCAAGAATATACAATGGGGAAAGGATAGTCTCTTCCATAAATGGTGTTGGGAAAACTGGACAGCCACATGCAAAAGAATGAAACTGGCCTCCTATCTTACACCGTATACAAAAATCAACTCCAAATGGATTAAAGACTTGAATGTGAATCCTGAAACCATAAAACTCCTAGCAGATAATGTAGGTGGTAACATCAACATCAGTCTTGGCAATGACTTTTTGCATTTGATACTAAAAGCAAAGGCAATAAAAGCAAAAATAAACAAGTAGGACCACATCAAACTAAAAAGCTTTGTCTAGCAAAGAAAAGCAACAAAATGAAAGGCAACCTATAGAATAGGAGAAAATATTTGTAAATAATATATCCAATTAGGGGTTAATATCCAAAATATATAAAGAACTTATACAACTAAATACCAAAAAATAAGACAAAATTGGGCAGGGGATCTGAATAAACATTTGTCCTTAGAAGCCAACAGGTACGTGAAAAGGTGCTCCACATTACTATTCATCAGGGACGTGCAAATTAAAATCACAATGAGATATCAACTCACACCTGCCAGAACAGCTAGTACCAAAATGACAAGAAATAACAAATGTTTTGAGGCTGTGGAGAAAGGAGAACCTTTGTACACTATTGGTGGGAAGGTAAATTGGTGTAGTCATTATGAAAAATAGTATGGATCTTCCTCAAAAAATTAAAAATAGACTACCATATGATCCAGCAATCTCGCTTCTGAGTATACATTCAAAGGAAATGAAACCAGGATATCAGAGATATCTGGTTCCTGGCAGCATTATTCACAATAGCCAAGATATAGAAACAACCTAATTGTCCATCAACAGATGAATGGATAAAGAAGATGTGGCATATATATGCAATGGACTATTTAGCCATGAGAAAAAAGGAAACCCTGCCATTTGTGACAACATAAGTAGACCTTGAGTGCATTACGCTAAATGAAATAAGCCAGAGAAATATTAATGCTGCATGGTATCACTTATATGTGGAATCTAACACAAAAAATCAAACTCATAGAAACTGAGAGTAGAAAAGTGATTGCCAGGAACTTGAGGGGCACTGTAGGGGAATAGGGAGAGGTTGGTAAAAGAGTACAAACTTTCAGCTATTAGATGAATATCTCATATGTCTAATGAGAATCTAATGTATAACACAGTGACTGTAATTGATAACACTGTATTGTATAATTGAAAACACTAAAAGAGTAGAACTTAAATGTCGCAACTAGAAAAAAGATGAGGTGATTGGTGTGTTAATTAACTAGGTGGGAGGAATCCTTTTACAATGTATGTATATATTGAATCTTCATGATGTATGCTTAAAACATCTTACAATTTTATTTGTCAATTATACCTCAATAAAGCTGAAGAAAAGGAATATTATTGCCCAATCTTTTATAAATGTAGAAGTAGTAACTCTAAACAAAATATTTCCCACCCTAAATTCAGAGACTCATAAAAAGGATAATACATCTTGACTAGGTGGCACAGGAATGCGAGAGTGGTTTTAAGTTAGAAAAGTAACGAAGATATTTCAACATATTAATGGGAGGTGGGGGGAGGAGAAAAGTCATATGATCATAGAAGCAGCTGTGAGGGTATGTGGGATCCGAATACTGGAAGGTAAGTTGGGGAAACGTTTAGTTTGGATTTAGCGGGATATTTGTATATGGTTTGCGGTCACCCCCCAGGTACAGGTAATTAATTGCTAGCTCTTACTACCTGCTGTGCTGATGGAGACACAAAACAAAGGGAAGAACTAGCAAAATACACAATAAACCACTACAACCAGGACGTGGATGACGAATGAATTTCACCAATTCAAAGTATATTTAAGATTACATGCTGTACTATTTGTGACGTCCTAAAAATTTGCAGTTCAGTTTTGGAAAAAAATCTATAGAAATTTCTTTAAATTTGACAAATTCTTAAACATAAAGAAACTTCCCTAAATGATCTATATTTTGAAAACAAGTTTTGATCAAGTGTACTATAAGAAAGACTGGATTGTCTTTCTATTTTCTCCAGAGAAAGTGATAATACAAAATTGTTGCCATATGATGAGGTAATCTAGGAATATGCAACCAAAAAGTGGAAAGAGGGAAAATTGTAGGGGCTATGATGGGCAATGAATTCATGACTTTTCTCAATTTTTCTTGATTTTGTGATATTTGGGTTATTTTTCAGCTTTGAAAGTTTATAATTTGCTGTAATTTATTTTCTCCTATTCAATAATTAATCATTCTTAAACTTAAATTTGTATTTATAATTTACTATCTTTTTTTAGGTAAGACCCTCAAAATTGAATTAAGCTTTAGGCGGCACAAAATCTGGATTTGCCTGCACCTACAAGAATTGGCTGTATTAAAATGACTAAAAATATTAAATATTAGTAGGATATGAAACAACAGATACTCTTGTACAACCCTGGTGGGAATGTAAATTGGAATGACCATTTTAGAAAACTATTTAGCAGTTTCAACTGAAGTTGAAATGTCCATATCCTATGACTCGGTATTTCCACTCCTAAATGTATACCTAACTGAAATATACATGAATGTTTGCTGAAAGATGTATTTAGAACTGTTCATAGGAACAATATTCATAATAGTTCCAAATTGGAAACAGACCAAATTGCCAACCGTAGAATACATAAATAAACTATGGTGTACTCACACAATAGAAAACTAAACAGAAATGCAAATGAACAAAGACTGTTGCACATAACAATACAAATGAACTTTCTGACCAGATTTTCCCAAACTTTCTCAGGTCACTTAGTGTCTCAGGAATGTTTTCATAATGCTACTCCACCAAAAGAAGTATCTAATAGTTCCAATTATTAAGTAGTTAGGTCTCAATAACTTAATAAAGATTTCTGTCCTAGCAACTCAGCAGCTATGTTAAAAAAAGTACGCATCAATTGAAAGAAAAAACTAATATTTTAATTTCAATCTTAAATAACCAAAGTAACTGTTATTAGTGGGATGTGTGTGCCCGCTGGACTCTGCACAGCATCTCAAATCTTGGAATCAGATTAGAACCTGCCATTTATTATTCCAAATTTTTGCATGTACTTGCTTTTAATCACAGCCCCTTGAATGTTTGCAAAGATACGACACCACGGAAAGGAATGTAGTGCAGTCTAATGTTGAAATTGTAAACTAGCACGAGATACTACTTTGTTCAGTGTCTGATAGATACTGAATATCACTATGTTTCTCTAAAATTTAAAAATATCCTGCAGTGCTCTGGGATACTTTGGCACACAGTTTGGGAAGCATGATTACAGATATCACACTGAACAGAAAAGCCAGACACAAGGGATTATATCAGTGTGATTGCATTCACATAACATTTCAAGAACAGGCAAATTTAATCCTTGGTATTAGAAATCAGGGTCATAGTTACATTTGGAGAGGGAGAGGACCACAGCTAGGAAGGGCCACGTCAGGACCTTCCGGAAAGCGGGTGACATTCAATTTCCTGATCAAGCAGTGACTACATGAGCGTGTTCACTCTGTTATAATTCATCAAAGCTGTATACTCCAGATTAGTCTACTTTGTGTGTGTGTGAGTTAGACATGAATAAAAAAGTTTTTTTTTAATAAAGAAAAACTATTCGAAACACCAAAATATAAGAAATTACACCTTAGGGGTCAAGCCGCCTCTGATACTCCAGCCAAATTAAATGCTGCTTCTTGTGTCTTTCTTCAGAGCATTATCTGCTATTCTACAATTTCATGCTTATGTGCTGCGTCTCTGGCTGGACCGTGAGTTTCTGGAGGAGAGGGGCAAGGCCTCATTTACCTCTACTTCCCCAGTGCTTCAAACATGACAACGTGGAACGTGCTTAGCTATTATTTACATAAAAAAACAATTTTTTAAAATAAACGTACTAACAGACTCTGGTACACACTGCCTTCTTTTCTCTACCTTATCCAAATGTTCTGAGTACTGTTGTTTATATCACACATCTGTGGCCTTCCTTTTTAAAATTCTCCAGTTTTTAATGATATTCATTTCTAACCTCCAAACAATACATTTTTAAAGGGAAACGAACACACACCCACACGCTCCCTTTTCTTTAAGAATTTATTTATATATATCATGGAGATCCATTTCTACTCAAAGTATAGTCCATGAAGCAGCACCAGTCCATGAACTGTTTATTACTGGTTTACAAGAAGTTAAATACAGAAATTGAGAATGTGCGTTTAGATCTGGATATGCTGATTTTTACCCTGCTACGATATGCAAGCAGGTGATCAGTAAACTCGCCTTGTGTATGACATGAACTATGTACTAGTCATTCACAGTAGAAGTTATTGGTTGAAGATGGATTGGCCAAAAACCTGGTCCTTTTCCCAATGCAGTTTTTAAAGCTCTGCCATTGACTATTAGAGCTGAAAAAGACCAATCCCATTTGTTTTACAAATGGGGAAACAGAGACCTAGAGATCACCTCGTTCCTGATTGCCAAGCTAGTGGTCTTTACGCTATAGTGTCACCTGCATTTCTTACATTAATGAGGAGGTTCAAAGATAAAAATCAATATTATTATTGTTACTATTTTAGCAGTAGCAACTGTAGCTACTATTAATCCATATTCAATGCTTATTAGGTAGGATCACACAAAATTGCTTTTTTTATGAGTAGAAAAAAGGTCAAGTATCTAATTTCACATGATTCAACTCATAGGAAATGCTGAGAACAATGTCAAGTGTTTTTAAGCCTTAAAGAAGAGGCATCTAGAGCCAGACTACATGTTTGGCAAGTTAGTTCTCTCTGGCGTCTGTTCCCACATCCACCACCTGGACCTAAGAATAATACCTACCTCAGAGATTGATTGAGGCTAAATGATCCTAGCCCCTGGAGTGACACCGGGCAAGTAGTAAGTGGTCAGTGACTATTAGCTGTTCTGGTTATTTCCAATGTCATCTCCTTGGTTAATTTTCGCAACAATCTTGTGAAGTGGGAACATTTTATCTTCAGTTTATAGGTGAGACTGGAGCTTAAAGAGATAGTAAAATAGTAACTTGAACCTTTGTGTAACTTCAAGCACATTCCCTGTGCCTTACATAATAATTTTCAATTAAGTGACAGCTGAATTGAGTCGAATAGCCCCACTGGGGTGTTTCATCAGAATCGTCAATATTTTAGAGGATCTAGCTTCTGGGACTCTTTAATAGTCAGTTATGTAAAAGATAGTGCAAGCTATTTTATATTCTGATTGAGAAATTCACTTCACCATTTTTCTGGATTTTAAGTCTCCTGATTGACAAGAATGCTACAAGCAGTAAGTTGATGGTTACCACTTCTGATTTCATAACAGGGCAATCCTGTAGTAACCCTTTATGTCTTGCTTTCACCTTCCAAAGGGCCCCTACACTCCTGCAGCACTGTCCCCTGGGATGCCGAGAAGGGAAAACTCAAGCAGGTCCTGCTAACTGGAACCTGCACGGTTAAACTTGGTCAGTGTTTTGTACAAGACCAAAGAAACACCATCTTCTCTTTTTCTCCTTCAGTAGAATAAGTAGCCAAGAAATTCCCTTAGGAAACAACAAGGTCTGATTGAATTTATCAGAATTTTCTATTATTCTATCAAGTTCACTTGACAGCAAAGGACAAGCTGCCTTTCAAACACTATAAGCGAACGCATCAGCAATTCAGAAGGAAAAATGTGGGTTATTAAGGAGAAACAAGTCTCTCTGAATATATTTACACCAACTCATGGAAACCATTGTCCTCAGAAACCTCCATGACAATCTGTTTTCTAGTCTCAGTGTTGCTTTAAGTTTGACAGATGATAATAAAATACGATGAAATTACGTTTGAGCTCTGAAATGTACATCAGCTCCCACATTCCTCATGACTTGACTTTTATTTTCCAACACAGCTCAGCCACTTTCAATATTATTCCCCAGCAGTCAAGGTTTATGTCTGGGGAATACAGTTACTTATGCCTACACCATGCTTATAAAAAGGTAGGGAATACAGAATTTATTATATATATATAAGTATATATAGATACTCACATACAAAATACATGCATATACATATCAGTGAAGAGTCGGAAGGGGCCTTTGAGATCATCAGGTCTCTTTTGGTTGTCTTACAAATGAGGACTCTGAAGCCCAGAAAGAAATGGTATTCTGAAGGCCACACAAATTGACTCCCAAATAAAACTTGAGGGAATAAGAATGCAGCAAGTACCGGCTACATTCTAAGGATTGCAGCAAGCATTTGCCATACATAAATTCTCATACCGTTTCTATGATGTCGATATCATCATTCCCATTTGATAGACGAAAGAATGGAGGCTAAGAAAAGGAGTACAGCTCATAAATGCCACAAACGGAATTAAAGTGCTGATGTAACTAGGTTCCCTCTAGCATACCAGCATTTCTCTGAATGCACTCATTCTTTCCACATCTACACACCAACTGTATTATAGTTTTCTTAACTTTTTCTTTAAATTGACTCACGTAAACATTTATAAAGAAAACTTTTTATCACTACATAAATGTAAAACAAATATAATGTGCCTAAATCAAAGGTATTCATAAAAGCAAATACAAAGAAACCAAAATATCGCTAGATTCTGCTGGTCCCTAAAGACACTGAATTTGCACATACTCTCTTTCTTGAAAGAGGAGATTAGCAGTGGTTAGAGAGGTGTTAAAGACCTATTCACATCAAACTAAGACTTAAGAATGGAAAGAGAATCAAAGCAGAGAAAACTTTCACTCTGATTCCGCTATTTGATGCCACATCAGAGTGTGAACTAATGTCATCTTTGTTCAATCTCAGATCGTTTTGAGTACTGTTCTGGTATCTACTCCTCACTTTGAGAAACACCGTAGGCCATAAAGCACTCGGGCAGATTCTCCAGGTCATGGTTCTCTAACTCCAGTCAGCATCAGAATCACCTGGAAGCTTGCGGAAAACACAGATTTCTGAGTCTTCCCAAGACTCTGACTCAGTATGTCTGGAGGAGGGCCTGAGAATTTGCATTTCTAACAAATTCCTGAGTAATGCTGAAGCAGCAGGCCCAAAAAGCCCATTTTGAGAGCCACTGTTTTGGGTTGTACTTGGGGAGGAGGCTGTAAGGAATACATGGTGGCTTGTGTGTGAAAATCTCTCCACCAAGCTTGCAGGGTTCCGGTATTTTTATTTAAACAGGCAGATCAGGCAAAGAAACAATGTATTCTTATGTTCCTGTGTTGTTTCTTCAATCCAGCTAGTTCAAATTGATACTACACCACACGGGAGCAGCCTGCAGCAACTTTGGTTAAGGAATGGAAGTCTGTCCTCCCCCAAAATTCAGGTTGCTTGCAGGCTGCTAACTATCTGCAAGGCTGTCCGCATTAACAGCAGCCAGTGATGATTAACGCCAAAAGGAGAAAATGAGATTCTCCTTCTTTGCTCCAGACATTGAGACACATAACACTAAAAGTGCCATGACAGATAATATTCCCTCTCATCTGGTTCCAATGAATAGAAATGACTAATAATTATAAAGCGGCTTTTGTGAGCCAGTCCTTATGTTGTATTGGATGATTACACACCCACACGCACACAATGTGAGGATTTGAGAGGTTAAGAAACTTGTCTAATGTCACACGGTTACTGAGACGTAAAACAAGGGATTCAATTCCAAGATCAATTCCAACGCTTATTTTTTTTTACTAAGCCACACCACTGCTATTGTAACAACCCATTTACTCAATCTCTTAACAAAAGTGTATTCCATAGAGAAAAGATGAGAAGGAGAAAGGGCTCCGGATACTTGAAATTTTTAGCAGAAAATGTTGAAAGTGATGTTACTGGAAAGGGAGAAATCAGTGACATTTAATCAGCAATGAAGACAGAGCTTCCTAGGTTCAAACAAGGATCTAAGAATGTCTGGCTAAGGTTTACTTTCAGGAGAGTAGGTAGGTGGAGAGAATCAGTCTCAGAAATCCAATCTGTTTTAGCTTACTTTTGAGTCAAGAAGACTTTTATTCCCTTCTGGTACAGCAAGGGCCATTTGGAGAATAGGTGGTAGAAAAGCTGGCACTGGATTGAGAGCCACGAGCCTTGGACACCAGTCACTGTTTCGTCTCAGTAACTCAGACGTCATTTCCCCGAGTCCCAGTGTCACCACCTATAAACCCGGTGGCTGGATTAAGTTCCCTTTCCAGCTCTGCCTTTGAGAACGGCAGACTCCCTCAGCTGATTTATTAGCACCATATGCCTCAAAGCAATAACGCCCATCCTTTAGCATGAGGGGAATATGGTTTTATTGCAAACTTAGCATGTGAGTTTCAACTTTCAGTCTCTCAAGAGTCCATTCATCCACCCAATAGGTGAGGTTCCGCTGCTATATTCTTTGGGAATTATATAGTCACAACTGGAGGAGAGAGATCCTGAATCCTCCGAGGTAGAAATACAACTTAAATCTATATAAATAGGAGAAATGAATTATTTGATAAAATTTTAAAAAGTCATCAATGGCAATGAAATGACAAATTTAGCAGGTACTATTAGGACTAATTATAGTAACGTCTAGAAAGAAAACATTTGTGATTTGCCTGATTAATGGCTTAATGTAACAGTGCATCTGTTAATGGAATGACGCTCCTAGTTCTCTGGCCTGTATGTTTACAAGATCTGGAACCAGAGAAAGGGATGTTGGAGAAGAAAGCAGATGAGTGCCAGATCGGTTGTTGCAGGTCAAGTTCCTCCCTAGAATTTTGAATTCCCCTCTGACTACCTTAGCCAGAATTGTGTAGCAAATTTGGAGGACAAATGAGTTCCCAGATATATGACCGCCTTCAGCTTAAACAACTAGCTGCTGAGAGTGATTTCAAAAAATTTACTTTTTACCTTGTGGTTAGAGATGTGTTACCCTAGCCCTAATAGCATGCCACAGTAGGATTGTACTAAAGGTGTTCATCACAGACTCACTTGCATGCATGGGGCTTTTTCTGGAAGGAGTAGTTAATACTTAGAGAGTAAACAGATTTTTCTTTAAGCATCTATTTTCTCCTTTGAACTCAAAGGGAAACCAAAGTTCCCACAGATAGTTGAAAACCACTGCCAGCTTCAGAGCTTACTGAGATGAAACGGGGAAGCCATATAATGATCTCACTCTCTCCCTTAAAGCTGTAGTTTCTTTCTGCTTTGAGAACAAGACACTAACTCCGTCTGCTTCCTCAGACTGCACTGGATGAATGCAGGATATATTATTTATCATAAAATGTATTCAGGTACATTCAGGCTGCAAGCTCTATCACACATAAGGAAGTAGCATTTGTCATCAGTTTATCTTAGTGAAATCAATCGAAGAAAAATACAACACAGTGATACAAAAGGAACATAGATCTCGCCCTCAGCAAGCCAAATGAGATTTCAAATGCAGCACAAAGAGAAATAGTTATATTTCAGACCTGATTCAAAACTTGGACTCAGTCATCATAGGAGGTGGTCATTCCTGGTTATGTAGGAAGGGCCAGGTTGCTTTTACTTACCCCCGCACAGCTGACATCCCTCCTGAGCAGGCTCCATTAGAAGCTACAGGAAACGGGGCTTGAAAGTGGCTCTATTTCTCTTGTGCAGCTTGGCTAAAATATCTTTTCTCTTTCCTATGACAATTTTCATTTCTCTGATTATATCTGACCGTGTCAAGGCAAGGCCTTAAGCTAATGCTCCCTTGGAAACTCAGAGAAGATGGCCTGGAAAGAAACAACTGTGACCAATAAAGGAAAACAGAAAAAGAAGCCACCTCACCAGGGCCCCAAGAGAAGAAGAATAGCACATCTGTAAGTGCGGGGCCCAGGCCCAGAACAGTGAAGGCAGTGTTCTCGGCTCGGCTGCACAGTTAAACAACACCATCACTGTTAGACATGGTTCTTGCATAAATTTCTGCTTGCTGTGAATCAGTGGGCCAGCAAGAACAAAATTTATAAGAGATTTTATTTTCTATACATGGTACAAAAATGACTTCGTCCATTTACCTTTTGCAATGCATGTAATTAAGTGTGAGACAATTATAACCTTGTAGCTCTCCTTTGGGGCCTGGAATATAATTCAGTTGCTGGGTTTCAAGGGCACTTAAGAAAGAAAAGACTCTCTCCAGTGACTTTTATATGTGTGCTCCTGATGAATTTGTCCTCAATGCTTCAGAAATCTCATTTTGAAATAGTTGTAGTTCTTATTGATTATGGTTTGATTACACAAAATAAGGAAAGTGGGACCAATATATTATACTTACGGATTATGTGAATGCTTCAAACATACAGAAAATCAGAATTATTTTTTGTGCTTTTTTGAGAGTTTTGATTCACACCCTAAAAAAGAAATTTTCATGTCCTATCCTTTTACTGAGTTGCCTGTAACTCAGCTAATTGGGGTAAATGTCATGAACCAGTTGCCATAGTCATGGATAGTTATTGATGGGTTCCTAAGGAAAAGAGAAGACAGAGCAAACAACAAGCCTATTTTGAGGGTAACAAAAGGGGAATATTACCAAGTTTAAGAAAAAAAGGAGGTGGAAAGAAATGAAGGTAATATCTGACTTCATGAAAATATTTACATATGATCTTGGTTGGTGGCTGGGGTTATTGTGGACTTTGTGCTGTTGGATCCTATCAGACTGCTATGAAGAAACATGGACATAGGAGGCATTTTAGAAGAGAACAAACAGCTACAACATGTAAAATCTGAATAGCTGTAACAGTAGGATACAAGCTAGACATTTCTAAACGATATAAAATTTGCCTAACACTTTGAACAGTCTAGAATGTTGTTAAAAGGCACTTGACATTTCGTAGTTTTCCATCTGCTGAAGAGAAGAGTGCTTTGCAAGTCCTTGTTCCTTTTCTCAGAGTCCCATGGTTTCTTGGCACAAGTGTGACCTAGGATCACAGATCTGGTTAATCACAGAATGTTAGCACCAGAAGCAAATTAGAGGTCGTTTTGTGCTGCTTCCTTGTGCCAGGGTGAGGACACTGAAGCTTAGAGAAGTTCATAAATCTGCTCAAGGCCTCACCAGGAAGTTGGTGGCAGACAAGGGACCACAAGCCCCATGTCCTCACTCCTAGGACCAGTGGTCTTTCCCCTTACCACTTCCCTAACAGAGGGGTACATACAATTTTGAGACAAGAGAGGCTAGACTATCTTTTGGACTGTCATGGTGACCAATGGATATAGAGCCCTTAAAGCATTGCCTCATTTTCCAAGCTGCTTAGAGATTGTAAATACCAATAGGCATGTGGCAAGTTATTTGCATCATGAAGTTGGAATTAAATGCCGCTATCCGGCTAAGTAGAATCTTAGTAACAAATAATAGATATTAAATGCTGTGTTCAGTTTTTGTTAGAGAGGCCATGTTTCTGTTGTCTAGCTGCTGGAATTTCCCAGTAAATCATGTTACGAGATCACACGTCTCAGAGCGTTAAATAATTTCCATTTCCAGCAGTCAACTTTTCTACACTTAGGTGAATTGAGCATTTTGTACATATTTGCATTTCTCATTGACTGCATCATGCTTCTCATTTCTGATTTTTAGACAGTTTGTCATGTTTAATCTTTATATTCCTGCTGCCCTAACTTGCCAATTAAAGAAGCAACTGTTGACAGAGCCTTTTGCCCCCATCTCCTACCACCAGCACCATACAACCAGGATGAATTTCATAAGCTTAAGACAAATTGTTTACTGCAAGTTGCACAAATGTTACTGGTGATAATTTTTATAACTATCACTGAGCACTTACTTTGTGCCAAGCACCCTGCATAATCTGACTCATTTAATTCCCCAACAGCCTTAATAGATTGATGTCATTATTCCCCTTAGAAAACAAATAGGGTCATAAAATTCTTCAAATAAAATATAGCAGAAAAAGTTGTGGGGAAAAATCTTCCTATGGCCACTTTGTCAGTGCTTATTTGTCTTAATTTTAGTCATGAGAAAGGCAAGGGTCTAGATTAATCCTCACTGAACAAACAAAATGACGTTTTAAGTACTTGGAATGGAAAATAACTTGAAGCCTTTTAGCTGGTTAATCAGATGCAAACACTAGCGTAGGATTAAAGAGTAAGAGTTGGAAGAAGTACTGAGCAAATAGCTGAAACATGAGGAGGAGTTGGTAACATGAGAGATTAGCCATAAAACTAATTTTTCAGGACTAAGGTAAGGGGATGGGGACAGCAGAGCAGCTGCCCAGGGCATCAAACATCGCTGGAAATGAAACATGAAGGAACACATTTCATTTACCAGAACTCCTCTTAGGAAGAGTACAGTCTAAGCAGCCTTAGAAGAGGTGAGAGACCCCCAAGGGGCATGCATGAATACCCCTAGATCAATGGTTCTCAACAAGGGGTGATTTTGCCCCCCAGGGGACTTTATGACAATATCTGGAGACATCTTTGATTGTCAAACTGGGTTAAGGGTGCTACTGGCTTCCAGGGGGTAAAGCCCCGGGATGCTGCTAAACACCCTACACTGCACAGGACATCCTCTTATGCAAAGAATTATCTTGCCCAAAATGTGAATAGTTCTGAGGCTGAGAAATCCTGCCTTAGATGTTTCCTGGACTCCCAAAGAGACGGGCTGGGATAGCTGCAGGGCTGATTCACTGAGTAAACGACAGGGGTTTGGGAGTCCTTCCTTCTCTTCCCCAACCTAAGCTTGGCTCTTCTGCCAGGTAGATGTTGAGCAAACTTTCAAAGACGAACGATTTGAAGGAGCGTGAAATCTCAGTCTGGACCTCCAGCAATTAATCTTAGAAAGCAAAGACAAACTAATGATGAAGAGCCTGCATACTAAATATCACTGAGGGGACAAGGATAGGCTCTGCTGAAAAACAGCAGCAGCTACAGACGACCTCGGTGGATAGGGACTTCTTGATCCTTTGTCACCAAATAATTTGTGTGATATTCAGTGTTCCTAAATCAGATGTTACACAGTGGTAATAATCTTCAGGAACATTTTGTGTGGCCTGGCCTGCACAGACTTAAATTTTAGATTAGTTGGCAGCATTTACCATTAGGATATGTCTCATAATAATGCAGATTCTTTTTGTGTGGGACAAGCCAAAGAACTGACAACCGTGGGTATCGATTTATAAAAGTCAAGAGTTGGCCATTGCTAAATAAAGGCCACCCATTTTGAACTGGGCACAAGTAACCCCATTCTTCATCTGGACTGCTTCAGGAGGTTACGTTACCTGCCAGGGCCCTGTAGCAATTCCAGTCTGCAACTTCTATCTTAAAGGATTATACTTTTACTATTCCTTTTACTGGACTCTTTGGGGTGACACTACATAATGATAATGTGTTTCCAAATGTGATATGCAGTTTTGCTTAGATTAATTTTTGTCAAATGAATTTTGCACCATCTTTTGGGCATTGTTGTTTTAATCATGATTTTTGGTGTTTCCAAGACTTTCTGTCCTCCAATTTTCCTGGTTAATCAAAGGGTGACTAAATAGTGAAGAATAACTTGAATTTTACCCACTGGGATACAAAGTCGCCACAAGTAGGGATTGCTTTGTTACCCACTTTGCTACCCACTTTGTTAGCTTACAATTTTTAGCATATAAAACATGAATAAAAATATCCCCCAAATAAATATTTTGACCATCATGTAAGGAAACTTGGCAGGGAAAACTTGCTGAGATATGCAAAAGATAAGCTTTAGAATAAAATACTGAATATTGATGCTGAAAGTGTTTATAGCCAAAATTCAAATAGGTATTTATAGCATCAGGTCAAGTCATTAGGAGGTCACAAAAGGATCTTGTGATTCTTTGAATAATAATTTGTTTAAATCAATGCATGAGGAGGAACAGATTAGGTCATTTTGATATTCATAAGGTAAGGCCAAGTTTTTATATTGTCTACTTCATGCTGTGCAATAGAAGACATTTGCAATGATTTATGCCAAATATCAGGATAATCATTGAGGCGCTTGTTTTATTGATAAAGGAAAGGTTCTATAATCATCACACTTGTACAGGAAAGTGGTTCTCAATCCTTTTGGAATCAGACTTCCTTTATAATCTTAAAAATTACTTAGGATCCTGATAAATTTTTGTTTGTGTTATTTCTGTCTGTATTTACTGTATCAGAAACTTAGAAAATTTTAAAATAATTATTCACTTAAGAAGAATATATTCATTATATGTTAATATACAACATTTTTATGAAAAATAACTATTTCCCAAAACAAAAAATTAGTGAGAATCTTTCTAAATCTCTTTAGTATTTGGTTTAGTAGAAGAGAGCTGGATTCTCATGTCTGTTTATGCGTTCACTCTGTTGCACTATATTGTTTAAAGTATATGAAGAAAAAATCCAGCCTCATTCATATTGGAAAAGGGAGGACTCAGGGGCCCCTGAAAAAGTTTTGGGGACTGTGATTGTTAGTTTTATGTGTCAACTTGGCTAGGCTACAGTCCCCAGTTACTCACTCAAGCACCAGTCTACATGCTGCTGTGAAGGTGTTTTGCAGGTGTGATTAAAGTCTATAATCAGTCAACTTTAAATAGGAGAGGTTATCATAGACAATCTGGATGGGCCTGATTCAATTGGTTGCGAGGCCTTAGAAGCAGAGCTGTGTCTTCCTTGAAAAAGAAGAGGAAACTCCATGTGGGGATAGCAGCTTCAGCTTGTGCTTGAGAATTCCAGCATGGCCTACCTGATGGCCTACCCTATGGGTGTCATACTTGCTTCACCAGGGCCACAATCATGTCAGCTAATTCCTTGCAATAAATGTCTTAGTCTATATCTCCTACTGGTTCTGTTTCTCTGGTTGAACTCTCGTATAGAAACCCCCATGGTGTCCTTGAACTACACTTTGAGAATCACTGGTATAGACTATAAAGCCTTTAATGTCACTTACCTAACTGGCTTAACTTAATAATTCCACGGAGCCAGTAAGGCAGAAATCATCACTTCTATCCTCAGAGAGGATATTTATCAAATGGCGCCCATCCTACAGCACTCTTAGTCTTGATTCTTAAATTCCTGTCCCCATACCAGTATTCTTTATCCTTCAGAATAATAACCTTCTATATATTTGGAAATATACTTGCCAATATAGATATTTATATTACTTAATAAATACATGCCATGAAGAAATTCCTTGGAAAAAGTAGGCAGGACATAAAAATCTATCTTATACAGACATGCTTGTTAGGTAAGAACATATCAAATATTTACTACATACCTGTATCTGAGCTAGGAGTGGACGTGGTAAAAAGAAACACAAGGCTTTGTTTTATGCTCAAGGAGTTTATAATTTATCTGGGAGAAATAAGATTATCCACCCCTGAAGATATGAAATGAGATTTAATAAAGAGATTTTGACTTTGCTTCCTTACCAATACTTTTTTTGAGTGCTAGCCACTGGAACAGGGCCACTTTCATCTTTTTCAGCTATCACTATTATGGAATAGATCCCACCCCCATACCTACTGTCCTCACTAGTCGGTGAGTTTATGAAAGACAGGGATAATGACCGATCAGCAGGTACTTAACAATAACGACCTGTTCATTGAACGACTGACTGAAGATGCAGAGAAAGGGTATAGCACATGAAGGTGAAAAGGAAGAGCAAAAGCAGAAAAGTCAGGAGAAAAGGAAAACTAAAGAATTGAAAGATGGAACATGACTTTTTAAAGACAACAAAAAAAAACTGAGCAGGAGAAGAGGGCGTGTCAAAGAGTATCAAGAGATTTATCAAGAGAACAAATGAAGAGTTTCCATCTTATGAGAGACTGGCTGGAAGCTGTGTTTCATTAGGAAGAAGAGGCAGAATAGTGTCATGGCTAATAGTCTGATGTTTAGTCAGGTAGATCTGAGTTTACATCCTAGTTCCATCACATACTAGCTCTGTGATCTTGGATAAATTACCTAACCTTGTTGAGCCTCAGTTTCCACAACCATGAACTTTTGGAAAGTTACCGTGAAAATTAAATGAGAAAATGTATGTAAAGTACCTCACATAGTGCCTAGAAAAGAGTGAATCCAATAAGCGTTGGCCCTCATAAGTATTAGTGTTACTACCACTATCATTGTTAATCCTAGAGGCAACAAGCAGCCAATGGAAAGTTTTTAACTGGAATAATGATTGGGGGCAGCTGTCACTTTGGAAAATACATTTAATGTTAGAATAAATCATTGAGGGAAAGTACCTAATCCAGAGCAATCAGTTAGGAGTTTATCTCAATAGTCCAAACACAAAGAAGCGATAGAGGTAAGGGACGTCCTAGCCAAGTGCTCCTTCCACTGGATCATCACATATATTTGGCATTGGTGGTTTATTCGGAACAGGAGCAAAAAGTCTCTCCTTAAGTATAATTGGTAAAAGGGAAACTATAAAATTCTGTGAGCATATTTAATTTAAGTATGTCATTGATCAGATTTAGGGGAGGATTTTAGAAGTTGAAAGTTGTAGGTTTTAGAGAATGTCCAACTCCCTGACATAACTTCCACGTTCTCTTTGCTTAGCTGGCAAATTGACTAGAGGTCCCCAGAAAACTCAATAGCTAAGGAGGTGCCTGTCTAGGATTAAAAAAAAAACTATATACAAGTCACGCAAATATTTCCACGTATGTCTAGGATCTCATTAGAGTTATGTAAAGCTGGGTATAGAAGTATCTACAGAACTTACAAATGGTAGCTATTCACTCTCAATGACACACATCTGTTAATATCTGGGTACACTGGAAGTAAATTCAATTGATAACAAGTAATTGTAACAAGAGCCAACTAGGAGAACTCACTTGCCTAACTATAGCACTGGTCTTGTTTATGTATAAGTTATAGGGACATCTTTTCAATTTGAAACAAGCTTTTGGCCTTAGTATGAGGCTTGATCTTTATCACAGAACACACACAGAACCGGGACTCTTCCTGAGCAGCTTGCTCCACAGGAGAACATCAATAGGATGAATTTCAGGTCTTTCCAAAATTGTAAAATTTTAATACTCTGTACACAATTAAATTTAAGAGATGTTCCATTCACCATATGTAATACTTTTGACTTGGTTCAGGAGGTAAATGACAAATAATACAGAATATTCAGCAGAATTATGATATCGCTGCTAGTTTAAAGTGGAATTTCTAGTCTCAGGGTCTATTATGTTTGAGTGTAATGGTGTGAATCCCCTTTTCAAAAGATTTAGAAGTTTTCATTGTGCATTTGTGCAGAAATCATTGGCTGGAACAGGTCTTAAAGGAGTATAAAGAAAAAAGACATTAAATAAGAGATATCGCATAGTAGTCTTTGTACATGATTTTCTATTTATTGAATACAAGTAGTTAAGTTGATTTTCAAGGTAGGAGGGATGGATTTTCTCAGAGCCTAATGTGCATTGTTATGCAGGCCCTGTGGCTGTCTACAACATGTATTTGCAAGGTAGCTGCTTGGGACAGGTGGAGTGAGACCTGGGAACAGAGAGATGTGGCCTTCATCTAGAAATAAAAGCCTTGCCCATGTAGACGTGCTAGTAAGCAGTGTGTGTGACTTACCTTTCCCTATGACTTCTAGGTGAGAGATAACTATGAATTAATAAAGCTAAAGCAATGGAACTTGGAATAAAAATGGAAGACAAAAATACGGCCTAGGATTTTATGATTCTATCTTAGCATATCGCTGATAAAGGAGACAGACTCCGGAAGATTAGGAAGTTTGCTTGAGGTCACAAGTCAATGTCACCATCAAGACTATTTTCTAACTCCAGTTTTGTTTTGTTTTTTTTTTTTTGAGGAAGATCAACCCTGAGCTAACATCTGCTGCCAATCCTCCTCTTTTTGCTGAGGAAGACTGGCCCTGAGCTAACATCTATGCCCATCTTCCTTTACTTTATATGTGGGACGCCTACCACAGCATGGCTTGCCAAGTGGTGCCATGTCCACATCTGGGATCCGAACCGGCGAACCCCGGGCCACCTGAAGTGGAATGTGCACACTTAACTGCTGCGCCACCAGGCTGGCCCCTCTAATTCCAATCCAGTGTACTTCTGCCACTTCATACCATCTCAGTGAGGTCACCATAAGCACTGTATTTCTACCCGAACTTTTTCTGCCCAACCCAAACTACTTAAGCCCAAAGAGGAATTCATTGGCTCACAGAACTGGAATGTCCAGAGACCCAAGGCCTCCAACAATGTTATCAGCTCTCTTGTGTGTTTTATTTATTTATTTTTTTTTAAAGATTTTATTTTTTTCCTTTTTCTCCCCAAAGCCCCCCGGTACATAGCTGTATATTCTTCGTTGTGGTATGTGGGACGCTGCCTCAGCGTGGTGTGATGAGTAGTGCCATGTCCGCACCCAGGATTCGAACCAACGAAACACTGGGCCACCTGCAGCAGAGCACGCGAACTTAACCACTTGGCCACGGGGCCAGCCCCCTCTATTGTGTGTTTTAGACTGGCTTTCTCCATGTGGTAGGCCAGACGGCCTTTGGGAAACTCCAGACGCACATACTGACTCAGTCTAGAAGCCTCAGTAGAAAGTCTTTCTGGACACATTTTATTTTTTTGCTAAAGTCCTGGGAAAGCCCCTGATTGTTTCACTTTAAATTGAGTGCTCATCCCTGGACCAATCACCGTTGCTACAGGGATGGCTACTCTGATTCACCAGCTCACGTACATACTCTGTGGCAAGGTCATTTCTTTTAACCTCATGGAAAGTATTATTCGCAAGAAAAGGGGTTATCTAATCAGAAGGAGGTCAGGGATTCTAAATAGGCACCACCAACAAATATATATTATAATCAGATTCTAAGATGCAGCCTCATGGAAGGAAATACCTAAGAATAGAAACTTACCAAATGCAGGAATACCAACTCTGGAAACGGTGTTGCTTTTCTTATTCTAAATAATTTGTGTTGATATCTGTAATGAGAAAGATAAAGGAAAATTTCATTTCTGGAGATGGAAGAAAAGATTGATTCACTATGGTTTACATCAGGATAATTGCTTTCATATATACTCAAAACAAAAAATATTATATATTCTTAGAACAGAGTCTGGCATTTAATGAATGCTCGTTCCCTTCCTTTGCACATATATTCCATATAGAATTGTTAGCTTGATTTGTGCCAAGGCCACCGTCATCACCTTTATCACCAGAGACTGTCAGTGTCATTTATGTCATGAAGTCTCAATTAAAAGAAACTGTTATAAACTGTTTCATATTCTTGGTTTTCAATGTTCGAGTTTTTAAATGCCACAGTTCCCCAAATAACCTACCATTGCTCCTTGTGATTTCACAGCAAATGTTTCCCACTCTCCTAACACTATAGTGGGGTATGAATTATTCTGATTTTCTTTTTAATTCCAACTCACTTGGACTTTGTCTAATACGGATTTGAGAATTGAATGATATAGCTGAAGATACTGTGGAATCTGGCAAAATAAATTTTCTACAACGTCACTTTTGAGGAAAATCAAAGACTTAAATGCAGCACAAATTCTTAATTAAGAAATTGTCATGTGTGTAATTTCAGAGGAGACTGAAGAGGTAGTGTATGGTCATGGTTAGGTGCTGGGGCTTTTAAGTTAAATAGGTCTGGGTTGAAATCCCGACTTCTTACTAGCTGTGTGACTTTAGGCAAGTTCCTTCATCTCTTTAAGCTTTAATGACCTCACTTGTAATGGGGGAACACCATCATCACCTAATTCATAGATAATGCATATAGAGTGCATGATACTCTTTGAGCTCTAAATAAAGGTTAACCATCATTATGACAGTCAAACTAATTTATGTGTGGGCAATGAAATAAAAAAAAGAACATAAATAGCACCTACTACAGCTCCTAGCACATCATGGGCAACACACATATGTTTGTAGAACTGAATGCTGATTTTTACTGCTGGAGATAGCTATCTTTTACATTTTCTCCAAGAAGCCTTCCCAAATTTCTTGATTCTCACTGATTCACTTCTTTCGTATTCTTTGTAATCACAAAGACAATTTAACTCCTAATTACAGACTGCTTGCCACGTAAGCTGTTGCATTATTCTCTCCGACTGAAACGTAAGTAATTTTTCTGCAGGAATTATACCTTACTTCAGTATATTCTTTATATCATCATCCTGAGCTTACAGTAAAGATTCAGTAAATACTTGTCCATGGATAGACTGAAGGGAGGAACTTCCTTCTCTCCTCCAACCCTTTTAAACCAAAGTGGATTGTTCTATGTAAGTTGGCAGTAGACCCCCACACAGTTACCACAGGTACATGGATTGGGATGAGAACCCCTCTTAAAATGTTTTAAGACTTCTCAAGCTCTCCTTTTGTATAGGTGTGTCTAAGACCCATGAATCCCAAATTCTTATTTGCTTACTCTCACAAGAGCCTAAATAAGCCTATACCTTATTTCTATTACCTTTTAATATGCTTCAATTATGAAAGATAAGTGAGAAAAAGGTAATGGAGGATGGACTTTCTGATAACTCTGGCACCCACGGTTAGACGTTATCTTTGACGTCGAGGTTTGGCCAGAAGTGGAGCAGGAGCATCATTTAATCCATGACCATAGACAGTGATATATAAAGTGTCTCTTGGGACTTTGGTCCAAGAGCAGCAGGCTCTGGGTACTGCAATGTGACCTTTTTTTTTTTTTTTTTTAAAGGATGAAAACGTCCACATTTCTGTATGTAAACTTTTTTTTTTTTAAAAGATTTTATTATTTCCTTTTTCTCCCCAAAGCCCCCCGGTACATAGTTGTATATTCTTCGTTGTGGATTCTTCTAGTTGTGGCATGTGGGACGCTGCCTCAGCGTGGTTTGATGAGCAGTGCCATGTCCGCACCCAGGATTCGAACCAACGAAACACTGGGCCGCCTGCAGCGGAGCGCGCGAACTTAACCACTCGGCCACGGGACCAGCCCCCATGCAATGTGACCTTTTTAATAGATTCAAGTATTTGATTCATACAGTAGGATGTTTCCCTGATGCCTTTCCCGAAGACCATGGTAGAGGCAAAAGTATCAGATGGGAGAGTATCTCAGATTGTGCCTCAACAGGAAGCAGAGCTCAGGCACCATGTGTTTGCTAGGAACACTTTTACACCCAAATAGCCTTGGGGAAAGACTTCCAAAATCTTGTCAAACCAGCCTTTATGGCCTAGTGGTTAAAGTTTGGTGCTCTGCTTTAGTAGCCTGGCTTTGGTTCCTGGGCACAGAATCAGACCACTCGTCTGTCAGTAGCCATGCTGTGGTGGTAGCTCACATAGAACTACAAGGACTTACAACTAGAATATACAGCTATGTACTGGGGCTTTGGGGAGGGAAAAAGGAAAAAATAAAAGGAAGATTGGCAACAGATGCTAGTTCAGGGTGAATCTTTTCCAATAGAAAAAAAAAAATCTTGTCAAACATCTCCAGAGTTTTCTTCTTTCTACCACTCCTCAATAGTCAGTAGCTCCCATTTCTTGCTGTCACTTCATTGTTTCTTCCACTTGTTGTCTCTTTTACTTTGTCATCTGTCTATCATGTTGATTTGACAATCTTGTTTCTGATATCTAGGGTCTACCTTGGCTTTTGATACCTGTGCAGGGTACAAATCTTATCTTTGCAATTACACCAGTAACATCAGATAGAGGTTCCTCAGCTGTAGATCCGTAAGTGGCCCTCCCCACAATTCTACATTGTAACTAATTTTTAATTGGGCCGAAGATTATGGGATGACAGGCCCATGTTTGATTTTCCATCAACCTCAGCAGTGATTAATATTCCACTATCCTTGGTAGCCATTTTTTTCCTGGGAAATTCTGTGGGAACAATCCATTCAAATATGTTTTGTAAGATCAAAGGTCATATTACCATATGTTCTCACTTTTTCACGTACTACTGTTTCTGAAATTGTGGTGCATTTTACACTTGATATGTACCTTGAATGAGATATTTTAAATCCCCGATGCTACTATTTAATTTACAATGATGTGTATAATTGATGACATCTTAAAACTCAAGGTATATGGTAATATTATTCCTCATATTAGAGGTTCTCAAGAACACTTAATGGCTTTGGCATCATATTTCAGCACACACATGCCATTTAACAGAGCTAAGGGGTGATATCCCTAAGAGCTGTGAAAACCAACCAAATGCAGAGCATCTCAACCTTACAAGGCTAGAGGAAGATTAATCCTGGTTTTCACAGACATGCGTGGCCTGCCTGATGAAACTTCTGTACAAAAACAATAGCCTTTCATCATCAAAAAAAGCTGCCAAATCACTACCACATCTGGGGTGGAGTAGTGGCTAATTTTGCACAAATATTCAGTGCCTTTTTGATCTTTGTGCCCAAATTCTTCTGGATTCCAATCAACTTGAACATGTTGAATAGTTGGTTATTATCTACAGTCCACTTCATCCCACTTACTCTTTCTGTTTCATTTAAATTTACAGGAAAACATCATCACAGGGTTTACAATGAGGCTTTACTCAATTTCCCCACCTGCACTCAACATTTCACTTGCTGAAACCACTGCTGTGAATTTTGTGATTTTCTTAAGACAAAAACAAACAAAAAACTTCTGCATATTTTCCAACAAGAACCTCATTTCTAGGCATATGAACATATATTATCAGAAACAAGTTCATATTCCAAAATGAAAACAGTGTCAAATTTTTTTCTCGCTTACAAAAAAAGGCATAACTATATCTGTGATTGGGAAGTCAGAGGTTGGATTACCATATAGAGAATAGAATATATAGAGAATATATAGAGAATATATAGAGAATAGTTTTCCTCCTCTCGAAAAATCCAACTACATGATAGTACCCTAAGCTTTGGGAAGACCAGCAAATTAGTGGTGACTAGGATTCATTGAGATTACACATTAGGCATGCCTTTGGATTCCTCAAGATTTAGAGCTCAATAGTGGACCAAGCCAGAGACATATTGGTACATACCCAGTCTACGATTATTTAATTGCATTATTTAAACAGGGAAGCCGAGTAATTCCTCTAAGGGTTAATTCTGTATCAACCACTGGGGAGTCAGTGAGGTTGTGAGCATGCATTGGAATTGATTCACACAGACCTGGTTCTAATTTCACTTCTGCCACCATTTCCTGGTTGTTTGACCTTGGAAAGCTACTTAATCTCTTAGCTTTAGCTTCTTCTTCTGAAAAATAATCAAAATAATATCTACTTTACATGATCATTATAAATTCCTTCTGTCTATCTATGTCTACATCTATATCTTGTGTGTGTGTGTGTGTGTGTGTGTGTGTGTATACATATCTGGCATAATAAATTCTCAATGACAGTTGTCATTATTACTGTGCTCTACCCAACCCACCTGTAAACTCAGGTACCACATCTAACAGCTCTCATTTTTTCCCATCACATGAGAATTGGATGAATACAATTCATCTCCTAGGCTACTAACATTTATCCTCTCACCCCCACTCTCTGTTTGGTCAAGGGAAGCTGCGGGAGTAGGACTAAATATAAAAATCATACAAAAGCCTAATTTCAAGGAAAAATGCCTGTGGCACAGAAAATAGTCCTATAATTGCTGATTTCTTTCAGTTGGGGAAGGAAAAGTCTGAAAAATCTTACAAAACCCTCCATTTAAAATTCCCCCTAGTATCGCTTTCATAAAAACCTCTTGCAAATAACTGGCTTAGAAACAAGGAATCTTATTTAAAGATGAGTAATCACAAAGGAAACATCATAAAAATTGTCACTTTTGTAGATAGATACTATGAAGATCAAATGGGGAATGAACCAGGAAAAACAAGTGAAAAATAGTGAACATTCAACAGAAAAAATTGCCATGGAGAAGATAAAATTGTGACCAAGTTTTCACTGTGTGCATAACACAACAAAACCACCTCATGAAGCAATCATCACTAAAATCTAAGATCAAGTCAGAATTCTGAAGACTAGAGAAGTGTGGGAAGGATACAGAAGGAAAACAAATAATAGAGCTGGCTGGTCTAAGGAGAGAAATGGAAGATAAAACTGAAATCAATGCAAACATGAATCTGAAATGAGAAGCAACACAAGGGAGAACAAAAACTGCTATAAATACAGTAAACCACAGACTACAGGGGTGGGAAAAGTGAGTTCCAAAGGCTCAGTGAGGGAAATTAGTGATATCAAGGACAGATGGGGTTATCCAAGATGTGTATAATGGGAGCCCCTGATGAAGAAAATGGAAATAGGCAACTAAAGCAAATATTAAGAATTATAATTAAAGAAAAATTTTCAGACATAATGACCTTGAATGTATAGTTTGAAAGGGCACTCTATATTCTGGGACAGAAGTGACACTGAATGGCCAACATGATGACATACCCTGGTGAAGTTACCAGATATCAACGATACAGAGGGAATCAATTGGGCAGCCAAAGGGAACCACCTCCAGTCCTGGATAGGGTGGGGAAATAGCTTCAGTAAATGCTGAAGGACAGGCAACATTGCTTATAAAATTCTCAGGAATAGAAAATCTTGCCTCAGAACCTTCTACCTAAACTATCAACTGCATTTTTGAACGTGCAAGAACTTAAGGAACATTGTTCCCAAGACTCTTTATTGAAAAACCTATTGGAGGAAAAACTTTAGTCCATCCACATATGATTATAAAGATTACAGCAAAAAGCCTTGTGGTGAGGACTGAATCTATTTGACTATATGACTGCGACTAAATGTCATGCAGGGATAATGATTTCAGAGCAGCATCTACATTTTATTAACTTTGGTAAAAGTTGGGAGGAGAAGGATAATTGAGGGCAGGTGTTATAAATATAGTGATTTTCTTACATTTTACAGCTGAGAATGATGGATCGAGCACTAGATGTATAACAGAACGAAAGGAAACACTAGCAAAGGTAATACTGGAAACTGAAATTAGGTGTTAGAAAAAGAGGAGACGAGAAAATACACTAGTTTCATCATTGCTTATAACAGAAAGTTGATAGATACCATTTAAAGAAGTAGAGGATTAATAGTTACTAATATTATACTTAAACTAATTACTAGAACATGTGTAAACTTTCCATATTATCAAAACAAATACACACAAAAACCAAAACAGGAGACCATATATTAAAGGATTAAAAAAAATACTAGCAAAAACCCCATGCCCTTTACATTAAGCATATTAAAAGTTAGAGTAGCTGTGGCTACTTTCCTATGTTGGATCAGTAGCGTTTATATAGTACAATGATCGGTAAACTAAATGTCATTTAAGTAATTAGTACTACTTTTCCGTTGAGGCTTTATCAGAAAATTTCAGCATATGAAAAATGACAGATAAAGCTTTTTCTTGTTCCCTGAAACTAGGTAAACATTTTCATTAACCAATCAGCTAAACGAATATACCCAAATCAATAGCAAGTTCTTTAATAAAAGAGTCCCTTTTGGGGCTGGCCCCGTGGCCGAGTGGTTAAGTTCGCGCGCTCCGCTGCAGGCGGCCCAGTGTTTCGTTGGTTCGAATCCTGGGTGTGGACATGGCACTGCTCATCAAACCACGCTGAGGCAGCGTCCCACATGCCACAACTAGAAGGACCCACAACGAAGAATATACAACTATGTACCGGGGGGCTTTGGGGAGAAAAAGGAAAAATAAAATCTTTAAAAAAAAAAAAAAAGAGTCCCTTTTTTTCTTGAAAAGGAAGAAGACTTCTGAGTCAAGTGTATGTTCGTACATGTGGTATATTGAATGATAGTGATGAGGTTTGTTCTTTGAGTAAGGGGCGGCAGTTTTTAGAAAGTAGAGTGGTACCAAGTTTCCAACACTTCCCTCTTGCAGTGGAAATGGTGGAGAGAGATGTACTACTTTGCTAGGGTTGCTGTAACAAAATACCATGAACTCGGTGGCTTAAACAACAGAAATTTATTGTCTCATAGTTCTGGAGGCTAGTGGTACTAGATTAAGGTGTTGGCAGGGCTGGTTCCGTCTCAGGGCTGAGAGAGAGAATCTGGTCCATGCCTCCCTCCTAGTTTCTGGTGTTTTGTTGGCAGTCTTAGGTTTGTGTTGGCTGATAGACACATCATCTTAATTCCTGCCCTCATGTTCACATGACATTCTCCCTCTGCGCATGTCTCTATGTGCACATTTCTCCTTTCTATAAGTGACACTAGTCATATGGGATTAGGAGCCCAAGTGCTTTGGTATGACCTCATCTTAACTAATTACATCTTCAAGACTTTATTTCCAAATGAGGCCACATTCTTAGGTACTGAGGTTAGGACCCATATAGGAATTTGGGGAGACATAATTGAGCCCACAGCAAGAGAAAAGAGAAAGTGGTGGTTCTGAATTAGTAGAGTAGACTATCCGATCTGTCAAGGCAGACAAACAACACCAAACTGGATGCCCACTAAAATCAGGTGCCATTGCTGGTATACATATTGAATGTCACTGGCACCTCTTACAGGATCTCTGTCCCCCAAAGATAATTCTGCTTATTGATGTGTATCACTGATATGAAAGAAAGTAGATGAGTACATTAGAGTACGAGAAGAAGAAATTAAGATCCAAATCTTAGCACCTTGAAACTAGGACATCCAATAAGTGAATGGAAACATTCTTGAATTTTTAAGACTTTCCAAATTTACGAGTAGTTCACTTGCTGTCCAGCATACTGTTTATAAGCAACCTAATAATGTTAAATAAGCATAATTCACTGCTCCTCCACCCAAGCAAGTCTTCCAAAATCTCATCTGGACTATGAACTCCTCACAGAGGCACACACATTCTGTACTGGGGCTGACCATATTGCAACAATTCTTTGCTGGTAACAAAGGGTGCAGGAGAGGATGGCTTGGTGTTGCACTTGTTGAAATGAACCCAATGCGGTAAGATCTAAGAGCTTTCATATCTTCCAGGTAGGAGAGAAACTCTGTCCCACAAATTTCAGCTTCCATTAATTGATGAACGTTTCCAAAGGTGGGGGGATGATACGTAAAAAGGTTTGGGGCAGTGTGAGATAATATAGGATGCTACTTAAAAGTAGTAATATCATACTGATGTCTATGATGAGATTTTTCTTTCTTAGTTTCTTTTTGTATTGATATAATTGAAAGAATTGACTATCTCACTGTGGTACTTGTGTAATTTAAATCCTTAACACATCCTAATCTCTCTTGCAGCACAAAGGAAGGAAGAAGCTGTAACTCAGAGTTTTAAGTAGATGCCATTGTTTACATGGAATGCAATGTTATTTTTAAATTATATTTATTTTATTATTACTTTCTAGCTATGGCAATGGACATAGAATCCCATTTATGGAAGAGTCAAGTATTTTTTAAAAATATATTTTAAAGTCAATTTTTAAAAAACTACACAATAAATAAGTCATGTAATTAAGCAAAAATTTGAACGATAGCATGCAAATGACTAAAATTTGGGAGGCAGTGAATTCATTCTTTCATTTATTCTAAAGGCATTTGCATACGAGAACAAAGCATTCCACTGGATGCTCAATAAATGTATTTAGATGCAGGAAAAGTTATACACTCTGCACAGAAATTTGCATGTTTTCGTTGGGGAGAAAGCAAAACGGCAGAAATTCGACAAATCTCTCTTTTGCTGGACTAGATCCAGGGCCAAATTCCAACCCCCTTGGAGCTGGTGACAACGCCTCCTCCTTCCTTTCTGTTTTTATCCCAAGCTTCCCTGTTTTGCATTATGTTTGATCCCACAAGCCACCTCTGATCCTTTTGGGAATAGGCAGAGTATATAAAAAGGGAGGCGATTAATCAGTATTTGTTGAATAAATGAATACATAAGTGAATGAATAAGTAAACAGAGAAAAGAGATGAGCTGAGAGGGAGAATTGCAAAGCTCTGATTGTGCTCAGCTCTGCTGTTTTAATGAGGAGGGTTGATGCAACGAGTGCACTGCAGTTGTAACAAGAAAGGTAGCACCCTGCATGGCCCAGATGGGGAACATGAAGTCTAAACCAGCAGGAAATTAGAGAAAAAGCAGTTCCTTAGTGAGTGTTTGTCTTCTCTCCAGATGTGTTTGCATGACTGGCTGATAACCCCACGGAGACAATGGACCCAGAAATGACTTTTTAGGCAAGTCAGAGGAAGCTGGAGCTTATGATCACCTTGGTTAAACCTCAGGATTAACTGTATTGGTTCCAACTGTAAAGGAATCATGAAAATGAAAGTCCTGGTTGTTGGTGGAAAGGAAAGTTATAAAATCCCATTTGAGTGGGAACCCAGCCTGAATTAACAAGAGAGAGAAAAAACATGACATGTCTTTGTTCTCTTCTCAGGAGGGGCATCAGCACGACACTGAAAGCTCTTCCGGGAACAAGAGAAAATCCCTAGAGGACTTGTGAAAGTTGTTTTCATCCTAGTTGATGGGATGATTCATAGGCTGTTGGAGAATATATTGTGGCAGAGCAAAGAGGAAAACCAGAGTGAATTTAATCTATTGTTCTTGACTCTCCAGCTTTGAACACTTCTGACTTTGTAATATGGTAATTTAGGTACATGTTCTCTCTCTCCTTCTAAATTGGAATCTCCCAGAAGCAGGATCTACTTCTTGACTCACTTTTGGATTCTCCACAGCACCCATTGTTTGAGACACAATAGTTCTCACTATGTATTGGTTGAACGTATGAATGAAAGCAGAAATTTGAAAATTACTACAGCCGCTGTATAAATTCTTTTCCATGAGTGTTTGGGCACTTACCTTGAACCAAATGCTACTTTTAGCCACTGGGAGGAATTTAAAAAATCAGAGCAACAGCCTCACTTCTCAAGACGTTGTAAACCCGTGGCTGAGATAGCCATGAACACAGGTAATTTTTATACAACTGAGAACATGAGAAACAAAGTGAGAGAGAGATAAGGCAAAGGGATGTGGTTGCACAGGGAAAGAGGAATCAGATTTCAGCTTTGGGGGGTGTTTAGGGTGGGGATCAGGGAAGGGGTATGTGGTGGAGTCTTTGAAGGATGAAACAGGTATAGATAATTCTGGAGAAGGATGTCCCAGGGAAAATTAACCACAGACAAAATCTTGAAATGGGATAGACCATATATTGGGGTACTGGGTAGTTTAGAGGGGCTATATCCAGAATGTAGGGGTGCATTGTGTGTGTGTGTGTGTGTGTGTGTGTGTGTGTAGGGGACAGGAAAAGAATTAAGGAGTGAAAGATCATCTGGACACAGATTTTACAGAGCCTTAAAAACCTGGTGAGGCCATTTGGATTTAACTAAATAATGAAGGCTGTGGAACAGGGACATGGCACTATCTTAGCTGCTCTTTAGGATCTGGACACAAGAATCAGCTCATCCCTCCAACAAATCAAAGGAAGAGTTCCTGATGCCCTCTCCTCCATGGCCATATTTTTCCTTCCAGGAATCGTGGGTGCACCACCGAAAGGAGACTCCAAAAGATGACAGCAGACTCAAGGAATGGCTCCCTGATGGAATTTCCTCCCCAGTAATAAGAAAGGACAATGTAAGAGGGAGAAAGTAGGAGAGCCCTTCTAAAGCAGAGGCACATTTGTCTCTATTTGAGGTGGCTATTAAAAAAAAAAGCTTTCCTTGAAAATTTGCCATCAAAGAACATAGAAAAATCTTAGTATTTAGTTTTATTTTCCAATAGGAAATGTATTCCTGGGAATCAAATACCCAGAGTTGATGAAAGAAAGCTCTACTTCACAAAGGAATGTCAGGTGATAAGAATAGAATGAGTGACAGAATTAGAAAAAAGCATTTGCACGCTCTAATATAATTGATTCAGGCACAAATTTTCAATTGGTATTAAAACTATTAGATGAATAGAAATATAATCAAATAATGAATAAAAAACAAGTGAAATCTCATTGCTCCCCTGATCAAAACTTGGCATTGGCCCCACTTCACTGAGAGTAAGAGCTCAGGTCTTTACAGAGCACCCCCAAGGTCTCATACAGTCTGCCCCCACGACTTTGACCTCAGCCTCACTCTGTCCGCCTTGCTCCTGTAGCTTCAGTCACATGGACCTCCTTACTATTCTTTGGACATACCGGTCACGCTCCCTCCTTAGGGTCTTTCACTTACTGTCCTTGTGATCTGGATTGCTCTTACCCCAGATAGCTGCACAGCTAACTCTTTTCTGATGCAAGTTCCTGTGAAGGGTCAACTTCTCAACACCCTGCTTACAAACACACCACACCCCCTTGCCACTTTCGGGCACACCTAGCCTGTATTACCCCACTCTGTTCTTTTACCTACAAGGCATTTATTAATCGCTAACCTGTCATCAAATTTATTTCTGCTGGGAGCCAGAGATTTTTGTCTTTTGTTCTCTGCAAAAATTCCAGGCATCTAGAATAGCACCTGGAAGGGAGTAGTTGCTCAAATATTTGTTTAATATATTGAATGCAAGTCTCTGGGCGAAGGAGTGACTTGTGAATCACACTTGATAAGCGGCTCCTGCACTGCCCGTGCATGCATTTGGAGCACAGATCACAAGCATGGACTGGCCTCTGCATACATCCAGGGGAAATCTTGGCTCATGGGCATTCACCACCATAAATATGTGAGAAGCGGTGCCTAATTAGAGGATAAGGGAAGTGTATTAATGCTGGGAAATTAATGAGCTTGGGGAAAGGAAAACCAGTGCCTCTGACAAAGGAATCTGTTAGAAAAACATACACGTAGCAGAGGCCAAGAGAGGGGGCAACACCAATTTCCAGACTTGAGCCTCTCTGCTTCAAAGATCTGGAAGTTTTGCTTGTGATAAACTTCATTCAGTAGCCAACAGAATTCTCTCAACGCCCAGGCAGCTTCTTTGAACTTTACTCCTTTGTGAGCCATTCTAGAAGCCAGACCAGGGTCTGCACGCTGAGGAAAGAATGTTTCATCTGATCAGGGGATGGGGCAATCTGCTTCTTGAATCCGGAGGACCTTTCTCCTGGGAGGACCTCTCTCCTGGGAGGATGGGGTGCTAGGTATCATCACCTGTCTGGAATCAGGAAGCAGAGGGGAGGAGGCAGAAGTAAGCTGCTCAATCTCAGTGCAGGCTGTGAAGCCATCCTGTTTTCCCTTCCACAATCAGCTTTTTCTCTGTTCCTAGGATTATGATCTCCAAAGTTTTCTATTCCAATGGTTCCTAATTCATGAGGCCATGGGATGGGTGTCAGGGGTGTACAAATCCATGAGCACTCAACACTCTTTCTAGATGGAATAAATATCAGATGTTGTGTACACATCTGTAATATTTTTGAGATGTATGTGTTACTGGATTAATGAAACATGAATCCTATTAAAATTGTCACTGATTTGCAGTATGGTTTGTTATAACACTCATAACAGTAAACTTTGTCACACTCTCAAATAAACAAACATAAGTTACTATTATCACAATAGTAGACAAAATCTTCTGTGGGAAAAAATAGGGTAGGGATAAATCATCGAGACCAAGTTCATCATTTATTTCCTTCATATGATGGAGAACCAGAGAGGTGGAGAGACCTTAAGGTCTCACAGTGAGATGACAGAGGGCTGGGGTAGAATTCAGAACACCTAGCCAGTGCTCTCTCAACAACCACACTGCCCTGCCAGCCAACTCCAGCCTCTCGACATTCCTCACTGAACGGACATTCTCCTACTCTTTGACCTCTGACTCTTTAACCTCTTGTGAGGGCAGTCTGAATCAAGAGGCCAGAGCACTCAGTTGAGAAGAGGTCTTACTCTTCAAGATAAGACCTGCTTTTTGCAGAGGAACAAGCTGCTGCCCACCACAGGCAGTGCAGCACACAGGGTTTCTCAGGAGAGGTAACTTCCTTCCACTGCAGAACCGAACTGCTGGCTGCCCTGCCTCTCCTCTCGCCCCAAACCAATCCAGTCTTCACACTGCAGTGTGAGTGGTGTTTTCAAAGAGGAAACCCATGAACTGATTCAACAAGCTTTGAGCACCTCGTTGGTGCTGTGCCCTGAGGACACATCAGTGAACACACAGTCCCTACCCTTAGGGAGCTTACATAGAAGTCGGGGGAGCCAGAGAGGAAACAAAGACAGGTCAGGGATGGTAAGAGCTCAGAGGACAGGAAATGCAGGGCAGGGAATGGAGAGACACAGGGTGTGTGTTTGGGGGCTGTTTTTTACTCTTCTAAGGACTAGGACCAAAATCCTAAATGTGACTGACAGGGCTGTGTATGATCTGGGCCTCTCCAGGTTCCATGCTGCCCCTCTAGGCTCACGTTGTATAGGACATCTTCTCACATTTACAACCCAGCAACATAAGCTTTCTTTCAGATCCTGACCTCTACCATGAGATCTCCTGCCACTGGGCCTTTGCACATGTTGTTCCCTCAGCCTATTCCCTTTCCACTTAAAACAGCTTTCCCTTCCCCTGGTAAATTCCTTCAGAAGGTTCCTGAATTGTCACTTTATCAGGAAAGACTTCACTGACCACCTCCTGGCCCCATGGAGCTTCTCCTTTAGAGGACTCATCACATTCATAATTTACTTATTTGTGGGTCTGATTAATCCCTGTTTCCTCCACTAGAACATAAACTCCATGAAGGCAGAGACCAGATATTACTTGGCTCATCCTAATACCCAACATAACAGGTGTTAGATATATATGGAACGAACAAAGATTATCTAGAGATTCTCCTTATAGACTGTTACGGTCTCCTCAACTGGGCATTTTGGGTGCTCTCCATGACTCTATTGAATTTTTCTTTTATTGAGGTGAAATTCCCATAACATAAACTTAGCCATTTTAGAGTGTACAAATAGTGACACTTAGTACATTCACAACGTTGTGCAACCATCACCTTTATCTAGTTCTAACATTTTCCTCACTCCAAAGGGAAAACCCGTACTTATTAAGCAGTCCCTTCCCTTCCCATCTCTCCTCAAGCCCCTGGCAACCTCGAATCTGTTTTCTCTCTCCAAGGATTTGCCTATTATGGATATTTAATGTAAGTGGAATCACACAATACGTGACCTTTTGTGTCTGACTTCTTTCACTTAGTATTTTCAAGGTTCACCTGTTTTCAACATTTACCTTTACATTGTAGCATGTATCAGAAATTTATTTCATTTTATGTCTGAATAACATTCCATTGTATAGATATGTCACTTGCTATCTACCCTTTCATCATTTGATGGATATTTGGGTTCTTTTCACTTTTTTGGGGTTGTGATGAGCTGCTATGACCATAAGTTTACAAGTTTCTTTTATTTTGAATACATGTTTTTAGCTTTTTGGGGTAAATACCGATGAGTGGAATTGCTGGGCCATATAGTAATTTTACGTTAACATTTTGAGGCCTCTTGTGTATGAAGAAGAGATGCCTACCTTTGTGTAGTTACTGAGACTTGATCCTCTTTGCCAAACATTCCATGTTGCCAGAACTGTCCAGTTTCTGGGACTTGCCTCTCATGTTACTTTGCCAGGTGGCTGAATAACCTTATGCTCCTCTGGGTGACCATCGTGGACACTCTGTCCCTTGCCTCAGAGTCTCCCCAGCGTGTGTTCTTCACCCCCAGTGATTTCCTCCATTACCTCTTCCTTTCAATGTCTGACCTATTTTCTTTCTAAAAGCCATTAACCTCCACGGAGGCCAGGAAACAGGTTTAAATGTGCCCTTGCAGCAAAAAGTTCCAGATGAGTTTTGATAGAAAGAGACATTTCCTTTGGTCCTGTTAATTTACTTAGGTAGGTTACTCTCGAAGTTTTGCGAACTTGGGAAAATTATTTAACCTCTGAGTCAATTTTCTCCTCTGTAAAATGGGAATAATACGTGTTTTGTAGAGGTAAACCAGGAAGAGAGGCAAAACGCTTGGAGTTGTGCGTGGCAGACGGCACTCTTCAATGGAAAACAGTCGTTTGTTACTTTTCTCTGAGCAAAGGAGCCACAGTAGAGAGAGAGTTCCGTCATTATGATTTTCATAATTATTCGTTTTAATCAGAAATTTTACATTTTTGTCATTTATGTGTCCTTTCATGAGAAGCTGTGATCTTAAACCAGTCAAATTGCACTATTTCTGATTGAGACTTTCCTATGGCTTCAAATTAAATTTAGAATAAAACCCAAACTCCTTCCAAGGACTTCACCACCCTGAGCTGGCCCCTGCCCACCCTTCCAGCTGTATTTGCAGGCCTGTTTCCTTTTCTCTCAGGCTCCAACTACGCTGGCCTGCTGCTCCCTCAAGGCTCCAATTTCTTTCCAGCCTCAGGGCCTTGGCACCTGCTGATTACCCAGCCTAGAACCTCATTCCTGGGCTTCCCCAAGCTTTTGGCTAAGAAAGAACCTGCTATCACCTTAGTTAACTGCTTCCATTTAGACAGGCCATTCCTTATGCTTTACATTTAAAAGGAAAGCAAAAACATAATTTTTTGGTCACTGCATGTTTTTGCCTTTCCTCATAAATGATTATTTGTTTGCTTGGATATGGTCAGTCTCCCTTTCTAATCTGAGCTTCATGAGGCAAGCAACCTTGTCTTGTTCTATCCTGCACACACAAAGCTGCCTACAGAGGAGCCTCCTCTCTGTGGAACGAATGAAGCCATGATTTGTCTTCCATCTTGGTGCGACAATCGTCTCGAGTGAGCTTTATTTCCAATTCCACTGGGAAATCAAACCGGTGGTAAAAGTTGCTATAAAACCATTTCCATTTGCACTCTCAGAAAAAAGGAACCACGGGGATAGGATAACATCAAATTGTCTAATTATTGAAAACAAGAAGGCGGAAAAAGAACTAAAAACACAGTCACGCAGAAAGCTTTTGGGAGCAGAGGTGGTGGTGGGAGGAACCAGGATGGAGCATGAGGGAACTTTGGGGGTTACAGCTGCATTAGATTGGTTGTGGTGACGGTTTCACAGGTGTATATGTATGGCACAACCTAAATTGTATGTTTTATATATGTGCAGTTTATTGTACGGTAATTAGACTTCAATAAAGCTATTAAAAGCTATTTAAAAATTACACAGAAAACAACATTAGCCACACCACAAAACAGCATGCATGGATTTCCTCCAGCTGGTGAGCTCAGAACCTAAGTTTTTGACGGTAGAGATGATGCATCCCATTCATTCTGGGAATTCTGGGGTAGGACACTGGTGAGGTCATTTTCGTCGAGGTGGGAGAGAAAGAACAGCCTGTGTGGGGAAGCTGGTGCCTCCACATCTCACCTCTGTGCTTGAGGGGGTTCCCCCCTGGGGGAGCAGAAGAGAACAGCCCCCACAGCACCAGGCTCTCTCAACGGGAAGCCTTCCAGCCGAGACAAGAAACAGAAGGTTGTCTTGTGTTTTGTTTTCTCCTAAAGCAGTTAAGGGCTCAGATACACAGACCAGCAGCTCTTGCAGAAAACCTGCCATTTCCCACGCACTCATTGACCGCCCCTCCTGAGGCTGCCCTCTGTCTCCTAGCCTGCTCTCACGACCGAATACTTCCAGTTTGCAGACAAGTCAGATCTTCCCCTCAAATCTTTTTTTCTACCTCCTCTCTTTTCCTCTGCTTGCATTTCCTTTCTCTTTTCCTTCTTGTTCTATTTCCTCATTAGACATGAAAATAAGTGAACATTTGTTGGATTCTGTGGGGCCAACCACTTTGCTTATATTAGTTTATTTAATCCTTAAAACCACCACAGGGAACAGCTACCTCTACTATTACTATTTTACTGATGAGGATAACAATGCTGCGACTGGTTCAGGGCTTGTGGATGTCCTGCCTCTTGTGAAGGTGGAGCCAGGATTTGAACCTGGGACACCTCCAACGTCTGAGTTCTTAACTTCCAGATGCAACCCCTTTCATGATTTCCCCAAATTTCTCTTTCTTTCTCCTTTACAGATGTACTAAGGTATGTGATGCCTCCGTAGGGTAAAGTATTATATGTTTATAAAAAATAATGTGGTGGAGCGTATTAAATGGCATAGAAAATGATCATTGCATACTGTAAAGTACAGAAAACATGATCAATAATTAGGTACTCTATGATCAGGATATATGTATAGAATAAATTAGAAGCATATACACCAAAATGTGCCAAGGGTCATCTATGTCATGGGATGGGAAAGGAGATTTACTTTCTTTTTTTTTTTGGCTTGTTTGTATTTTCTTGAATATTCATGATGAACATGTATTACTCATGTCATAGAAAAAAGTATAGGAATGCTCTCTGAAGAGTATAAGTCCCTTTGGAGGGGAGGCATGTATTTCTTTTTTCTCCTCATGGTCTTGTTTCTGACTAGTGAATGGCATCTCTTCTCTCCCATGAGAGCCACACCATGTGATTCTTCCAGGATTGTAGGAAAGTAGCAGTGGTGCAAACCAAAACAGGTGGAAAGCAAAACTCAGTTCTCAGCTGAGAATGGGGCTTTCTTCTTCAGAGTGGCCCCAGCCACACTGAGAGGGGCTCCGTCCTGGCAATGCTTTGCAAATGTTATGGACTTTCATATGCTGCCTTCCATCCAAGATTTCCCACGTCTCCCTCACCCCAAATACCTCTTTCAGGATTGACACCTCCAATTATACCTACCTTATAAAACCTATCGTTGTTTGCTCTGAGGTAGAAAGTTTCTAGTGTTAACAAAAATAGAGGGTTTTAACAATTTAACTTAAAGGTCCTTATGCTTCCCCAGTTGGTTGTGAATCGGATCAGGGCAGACCTATGTCTGTGGTTTCTCAGTGTCGCCCCAGCAGCTAGGATTCATTCATTCAATCAGGTAGGGTGTCTACTTGCTTCCAAGCACTGGGCAGAGCGCTGGGGGAGTTAGTAATGAAGAAACAAAGTCTTGGCCTCCCCCAACTTAGAGAAAGGAACAGCCAACAAACATTCAAACAAAACATTGTTATACCATCAAGGAAATATACAAGTTGCCATCAGGGTGAATAACCATGGGTTGATTTTAGATATGGTGCCAGGGAATGCCTCTCTGTAGAGATGATATTTGAGCTGAAACTTGAAAGTTTGGAAATTAAATAGAAATCACGTTACAAGTATGCATCAAATATTTGCTTTGGGAATGAATGGGTCAGCTTTTTCTGCATCCCCCAGCAGGACCTTGTACACAGCGGGAGACCAATAAATTGTTGAACTTGATTCAGACAGTAGGTTATTGAACCCCTATAACCTGCTAAGCATTAAGTTCTATAGACTTTGCCTCAGTCAATCTTCCTAACAACCACATGAGTCCTTTAAATAAAGAACCCACATTCTGCTGATGAAGAAAACATTCATTGAAATTTACTTGCCCAATGTCACATGGCTGGTGAGGAACAGAACCCAGATCAAAGCCCACAACTGTTGGGCAATCTCCAAATGCACCCTCTTCCACGAATCCTCGAAGGAGTGAAGGCATGAGACCATGTACAAAAGGTTTTAATGAGAAAACTAACCAAAAATAAGCACATTACCATTTACATAGTAGAAATTCAAAATCAAATTTCAGTTTTATAGAAGTCCTTTCTCTCTCTTAAATGTGAGCTGAAATTCTGGAAAAAAGACCATTTTTATAAGGAAAAAAAGAAAAGTCTCATTGCTTTGGTAATACCTCAGATAGATGCCAAGACTTCTGAAAAATATTCCTGTGGCCAGGAGAGTTGAGGAGCACTGAGTGAGCCTCGACATCCTACTTCCTAAGCTGACCTTGTGATTGATTTGCTGCATGACAGAAACAAATTAGAGAAACAAGTTCTCTACTCCCGACTGCAGGGTCCCTAACGATGCCCTCGCTATCAAAACTCAGCAACATGAGGGATTTGGCAGATGTGTGGGTAAGAATTAGTGGGGTCAAAGTTCCCTGAAAATGGAGAAATGTCAGGCATTTGAGGGGATAAAGAATGGCAGAGTGGAACATAGTTTTGAAGGCTGCTCTGGGAGAAACGATTGGAGCTCATGATGGAGAAAAAAAGAATAATATCAGGGCAAGAACTGAAGGTGAATGAAAAGTGGGGGCAGCTTTTCTTTTCCCCAATAGCCATAGACTCCTTGATGGCAGTGCCCAGTTTTTCTTCATTTATTTTTTCCCTACAGGACTTGTCAGAGGGTCTGAGCACGTATTAGGCAAATAGATAACTGATTGGCCGATAATTTGGAACATTCTGAGAGATAGGAAAGGACATTGTTACTGCAAAGACACGTTGACTGACAAGTGATAAAGGAAGCAAGGAGGACACAAAATTAGATGACTGAAGAGATCCATTGTGCAAGCTTCGGGAGTTTGTCTCCAGCAACTAGTGTGGACCCACTTCATGTGCGGGAGGGTACACGGAGAATGAGTCCATCTCTGGTGGGTGCACATGAGACATGCTGTGAGTGTCCATGGAAGGCACTATTTAATTCAGAAGAGAAATTGGACCCACCCAACTACCATCCATCTGACATTTATTAAGCACCCACTCTGTGTCAGGCACTGTCGGACACAGGAGATAGAATCTTGAACAAAGCAAAACTAATCTGCCTTCTTGGAAAAGACAATCTAATAGATCAACTACTTTGCCTCAAAAGTTAATAATACAAGTAACTACTAACAACTGCAGTGAGTGGCTGAGAGTTTTTTATTTGCCATGGCATTCTAAAGAGGAAGGAGTCTTAGAGGCCACCCAGTTTTAACATTGTGTCTTATAGACAGGAAGGCTGAGACGCAGCAAAGCCAACTTGCTCAGGGCTATGTAGCTTGTTTATGTCACACCCAAGACGGGAACCTGATCTGCTGACTCAAAGTTTCGAAGTCGCTAGGCTAGGTGTAAGAGAAGCCTGTCCCTGTTCTTAATGCAGTGAGACTGAGGAGGGGACAGCACTGGGGCTTGAAGGCGTCTCACACGCTGTCCCTCGCTCACCATTCCAGCACATGGAGAGCCAGGGGCTTCCAGCAGCCTTCCCACAGGCCCAAACACATTTCATCGTCTGCATTGTCAGCAACGGGAAAACTTGGAATAACATGAATCTGCTCTTTCCTGTTGCACAAAATGCTGAAAACCTAACCGTTTGATGGTCCACTGCAAATAAAATATTACAGAAGCCCTAGTACAATTTTGATACCCTTTTGGTCGTCCCATTTAGCCTACTGCAGAACAGCCCCAGTCATCATTTGAGGAGTCTCTGTCATATGCTTGACAAGGTTGCAGCCTGGCTGCTCCCTGCAGGTATCCCACATCCAACAGCAGCAGAACAGGAGCAGAGCCTGGCTCCGCCTCACTACCCACCAGCCTCGTGTTTTCCTTGTTCAGAAAGGAGGGCAGGGGCTCCAAGTGGCTGTAAACCAGCTCTACTCTGACCCTAGGTCAGCGAGGCCTGGAGCAGGCTGTAGGGGGCTGTCTCTCCAGATCTGGAGGTCATCCCTGAGTTAGTGTCTCCCTGGTGACATATGGGAGGTCAGAACATCCACGGGGCGGCCTCACCTGGCAGCTTCTGTCACCAGAGCCTCGAGGGCCGAGGACCTCAGCTTCCTGCTGAGGACACCACCTCTGTGCTGTTTTTCAGGACCAGGAAAGATCCCAGGGCTTTGTTACTATTCAGGAAGCTGGGCGTTGTTTCCTGCTTTTTAAACGGGGCTTAAGCTCAGAAGGTACAGAAAGTTCTAAGAGTAGTGGTTAATAGGATAAAGCCTCTGGAGTTAGACTACTGGGCAGGGTTCTCGCTTCCTAGCAGAGCAAACTACTTAATCTCTTTGAGCCTCATATATTTATCTATAAAATCGATAGTGATGGTACCAACATGATGGGGCAACTATGAGGAGCAGCTGAGGCAGTCCTAAGTGCTCATAGCTGTGCCTGGAATTTCTTTGTCGTTCTATATGTACATGTTAGCTCTTCCTGTTCTGGGTCTTCACAGTCTAGACAGATGCAGGATGGGCAGGCAGTCCTGACCTGGTAATTACGTTAGCTTCTTTCTCTCTCTCTCAATATGTGTGTGCGTGTATCACTCACATTAGCTGCGATATGTGTTTTAGCTAACGTGATACCTTGTCCAACCTGTCTGCCCTACTTACAAGATATATTTTTAGGTAAAATATTTTGCCAACATCAGCAAGAGAAAAGGAAAGGGATGAGCAGATTCTTGAACTACATACGGTAATGTATATATAATGTTCTAAAAAGTGGTTGGCACATGGCAAGCACTCTGCAAATGATAGTTATTACAATCATAAGAACTTAGGGGCTGCTGGCACTTTGGATGCTAACATTAACCATGTGTTTATTTTCACAGAGACCTTATGATTCCCATAGGAGCCAAGCAACACCACGTAGCTTCACTTGGCACCTGACTGTGATATGTGAGAAGGGTGGAATGACAGCTAGAAGGGGACTCAAAGGATATCGAGACAACCTCCTGTTTCACAAATGGGGAAACTAAGGCCCGGAGAGAGGCTATACAGTGAGTAACCTGTACTGTAACGCGTAACCAGTATTGTGGGCAAGAAGCCACTATCAGGACAGAATATGGAAAGACAGAATGGTTTCCTGTAGGCAAATGTGTCAGACAAGCATTCATTTTATCTCCCTATCTGTTTAATCCGTACGTGGATGTATCATATGAAAAACTGGGCTAGACTCAAATGAAGGAGTGAAAATTGGTGGAAGAAATATCAACAATCTAAGACATGCAGATGACACTATCTTCCTGGCAGAAAGCAGCAATGACTTGAAACAACTTCTGATGAAAGTGAAAGAAGATTCCAAAGCAGGACTGCACTTGAACATCAAGAGAACGAAAATCATGACTACAGAAGAACTACACAACTTTGACATAGATGATGAAGATATTGAAATTGTTAAAGGTTTTGTTTACCGTGGTTTAGTCATCAATTTAAATGGACACTGCAGCCAAGAAACCAAGAGAAGACTCAGACTTGGAAGGGCAGCAATGAAAGAATTAGGAAAGATCATCAAGTGTAAGGAAGTGTCATTAGAGACCAAGGCCAAGATTATCCACACCCTCGAATTCCCAATTCCTATGTACAAGTGCAAAAGCTGGACAGTGAAGAAGGCTGGCAGGAATATAATTGATTCGTTTGAAATACAGTGTTGGAGGAGAGCTCTGTGGATTCCCTGGACTGCCAGAGAGATGAACAAGTGGGTCCTAGAGCAAATTAAGCCTGAACTGTCCTTGGAGGCAAAGATGATAAAACCGAGGCTGTACTACTTTGGGCACATCATGAGAAGGCAGAATTCTTTGGAAAAGAAGATAATGCTGGGAAAAGGAGATGGCAGAAGATGACCAAATATGAGATGGACTGACTCCGTAAAGGAAGCCACAGGCATGAGTCTACAGAAGCCAAGTAGGGCTGCTGAGGACAGGACACTGTGGACGTCACTCATTCATAGGGTTGCCAGCAGTCAAAGTCATCTGATGGCACATGATAAATACGAGTTATAAAATGGATGAAATTCAAACAAGCTGGAAGAAAAACAATAATAGTTATTGAACAGAAACTCTAGACTGGGTTTATACCAAGTGCTTACAACAAACTTATAAATTAGGTACTACCGTTAGTTCCATTTTGCAGATAAGTAAACTGAGGCTTAGAGAGGTTAAGAAACCCATCTAATGTCAGAGAGCTAGTTTGGTTCCAGAGTCTGTGTTCTTGACTACTACACTATATTGGATAAGTAAATCTTGGCGGCAGAGTTGTGAATAGGGAATTAATGCACTAGATATGTTCAGCCATTGGGAAAAAACCTTGTGGGATAGCACATCTTTGCATTTAAGATTCAGATGGGCCTAGGTTCAATCCCAGCTCTGCCATTTAATAGCTTTGCTGTTGGCCTTGGGTAAGTCACCAACCCCCTTGAGTCCTAGGTTCCTCAGGTATAAGGTGAGACAACCTGTGGCCCATAGGGCTGCTGAGAAAAGTCAACAGCACCGTAGCCTAGTGATTAAGGAAGCAAGTCTGACTCAGAGCTCCACCACTTGAAGCTATGATATTTGCCATATTTCATACCTTGGCTGGGTCTTCAATTTCCTCATCTGTAAAACAAGTCAAGTAATACACCTTTTACATGGTGGAGTATTTTTGCTGAGTAAAGAAGATCATTTATGTAAAGCACTAGAGCAGGGAGCCTAGGACTCAATAAGTACTTGCTAAACATTAACTAATATTGTTATTATAGTGTATATAAAACCCCAACCATAGCATGTAGCACATTGCTGACATTAAATAAAATCTGGCTATTAAATGGAGATAAACTGAGCTCTTTCATAAAATATTAAAAAGCATAAGTGTTTTTGGCTAGGCTTCTGTCTCAAGCCTACCTCATTTCATTGGAATGAAAAAAAATGTGTCTGGGGTGAGAGGCAGAGTAGGGAGAAGGTTAAGGAAGAAATGGGACGATTTTATTTACCCAAGGACTTATAACTCTCCATGGACAATTAGCATGTCCTTCTGCCCCTTTCTTTTACTGCTTTTACTACGATTACCTGCAGAATCCTGCCCAAGGGGTAGCTGTTTTCTGGAACTGTGTCAGTACCTAGTTTTTAGATTTAGATTTCAGATTTTTAACATCAAAAGCTGGGAAAGGTAGGTTCTGAGGGAACTTGGAAAATAGCTTCCATTTCTTGAGATCTGAGAATGGGTCAGGCGCTAGCAAGGTATGTTAACATTTAAAAAATATTCTATTCCTACCTTTCTTGTTAATTTGTGACCATTGAAGTGGATTGTGCTGGAACTTTAGAGACATTTCACTAGAGAAGGAACTTTTAATCACTAATCCATCCAGAAACAGTCTTTGGGAAGACATCTACCAACCAGTTCACTCTCCATATCCAATGCTACTCAGGTCCTCTCGGGCCAGGAAGGGGATCTGTAGACCCCTGGGAGAAATTTTCACATTTTTCCATTTTTTATGAGGATGTTGGAGGGAAGAGCCAGTGGAAGGAATTCTTTAGTTTCAGGATAGTTAGTGTTTCCTCCTACTTCCCTCCGGTACTAGGGTGTTGATTTATTCACTTTAATGTTAAACTGTGGACATTTAGAAGATCTCATAGATTAGGACATCCATACTTCCATGCTCAACTTCTCTTTTGCTTAAATCTATCAAAAGTCATTTAAAAAAGTGAAAGAATTCCCCAGGTTCCATGGCAGCCAGGATTAGCCATGTGCTACAGTTTTGTCCGATGAGATGGAAGGAGGTTTGTTGATACCACTCTCCGTCCTCCCACTAGACATGGAGTGGCCACATTGTGACTATAAGGTATGGGGATGAGGAGCCAATGTGCCAAGGAGGCAGAGAGGAAGTTTGGAAAGCATGCATCCCTGAGGGCATCAATGCATCAGCGGTGGACAGCTTCCATCTGACTTTTTGTTTCAGCCACTCTAATTGGGTCTTATTTTATTTGTATGACTTATTCTTAACTGATACAGTGAATGGATACTTTTTATTTGTGGCTACTCAGGCTCCACTCTCTCTTTTCTAGCAACAGCACCCAGATTTCCTTTTAAAGAAACACTTCTTTCCTGCATGGGGCCTTGAGGCGGGGGGGACTATCAAAATACCCAGCCCTTGGTTTGCTAAGGGGATGGCACCAAGCCAAATAGTTTCCTCTGCTTCCTGCCATGAAGCCCCAGTTACTTATCTTTTATGATCTGGTTCTTCAGTCTTCACTCATATTCTAAAATTTACCCCAAATACTTCCAATAAATTTCATATTTTCTGATGGTAGTTAGAACCTGTTTCTGTTGCCTTGAAGCCAAATAAGACTTCGTGGTTCTTAATCAATCTACAAAAGAACATTGACACTGAAGAGTCTACCTGCAAAGTAATGTGCTCAATTCTTTACCTGCATGATGCCATGTAATTCTTACAAAGCTCCATGCAGTAGGAACTATTAGGTCCATTTCAGAGCCAGGAAAACTGAGGTTCAAAGAGGTTAAGTGATTTCGCCAAGGTCACACAGCAAGAAAGTGGCTGTGGCAGACAGTACCAAATATCCATATGCTACTGATATTTCCCAGTCTTCCTTCCATTTAGGTTGGGCCCTTGTAACTAGCACTGGCCAATGGAACATGAGCGGCAGTGGCATGTGCCACTACGAGGCTGAGGCAGCTAAGAGCTGGTGTATCTCCTCAATTTCTCATCTGCTACCTCAGCGACCTTGGAGACCTTTGAGGATGACTTTGCTACAGGTTGTATGATGGTCTTCCAACCCGTACTGGACTGTGACATGAGGGAGAAGTAAACTATTACCCGTTAAGTCACTGAGAGTTCAAGGTTTGTCTGTTGTGCACTTAGAGTTAATTATCCTGCCCAACGCATTGACAGAGTGAGTTGAAATCATTTCTGGTTCAGTTCTCTGTGATTTATCTTTTAACAAAACAATACAGAACTAAAAGCGGAGATAGAAAAGACACGTACTAAAAAATGACCCTTATTGGGCTCTCTGGTCCTAGGCTGGGTCTCTCTGGGAGATATTGTCTTTCTGTTCTTTTGCCTTGGATGCATGCCAGTGGAGTTCCCTCTAGTGCAATAATGACAATCATCATATAAGGTAATAACTACCTCTACCCTTTGAATGTTCACTTGCCATTGGCCACTGAATTAGGAAGTAGAAGACTATGGATTTAAACCAGGGAAGATCTGATTTCAAAGCCCATACTCAGGCTCCAAATCTCGGTGTCCCTAAGTGAGGCTACTCATCTGTTTCCAAAGCTGACACAGAATCAGCTGACACAGCTTACTTTTTCTTTTTCTCGCTTCCTCCCTCCCTCTCACAGAGAACTCTGGGGCTAGCATCACTTACTGTCCTCAGGAAGGAAGCAACAGTGATCTGAAAGGCATGGAGGCTGGGAGCAGAGAAGACCCCTGGTTACCTCTCAGCTCCCAGCATGAGGAGATTCTGGTTATCATCATGCTAATGATTTTTCTAATTTTACTCCATTCATCCCCATCTGCTCTGCTGAGAGGGGAGCAGGCAGTACAGTTTAATGCTTACTATTCTCTTAGTCTGCTGGCCAGCCCTCCTTTGCTTTCTCATCAAATCTAAACTTCTGTCAAGTTTACTGGCCTCCAAGTTCTGACCCTAACTTTCTTATATGCCACCTACCACCCTCTGCTCTAGAAAAGCTAATCTTAATTTAATTCAATATATTAAATATTAATCAAATATCTATCATGTGCCTGGTATTGTGCAAGGCTCTGGGAATTGAAGGGTGGACATAATTAAAACAAGTATGGTACCCGCTTACCTCAAATGGCCTATGGTCTTGTGGGAGTCAGACATAGACAGGCAATCACAATACGGTGTGATGAAGGCTCTCATGCAGGAAGCAGAGGACACTCTGGGAACCCTAGCAGAGGCACTACAGCCCAGACTATTAGGAAGTCTTTCTCAGCATTAAAAGGAGCCAGTTTCTTTGGCCAAGAATTCACAACATTGATGGAAGAGGTGAATAGTATAGGATGCAACAAATGTTGGCAGTTCTTCCTGAATGCCCAATTCCCAAATAGGGTATGCATCTGCTGGGCCTCCCGCACACAGATACTGTGGCTGGAAAGGATTATGCCACATCACTGCCCTTTTATATCTGGGGCTTATATTAACATTCTGGAACAAGTAAGAACTATGAGACTTATTTAAAAGGATCAGTCTTCCCAGGCTCTTCACTTGGCAGCAACAAGACCACATTCTCATCATGGGGACAAAGCAGGCTTGGAACCCAGGTGTCCCCCCAAATTTCCTCTGTCTGTGCCCCCTAAAAAGCACTTTTCCTCAAAAGGCATCTAGTCCAGGTAGGGGCAGGATTTACCATCTCCTTACCATCCTCTCCCCTTTTACCTCTGTACTCTGCCCGTGCCTGCAATGCTGTTAGTTTCCTAGCCTGGAAGGCCGCCACCTCTCTTCTTGGTTTACCCTCATCTTGCCCAGCTCAAGCCTCCCCCTGACCCATTCTTTTCCACAAAGCCTTCTGGTTGCTCCAGTTTGCATCACTCTATCCTCTCTCTCTTCCTTTTAAGAACATAGAATTCTGGCATTTGGAAGTATCAAGTCCTAAACAATATTCTAATTGAAAATTGTCCTTTTAAGTGCTCAGCTCCTTAGGACAAAAACTATGTTCCATTGTACCTGTTATAGACTTCATAATGCTTGGTACAATCATGGGCACTTAGTAGACACTCCCTACATATTAATTGGGTGGGTGTATATGCTACAGTTCAAGTCACTCAGTAGGTGTTCATTAAATAATTTTTGGACCAGCAGATTATGTATGGAGCAAAAAGAGGCAGATTGATCTGGGATACAAAGATCCCTTGATTTTAAGAGATCCTGTGGGATGGGAAGGGACATTATGGAGCCAGATACTTTGAGACACTTTTGCATGCTAAATACTTACATTGTCTCAGTTAATTATGATAACAACCCTCTGAGTTAAGTACTATTATCTTGATATAATAAATAGCGATAAATAACATGGCATTGGAGAAATTATTCAAATTCAAATATGATACAAGAGCTTTGGTCTTATCACATACCACACTGGTTCTCCCATTGGGCATGCCAAGGGACAGTCCCTGATGACACACATCCAAGTCTCAAGTCAGTGTTCTATAAGGAATGAGTGGAGGAACCTCATGGAGAGCTATGAATGGCTTTAGCAGACCCATCTCTTGAGATAATCGGTGTCCTGAGTCCAGGAGCTGGATCCTGTTAGATACAGTGTGTAATTGTACTGTTCCCAATGGAATGAAACCAGTGGACAGTTAGCCACTAATAATTAGGTAGCTGGTAACTAAAGGTTTTTTTGGCAATTATTAATTGTAGTCTTTAGTTGTCCACCTGCTCATTGTTAGCTGTGCTGCTTATTTTCAAAAGACGGGTAGATAGGCAATATATTATCCAGATCCTACTAGGTTCCTCATAGACAACATCTCCCTGACGCTTGGGTCACTATGGTAACAGATGCCTGAGTTACTTTCAGGAACTAAGGATCAACCACTGTCCAGTTCAGGCCAGTGGAGACCACCAACCCACCAACCGGGCCTGTGCAGGTATGTGATAGATGAACTCCTGACATCCGAGAGGCAAAAACTCTACCCTCAGATCATGTTAATGCCACTATATTGTGAACATGCATCCGATGAAGAGCCAGGAAGCTTGACCATGCTTGCGCAGATTATCAATTACCTCACTTCTCCTTACCTCCAACTATCTATCCCCATACTTCAGACCACTCTGCCTCCTTTATCCCATAAATGTTCCTAATGCTCATTTTCAGGGAGGAGGATTTGAGATTTGTTCTCCCATCTCCTCCCTTGGCTGCCTTGTGAATAAACCCTTTCTCTGCTGCAGACTCATCTCAGTGACTGGCATTTCGTGCGAAGGGCAAACCGAACCTGATTTGGTAACAGGAACAGCGATACAGACAGCTCAGATGAGCTGGTTTGCAGAGCCACCCACCAGGTCTTGTTTTCATTTTGACTACTTTAGTGTTTTAATAACCAATGTTAACTTAAATGGCTTGGAATAACTTCTATTTTTGCTTTTGTTTATAAACCAGCTAAATGATGAGAATATATTCATCTCTAATTAGGAGGAAAATGATATATCAGAAAGAACTTGGAGAAAAAAATCACAGAGGAGTGTCAGGCTCCTTCTCGAAGGCCTTACCTGACCAACAAAAGCTGCTGTCTGCAAGCAGCTCAGTGAAGCAGAACTGTCAGGAAATGAAGAGATCTAATTTCCAAAACCGTAGGATGTTTCATTGACCTTGAACAAGTCACTTCGCCTTTGGACTTTAGTTCCTGAATTTGTTAAAAGCAAGGGCTGGATAAATTAAAACCCAAACTCATCATCACAGCCTAAGAGGCCGCATATGATCTAGCCTTTGCTTGCTTCTCCCTTTCTGCCCACCTTCCTCCTGGTCCGCTGTGCTCCGGCCACACTCTCTCCTCTGACCCTTGATTGGCTTGTACCAGGGCCTTTGTGTTTGCTCTTCTCTCTGTCTGAAATGCTATCACACCCTCTTCCCTTCAAGATGGGACTGGTTCCTTTTTGACACTCAGGTTTCAGCTCAGACAGGCTTTCCCTGACTCTCTTAGCTGGAGCTGTCCTCCCCAGGTACTGTTCCATGAGCTTGTTTTATTTTATTCATGGTATTCGTTACTTCCTGAAAACTCCCTTATTTGTGTGTACATTCTTGATCTCTTCCTAAGAGAAGGAAAGCTCCATGAGAGCAGGGACTTTGTTAATTTTTTTTTCACTTCTCCAGTCCCTACATGGAGAACAAAACGGTACATAGTATATGCTCAGTAAATATCGAGTAGCCAATTTAATAATAATATAATAATAATAATGTGCTTATATAGGTTTCTACAGTTTCAAAAATACTCTGACAAGTTTAATCTCATTCAGACTTCACTATCCTGTAAATTAAGCAAGAATTATTGTATTTTGGTACCAAGATAAATTTTTTTTTTGTGGTAAGATAACCAATTCAATAATTTTGGGGAGTGCCAAAGAGGAAGTGGAAAAACACTACATCGAATGTGCTTATAATGTATAAGGCAGATTACACTTAAGAAATATTGATGAGGGGCCAGCCCTGTGGCTGTGTGGTTAAGTTCGTTCACTCTGCTTCAGCAGCTCAGGGTTTTGCCGGTTCTGATCCTGGGCGCGGACATGGCACCGCTTGTCAGGCCATGCTGAGGCAGCGTCCCACATAGCACAACCAGAGGCACTCCCAACTAGAATATACAACTATGGACTGGGGAGCTTTGGAGGGGAGAAGGAAAAAAAAGAAAAGATTGGCAATGGTTGTTAGCTCAGGTGCCAATCTTTAAAAACAAAAACAAAACATTGATGACAAAAAAAAAAGTGTATGACTTAGAATCAAGGAAATATCATTATAAGTATCTCAGAAGTGTTGGATCCTGGAGGCCAAGTTGGCACCGCATGCCTTTGCCCTGGGACAGCAGCTTCATAAAACTGGCTTCAGGAAAATGAAAGCTGCTTATACCTAGTGTTTGCATCTGGAAGCCGGCCTCTCTGAGCTCATTATCCCAGTCCATCCATTATCTCCTTCACCTCAATCCACTTGCCCCAAATCTCCCATCCTAATTTGGTTGTGCAACTCATTTCTTTATTTCCCCCTAGCTAAAGTCTCCTAAGAAGAGAGTGCTGGCAAAAAAGCTGAAGAAATTTAAAGAATCTGAATGTTCTGTCTCCTTTATATATTCTTTATGCTCTTATACCTTTTATGGGGTTAGAAGCCTCGCACGGAGCGTAATGAGTTATTCAGGGCATGCAGTGTTATTGGGCCTGGGTGTAATGTAAATGGAATTATTTGCCGTGGAAATACCCAGTCCAATCTCTTAGCAAATTGCAATCCCTGAAACTAGGTCCCTTTGGAAGGTGCTTAAATAAATGTATACCTTGTTTGAGAGATTTGCAGCAATTCAAGAGACATATTGGGGTCTTTCTAATAGGAAAATAGGTTGGCTCTGCTCTATTTGTCGTAAAGTTTAATTAGCAATCATTTATCAGAACCTGTTAATTGCCTGATTGTTCATTGTTTGACAGGCTAGATTCAATCACCAAAACACTTCTCCCAAACACGCGAGCTATGTGTGGGGTCTTAGTTTCCAGTGAAGACACTGAGCCCACTGCTTTCTGAATTGAAGGCGCAAGATGTTTTGGTATATAGTTTTCCAAGGAAAGGATCCATAGCTTTTATAAATTTACAGAGGGATCCATGGCCCCCCTCAATGTTCAGAACCACTGGTTTAATAATGAGAAGCAATAAAATCATAACTGCCGATACTTAACGAATATTTATTTTATGTTCAGCATTATTCTAAGCATTTTACCTATTTAACTTATTTAATCCTCACAACAACACTATGAAGTAGGTACTCCTTTATACCCATCTTGGAGTGAGGAGATGAAAACAGAGAGGTTAAATAACTTTTCTAAAGACACACAGTAAGTGGTAGAAGCCAGATTCAAACCCAGGTAGTCTGGCTCCAGAGTCCATCCTCTGCAACCACTAACTCTTGTTACTTTCTAGGAGACTTCTGGAAGAGAACTACGCATCCCAATAATGCAGCTGAAGGCTCAAGGGCTGGTAGAGTTCAGAGATCATCTGGGTCAGTGGCTATCAAATGTTTTCATACTGTACTGGACCCTATTTCATTTTCACCTGCAGTGCCACGTGTCCTTCACGGCATGCTGGTACACAAAACAGATGAAAGCAGCTCTGAGAAGAGAGAAAGAACAGGAGTGTATGCCGTGGTGTGAGTGTACTTGTGAGCGTGTGGGAGAGATGTACGGGTAAGGATGTGGGATGAGTGTGTTAAAGGGCTGCTCCTTTGCCCTCCACGGTGCCTCCAGGTCATCTCTACCCAACCCAACAGCTCCAGAGAACCTAATGTGAAAATTACTCATGTTGTCTTACCCTCTGTTTTACAGGAGGTAAAATGAGGCAGAGAGAGCCGGTAGCTGGGTATGGGACCGGCTCCTGGTCCTAGGGCATTTCTCTCTCTCTGCCCAATCTCCTTGTTGCAACCAGCCACCGCCCAACTCATGGCCAAGGGACTGTTACCGGTCAAGGACAAACACACTCGCATACAAGCCCTCTAAGCCTCTCCCTGGATGTTTGAATACTTCTAACCTTCTAGCTGGCTGGGGACAGTCACCAGAAGGCTTTCTAGGGCAGGACAAATGGAAGAAAAGGTTTGGGGTGGTTTGGCAATGTCAGGAATGTCAATGGCCTATCAATGTCAATGACAAGAAAACCTTCAGCTACAAGTGGTGGAGTCAAGGTAGGGGGGCCACCTAGAAGATTCCCATACTTCTCAAGTCAAATCACACTGATCATCTGCTTTGAGTGGGACAGCCAGGAAGAGGAGGAAAGATAGCAGCTCTTCTCCTGCCAGCCCACAAAATCTGGTGAGGCTCATTCTTCTAGACAGAATGTGTCTGGGGATGTCAGACCTACTTACAAGCCACAACTGTGCTGTCCTGCCTGCCACCTGCCTGCCCTTCTGGGTTTGCCATCATGCCTCTTTGCTGCCTCAGCAGTTGGTAGCTGGACCCGTCTGAGATTCCAAAGAACAAGCTCTCAGAAGAGCAGTGGCTTGATTTAAGTCGGGAGGGGAGCACTGTGGGGCAAGGTGGGGACCAGCAGCCACAATGCTTTCCGGCATGTCCGCATGATGCTGAATGATGGGGTGGAGTTTCTACTCATAGCAACTGAGGAAAACCCTCACAGGACCACAGTGGGGAAGGGAAGCTGGGCATTCTCATCTGCCTACTCTCTCTTTTCACACTCAGGGATCTAATAAGACCTGAATTTGATCAACTGTTCATTCCAGGGAGCATGTTCAGGGTGCCAGGCACTATGCTAACTGCTGGGGGAAAATGGAAATAAAGCCAGTCCTCATGAAGCTTCCAGTATAAACAGCGAGGTAAACTTAAATCAGATAAAAGTACAGTTTATAATTGGAATTGGTAATAAGATTAATGAAGAAAATAAGGAGCTAGAATATATAGCAGAGGGTCAGATTGAGTCTGGGGGTGGGGCAGGGACGGCTTCTGTGTGGCCCGTGATATAACCGAACTGAGGTCTGAAGGTAGGTAAAACTACTAGGAGAAGAGGTGGGAAAAGCATCCAGGTAGAAGGAACAGCAAGTGCAAAAGCACTGAGACTACAAGGCATACTTCTTTATTCACCATGAAATATCAGTGACTCATTCATACATACACA